>NC_133772.1:76250383-76565486 GCF_003597395.2 Chelonoidis abingdonii
AAGGTTTTGGGGGGGGGGGGAATCAGAGTGTACCAGGCACAGGAATTCCTGGTTGGTGGCAGCGCTACAGGTTCTAAGCTGGTAATGAAGCTTAGAGGAATTCATGCTGGTACCCCATCTTTTGGATGCTAAGGTTTGGGGTGGGGAATTATACCATGACACCATCCTTAGAGGTTTTTAAGGCCCAGCTTGACAAAGCCCCAGCTAGGATGATTTAGTTGGTGTTGGTCCTGCTTTGAGCAGGGGGTTGGACTAGATAACCTCCTGAGGTCTCTTCCAATCCTAATCTTCTATGATTCTATGAAAGAAGAGGGGGCAGAATCAGCAAACTTTTCAAGCTTAATTTTGAATTCCATATGTTAGAGTCCTTGTGCGACAATTCTAATGTCCTAATGGCTTTCACCATTAGGACTTTGTCCATGCTATTCAGCCAAATTGTCAACCCACTACTCTTAGCTCAGCCTCCCCCTTGTACCAGTACCACCTTAACCACCCCCCTTGCATTTTTCAAACACTTGTGTCTGGTTACAACCTCCCGTATAGCCCATTCATTGCACATGGGGTTTTGTCACAGGCACATATCTGAAGGCAAGAAAAGATGCACAAGCAGAATTTTGGAAGTGGCAGGACAAGAGTAGGAAATAGGGCAGGACATGCTATAGATATTTAGTAGATCTAAGCCTTGTCTTTTGGGGGGGGTTCCAAGAAACAGTTCATTCTCCCCCCTCCCAGTACTCCTCAGCACTATCAGGTTCCACCTGATCTAAGAAGTAGAAGTCTAAGGAAAGGACATTTTGCAGGGATCCATGAGATCTTCTGCCCTGTCTTAGAGTCTTAAATGGCTCAGATAATTGGGGAAGCATCTGTTCTGAACCCAGGCTTGCTCCAAACAGTTTGAGGTTTGTCCCTCCGTGGTTGCAATAAACTGTGTTGCTAGGAGGAGAATCACCCCAGAGGAAAAAAATGACATGAGAGAGAGAGGAGCAATCTAAGGAAATAGCTTCTCCCCCAAATTACCCTGCACAGGCACACCTTTCCATGACAGGGGGCAACAAGAGTTTCCTCTGCATCATAATTATGGGGGATTAAACAATTCAGGTCATCTTAATGGAGCAAAACTGTTGATTAATGACTCTAGAATATGTTATAGAATATAACACAGCTCATATGGCATCCTGGCTGGATTTTGAAGTAGACCTCTCTGAATGCAATTGCCTGGTGATGGTGGCAATGGTACTGCCAAAGTCCTCCAAGGCGTAGCTGCTCCTGCAGATGCAGGGGTGAATCAGGCTCATTTGGGAATGACAGGGTGTCTTGACAGCCCAGATGGAGAGGCCAGTGGCTATGCCATTCTCAGCGGGGTTGGAGCACTGATTTCTCCTGTGGTTATTACTTTGCAGCTATGCCACAGAGGAGATGGGGGGGCACTTTCAGTGTATGGGCATGGGATGGTGCATATATGCAGGTGCAACACATAGCTGCCCAGGTATTTGTGCCAAAAAAATATGTACATTGGACTCATAAAACCAGAAGCCTGACTCTCCAGCAGTTAGTCTTCAAGGAGAAAGAAACATGTGTGACAGGGACATGCAAGTAGTTTTGCGACAGTAGGGAGGGCCAGGGGAGAATGGAAGGGAGAAGCGCCAGCATTGGAAGGGCTTTGCTAGTTAAACCCAGAGCCTGCGAATTCCCTCTGCGGAGCTGGCAGTGGAGCAGCCTGAGAACAATGGCTCGGAGAAGTGGTCAGCTGCCATCTGTCAAGCCTCCCTCCCCACCTTCACCCCCTATGGCTTCTTTCCCTGTTCACTAAGCACAGGGCAGGTGACCTGCAAGCCTTAATAATGACTATAGGAGGGAAGGGGGAAAAAACCCACACACTAACATGGGAAAGCACTGGGTCTGATCTAACTTCATTGACTGCATTACATAAACTGCAGCTGGGAGTTGGACCCAGGGCTTTCAGTGGAAATATTTAGCCCTTGATTTACAAACAACACTGTTATGCAACCCCAAGGACAATATATACGGGATCTGTCCCTAGCAGGGGTCGCCCTGGTTTCCTGATGTCAGTTCCAACCCCTCTTAGCCTCCTTTCCTTTCAAGTCCCTACCCCCCGCCCTTTATTAGTTGCCTTTATGGGATATTTCTCAGAGGATTCTTTTTGGACAAGAGTGACTGTTTTCATGCCTGAACAGCAGAGTTGAGCCACCCTGCTCTCACCCTGCCTGTAGAGACTCTTGAACTGGCTACCTGCAAGATGGTGACAGGTGACAGGCAGAACTTGCAGCGGCAAGGACTTAATGATGGTTGAATTTGTAACAAGAACCTTCTCTTCCTCCCACCCTTCTTCCGTCACTCTTCCCTGCCTTTACTTGGACTAGCTAGAGGGACAAGGGGCATCTTTAAAATAATGTATACTAAATATTTTGCCCTTATTAGGTACTTTTCATGTGAAGATCTCAACACATTTTACAATGGGGGATACCATGTCAATTGCTTCATTTTACAGAAGGGGAAACTGAGGCACAGAGTAGGGATGTTCTTTGCCCATGGTCATGCAGGGTGTGATGGCAGAACTAAGACGAGAACTCAGGAGTCCTGGGTCCTAGTGTCCTACTTCTTTGAAATACACCCAAATATGTGACTCTTAGAAATCAGAGGGAGAAAAGGTTAATTCATTCTTTTTGGATGTTAAGGCAAGATTGTTCCTTTGGTATTTTCTCCAGAGATTTATGCAGTCTAGTTGCAAATATCCCGGATGGTGTAGGACCCACTGTGTGCTGTAGGGAGACAGTTCCACAATCCAATAGAGATGATCATCCGTGCTAGCAATGAGTAGGAATTAAATAATCAGAATGTGATACTCAGTCAAATCTTCTATGTGCCTTTCAGCTCTAAGGTGGGATAAAAAAATCTGACTGGGGGAACTGCAGATCACATGAGTAGATGAGAGCCATTCTAGTGGTTACACTCAGGGGCTGCAGGTGCGAGTCAAGACTTCTGGGTTCTGGTCCCAGCTCTGTCAGCGCACAACCCAGGCCAAGTTGGGCCATAATTTCCTAGTCTGTAAAATGGACTCTTACATATGTAACTACCACCAGGCAGGCTGGCACAGTTTAAACGTATTAGAAAAAAGTGCTACGAGATCTTCAGGTGAAAGGCACAATAGACTAGACTGTGCCCTGCTGCTCTGAAAGGCAAGGGAAGGGAGCACAGCAGCATGGCACAAGAGCAGCTCCTTTTGTGGCCTCTGGAGATTGAGACACTCTTAAAGGGATGGCGGGGGGTAGGGATGGCAGCGTAGCTGGCCTGTGCCAGTGCCCACTATGCATAGGCCAGTGGAGTTAGCTAGCCACGCTGGGGGGAGTATGCTGTAGCAGATACACTGCCTCCGAGCATCAAGGAGGAATCCCCAACCTGAAGCTGTGTCTTAAAGGCACAAACGAGTCCCACAGTAGCATTATATGTTTCTTTTCCTAGTGACTTGGTTCTTATGGCCCCCGTTCAGGAGTATGCCAGGAATGGTGGAGAGAAGCAAAGCCAGGAGGGTTCTGTTATGGTCAGCCCTAAAGATCAAACATAAAAATGGCTGACACTGAACTCCATGGGACAAATTCTGAACTGGTGTGACAGCCATTGATATCAACAGCGGTACCCCAGGAATGGATGTGGCAGCATTTGCCTTCTGCTCTCTTCAGCCATTGGCAGAAACAGGCTGTCTCTGAAGTGCCAGTTCCATCCCAGTGTTGACCCAGCTGAAGCTGGGGCAGGAGCAGAAGAAACCCTATTTATAACCCACTGTCAGTTGGAAGTAGGAATGACCAGGAGTGAAATGCAGAGAATATGTCAGACCTGTAGGGAGGGGATGGCATTTCTCTAGCCTAGAGAGGGTTGCCAAGAGAGGAGACTTGCCTTTCACAAGAAAAAGAGTCACCCCTGTCTAAGAACCTCAAAATAGTTCTGTTAAATACTAACATGAAGTAAATTACCTACATCTTCCTAGGGACAGACAAGTTCTGACTTTTTGCAAGCAGAGATAACCTCAAAGTTTAGATCTAAAGTTTGAGGGGTTTGGATGCAGGCTTTTCTCTAGTCACTCTGAACTACATCATCATGAAGATTTCCTTGACCAGAATGCAATGTAAGCATCACTTATTCTCATTACACCCTTTAGGCTCTAAAAACCCAGAGATACAGTTCCGTGCCTTCCCTACGCTTCCCAGAACTCCTTAGCTGCCCTGAACAGCAGCGCAGCGAGACCCATTCAGCTTCTGATCTGTACTGGTGCCTCTGCTGGCAGTCTTTTCAGTCACAGGACACCATGTGACCTGCTGTCAGACTCCCCAAGCCACTGGATACAATTTGTCAGTGTGCAATGGCAAACTAGTATAGTTTGGAGCAAAGCTCCTGAACAGCATTATTGTTCCATTGCTATGCAGGAGATCCAAGTTCTCCCCCATCCAGATTCTGCTCCTCATCCTCCCTCCACCCCCCAAGTCTGGTGAAAGGAAGGATCTTTGTTGACAAAATGTATCATTCCTCCCACTGGATAACTCTGAGGACATCTGACATCAGCTTATCTGAGGAAGATAATTGCTCCTCTATTGCAGGGGACTAAGCATTTGGAACCTATCCACCAAATTTTAGCAGATGATGTCCAGGAAGGCAAACCCCAGGAGGGTCCTTACCAATAAACTCAGAGGGAACAATTTTTCCTGACCTCAGATCTGGCCAATCAGCTTTTCAGTGTGAACCCAAATGATCGTAATCAAGCATTGTAGCCCATTTACACTGAGACACCTCTTTTATCCACCCAGTTGGACTCTGTCATTGAATCCTGTTAAGATGGATTCTACCGGTATTGTGCCTGTAGCAGAGTAACAGATGTTTAACATACAATCACTAAGTTTGCATGGATTAGCAGCTCGAACCTACAGTCACTATGTTTTGTGGAGGGTAATAGGGCCACACCTTCCTGGAATTCTGTCCTTTCATTCAGACTGAGTTCAACGTTTACCCTGAAGTGTTCACACTGGAGTGATATGTGAAGATTTCACACAAAGACAAACACCACTAGGCCCAAGTTGAAATGACAAATGTTTTGACATGAAATTTGGCCCTACCTCTAATTTCCACACACATTATATTTTAGGCCCTAACCTGAAAATTGTTGCATGTGGCTAAAGCCTTGTGTCTGCATGGAGCCCACTGCAGTGTCAGGCCTCGTATAGATACTAACTGCAAGACAATTACATGATCAGGGAGATGCACTTACACTGAAAATCTATGGTTATCACTGTCTTTTAGTACTGCAGCTCCCCTAGTAATCATTAGTGAACCAAAGAGGCCTGCAGGAACCTGCCATTGCTAATGTAGGTAGTGTCTATGTAGTTGATATTATGACTTTACCATATATCTTTATACATCATGATATTCCAGCTCTATCATTGAACCATAGCTATTAGTGAAAGAAGAGCCCTATCTAGCCCATTCCTCCTGGTGAGTGGTGACCAGTCTAGCGTTAAAGGGCTGCCTTAGGTCTGAATCATGGCTTTGCTGTGAGCGTTGAACAAGGGGCACCCTATCCTGGCCTCTCCCTTCATGGGATAGATCACAGTTGCTTTGAGGAGGCTATGGCCCACCCGGCCACCTGTGAGGTGGGTAACCTGTACAGGGGAGTAAGGAGCGCTCAGCTCCTCAGAGGAATTTAGGCTCTTAACTCTCTGTGAAATCAATGGGAGTTTGGCCCCTAAAAGCTTTGAAGGTTTTGGGTGAGAAGAATTGTGGGCAAGTGCCCTGCTCATGGTAAGATACATACATCTTTCCACTTCTATAAAGCAGAATATTGTATGGAATTGGCTAACGTGTGTATGTACCATGGTCCTCCGCTGAATGGACCCAGAACTGTGCAAGCCTGCTGGACTAGCTGCCGATGGAGAAGCACTATACCCCTCTCTCTCCGGCATGGAAAAACAGGTCATGATGTAGCCCTTATTTCTTTGAGCAATTAAGTTTATTTTGGTTTTAATTTCTCAGGCCCAGATTTTTGGGAGATTCTTTAACCTAATCTGGGCTGTTCATGCCATTTTTGAACGCCTGTTTTAAAATCACTGCTAAACTTCTTATGATCTGGACATGGGAGCAGATAGCTGGCGAGGAAGATTTACATTATGAATCCACTCCATAGACTTGGCCATCTGTAGGAACTATATCCAATCTTTGTGATCTTGCCCTAACTAACACATGCTGAAGTGATTATATTTTTCCCCCCAAGTTGTCTGTTACAGCCCTTTATTTATGTCTCTTGTCTACTTCATTTGAGAAGCTGACACATGGCTGTCATTTAAAAACCAAACCAAGTATTGGTTTAAAAGATAAAATGGAGCTTCTGGATTTAGATTCACAAAAGTCCAAACACTCAGAGTTATTCACATCCAGTGAGAAAAGACCCTCATGCTGCACAAGCACAGAGGGAGACACAACCCTAAGATCTGAATGTTTTGGCTTTTATCACTTTATTAATGATTGCTGGGTGTTTCACAAAGCCTTTCCTCCTGAGGGATCCCACACAGATAGGGAACACTTGCTCCCCACTAAAAATGCAGCCATCTCTGGGGTGGGATGTGGCAGCTGTTAGACTTTCTAGAAGAAGCAAAGATTACACGGATCAGTTGAAATTGTAGGTGGAATTTAGGCACAATAGGCAGAATGTAATTAACCCAGCTGGAATTTGGCCTCAACACTATAAGCATCTGGCACTGACTCTCATGGCTACTATTGCAGAGCTGGCTCACTAACATGAAAAGTACCCAGGGATCCTTAATGATCACAAGTGGTTAGCACAAGGAATGTAAGATGGCGCCATAAACACAATACAGGGCTTAGTTCTGCCCAGGGCTGCCCAGAGGGGGGGACAAGTGGGGCAATTTGCCCCAGCCCCCGCAGGGGCCCCCACGAGAGTTTTTCGAGGGCCCTGGAGCGGAGTCTTTCACTCACTCCAGGGCCCCGGAGCCTCTTCCGTCCAAGGTCTTCGGCGGCAATTTGGTGGCAAGGTGTCCTTCCGCCCCCGGACCCGCTGCCGAAGTGCCCTGAAGACCCGCAGCGGGGGGTCCTTCCACCCCAGGATCCACCACCAAAGTGCCTCGAAGACCCACGGCGGGGGGTCCTTCCACCAGTCCCCACAACACTGAAGCTCTGTGTTACCAGCACTATCTCAGCAGAAGCCCTGATGTAATCAAGAGGTTCCTAACCCACCAATAGTCTGGGCCAGCCCATGATCTGCAGCAGAGTAGAGAGTCTAACCACACTCCTGCACCAGTTACTTTCCTAAGTGACTGGAACTAGGAGATTCAAAGGCGCTGATTCTCCATTGCCTCACACCTTGTGTAGTCACTTATCCTACTGTAAAGCAGGTGTGAACACCATCATTCTGATGTGGGAACATTTTATACCCATTTTGCACAAGGCACCAGGCCGTAGTGAATCAAGTCCCAAGTGCTGACTAAAGGATCTACTTATTTTTAACTTAGGCCACATATAAAATGCAGCTTGTTTCCAATTCCCCAGTGTGTTTCTTCTCCAGGGGCTAAAAGTCTAAATAAAATGAGCAGCTAGATGCCTCCCTGTGGACGCTGCAGACTCTGCTGACTGAAAGCCCACTTCAGCTGCTGTGCTCATTTGGAGCATGTTTAGTCCATGGCATGCTGTGCCCTTCATAGGTCATCTCTGCATTAGGCTGCCTTAGCTCTGGATAAGGATGAACACAAATTCCTTGGTCGCATCTTTTGGTATCTGCCACCATCATTATGCAGATGTGTGTGTGACGGGCTGGAGTCCTGCGGGACTGTTTGGTCTTGGGATCCTTTGTTTACCCACACCAAAGAAAAAGTCTGGCTGCTCTTGCAGAAAATGAAGAAAGCTGCTGACTTGCCTCAGAATTCTGGGTAGCTGCCCTGCTCGTGGTAAGATGCGCACTGCTTTGTGCTTGTCTAGAGGAGACTAGTGCATGGAACTGGCTAGTATGTGGGTATGCATCACTGCCCTCTGCTGAATGGACCCACAACAGGCCAAGTCTGTGTCATAGGCCCTGTTCTGCTAGCTGCTGCTGGAGATTCTTTAACTCAAATGGTGGAAGCTGTGTTTTTGGAGCAGTAGGATCTGAGATCCCATTCCTCCGCTGCTGTGATGTTCCAAATGGGTCAAATTTGCAGCATAAAGACAACTGTGAAATTCTTGGTTGGTGCTGGCCATAGTTATGCTAGAGCATGAAATGGCTACAGATGCAGCAGTCTGCCCAGAACACTCCTCCTTCTGGGAGGAAGGTAAGAGGGCCAATTTCTTTCTATCTAATGCACTCATTGTAGCAGTAGCTAAACCCTGTCTCTTCAAGAAAGACTTGTTTTTCTAAGCTGAGCAGACTGCAAGGATAACAGTATGTAAGCCCTGGAGCAGATAATGATGTATTGAGTAGTCACAGACGCCCTTCCCAACACACTAGCCTGAAAAGAGCCTGGGCTTTGAGCAGAGATTTGAAGCAATCAAATTTTTGAATTGCTTTGCTCTGGCTCTGCTCCAGCTCTAGGCATAAAACCTACTGGTCCGTGCTCCAGTTCCGGCCTCCGCTCCAAAGCCCTGGCTTTGAGAGCCTATCACAGAAGTTATGTAAAGGGTGCTGCAAGCTACACATTGTAAGTTGGTCCATTGGCTTTCTGGTCATCTGACACCCAATATGTAATTTACAACACCAGTTCTATCCCCAGTGTGTTTGGCCCAGATACTTGCATGAGAGTCATCCCCTGCTGCTATCAGGCTGCACATGACCCCTAGTGACTGGCTGGCTGTGTTTTGTTTTGATAATCCCTATGTGGGTTTTTAGAATAAATGATCTGATTTGTAAGCCTTAACTTCAGCGTATCTAACAAGCCCACGTCATGTCAGTTCCAGCAACAGAGCCTGTGTGTGTTTTTATGTATGAGTAATTTTATTCGCTATGGTTATTGTTGTTTTTGTTGGGTTTCTTAAAACCATGTCTCTTTTATCCCATAAAACATCTGCTTTGGAGGCACGTGTTGCTTTATTTACTGATTAGTTGAATTCATACACCCAGTGGCTACTTGGGGAGCACAACATTATCTGTTTAAATGCAGCTGGTATTGTCTGTTTCTCTCTCATGCTAGTTAAAGGACACTAACTAAACCCACTTTTGTATAAGATAATGTATTCTGAAGGCCCTGAACCGAGACTGTGGCTGGAATTCAAACAGGGCATGCTTAATGCCCTGAGTTCTTACTATAGCACTTAGCTGAACTAGAAAGAAAGACAGGGGTGGACAGTAAAGCTTTTGCCGCTGCTTTAACATGCAACTTATGCCACTGCTCACTTCCCAACTTTCAGAATGTAAAATATTGTAATGAACTGGTGTGTGCGTGCGTGTGCTTGCCACTGCCCTCTGCTGGACAAGCATAAAGTTCCTCAACTGCGTGCCAAAGGTGCTATACTGCTGACAAACTAAGCAGTATTCTTGAGTTAAGAGCTTGTCCGTTTGAAGTAGAAAGATCTTAGTTCTCTCTTTGCTGGCCCTGTGAATTTCTGAGCGGCCATGGTTTTCAGTATTGTAACACATGAAATTCTTCAGTGGCCACAGATGAGTTATACAATATGTTAGAAAAGCTACTAGGTGGCACCTTAAATGAAAGCAATATGATCATTAAAAGTGAAATTCACTGGTGTGTACAAGGTCAGCCCAAGGCCTATGCATTACTGAAGTCCCATTTAAGCAGAATTCCTCCCTCGGGTTGACCAAGATCAGCCAATGAGTTTTTAAACATGATATGCCCTGTCTGGGCTAGAAGTAAAGTCCTGTATAAAGTCACACTAGTTAAAGTGGGTTAGCTACTGCATTTTTACACACCACTTTTCCCCCATAGCCCATATGTGCCCTGAAAGAGTTGGGGAGTAAATCCTAACCCAGCTTCTGGGCTCACTTCCTTGTCTCCATAAACATGTGTGTGAGCTATTCCAAGTGGATAAAGTCTCTGCCTTTTCCTGCACTGTCATTGAACTGTTGGTATTTGAGGGCATGTTTACACTCTTGTGCTGCTGTAGTGTAAATGCTGCCTACAGCAACAGAAGGTTTTTTTTCATTGCTGTAGGTAAGGGCAGTAGGTAGCTCAATGGAAGAATTCTTTCATTGAGCTATCTGCATCTACCCTGGGGGCTAGGTTGACCTTATTATGCCACTCAGAGTGCAAACTTTTTCCACGGTCCTGAGCGATGTAGCTTGGTTCATCTAATTTTTAAGCGTAGACCAGGCATAACTCATTGCTTTTAACAAGAAAGGTGCTAACTCCCCCCCCCCCCGCGCCCCCCCAACATCCTTGCAGTATCTTTTCAATTGGAGCCTGTATGGTGCAGAATGAGGCAAAAGAGTATTTCCAGGGTAACTTAAACAAACTTGCAACTTCCTTTAGATTTGGGGTTTGATAGCCTTCATGATGAGGAAGGTCTGGGTCACCTAGGTGAGTTCTGGAGCTGAAAGAAAATGTTTCAGTCTCCCAATCAGAAGCAGCTGTTAAAAAAATACAGTCCTGGCCAATGCCGCTACTGCTAAGCAGCCAGGGGCCTAAAAAATCCTTGGACTGAGTATGTTAATAACAAAAGGTGGGCATCCCCTTTTATTGAGGGGGGCAGACACCCAATCGGTCATCACCTTCAGACGTTTCCCCAGCAAATTGACATTGCCTCCATCTTCTCTGCAATGATCCTCATCTATTTACCCTTCAAAGGCCTAGTCTTGGTTAAAAACTGAGTAATCTGAGAATCTGGACTATCAGGGTCAAATGAAGGTGAAAGTTATCAGTGTAATCATCTAAATTACTCAGATGGGTTTCACCCAATATTCAGTCTAACCACTGGCAGAATGAGGCAACTCTAGGCCCCAGATAGAAATCAGCCAACTTGTTACAAAAGGAAAACCTAACTTCAAAGCTTATTCCACTAGAGGGATTTGAATGTAGCTCCAGAGCCTGGCTGTGGTATAGTTTAAACTCTGTACTGCATAGTTTGATCACAGAATCCTAGAAATGTAGGGCTGCAAGGGACCTCGAGAGGTCATGAAGTCCAGCCCTCTGCACTGAGGCAGGAACAAGGAAACCTAAACCATTCCTGACAGGTATTTGTCCAACTTGTGCTTAAAACCTGCAATGAGGGAGATTCCACAACCTCACTTGGAAGCCTAGTCCTGAGCCTAACTACCCTTGTACTTAGAATGTTTTCCTAATATGTTACATAAATCTCCCTTATGCAGATTAAGCCCATTACTTCTTGTCCTACTTTCAGTTATCATGGAGAACAATTGATCACCATCCTCTGTATAACAGCCCTTAGCATGTTTGAAGACAGTCATCAGGTCCCACCTCATTCGTCTTTTCTCATCACTAAACATGCTCAGTGTTTTTAATCTTTCCTCATAGGTTAGCTTTTCTAAATCTTTTATACATTTTTGTGGCTGTCCTCTGCACTCTCTCCAGTTTGTCCCCCGTATTCCCAGAACTGGACACAGTACTTCTTCCGAGGCCTCACCAGTTCTGAGTAGAGCAGGACAATTATCTCCCATGTCTTTCACATGACATTCCTATTAATATACCCCAAAATATTAGCTTTTTTTGTAACTACATCTCCTTGCTGACTCATATTCAATTTGTGATCTACTATAACCTTCAGATCCTTTTCAGCAGTACCACCACCTAGCCAGTTATTCCCCAATCTATAGCTGTGCATTTGATTTTTCCTTCTTAAGTGAAGTATTTTGACTTGTCTTTATTGAATTTCATCCTGTTGATTTCAGACTAATTCTCCAATTTGACAAGGGCATTTTGTATACTAATCCTGTCCTCCAAAGTGCTTGCAACCCCTTCCTGCTTGGTGTTGTCTTCAAATTTTATAAGCATACCTTCTACTCCATTATCCAAGTCATTAATGAAAATATTGACTAGTGCTGGACCCAGGACTAACCCCTGGGGAACCCCACTAAATAAACAGAGCCCTGCGCTGATACAAATTTATATCCGTGGATGCGGATATCCACAGAACTGCGGGGCTCTCCCGGGAACTACAGCAGCAAAAGGAGCAGACTATGGGGCCACTAAATGGATTCTTTGCTTCAGTCTTCACGGCTGAGGATCTAAGGGAGATTCCCAAACCTAAGCTGCCTTTTGTAGGTGATGACTCTGAGGAACTGTCACACAGATTGAAGTGTCACTAGAGGAGGTTTTGGAATTAATTGATAAACTCAACATTAACAAGTCACCGGGACCAGATGGCATTCACCCAAGAGTTCTGAAAGAACTCAAATGTGAAGTTGTGGAACTATTAATTAAGATTTGTAACCTGTCCTTTAAATTGGCTTCGGTACCCAATGACTGGAAGTTAGCTAATGTAACGCCAATATTTAAAAAGGCCTCTAGAGGTGATCCCAGCAATTACAGACCAGTAAGTCTAACGTCAGTACCGGGCAAATTAGTGGAAACAATAGTTAAGAATAAAATTTTCAGACACACAGAAAAACGTAAACTGTTGAGCAATAGTCAACATGGTTTCTGTAAAGAAAATCATGTCTTACTAGTCTATTAGAGTTCTTTGAAGGGGTCAACAAACATGTGGACAAGGGAGATCCAGTGGACATAGGCTTTCTGGAAATCTAAGTATACTTTGACAAGGTCCCTCACCAAAGGCTGTTACATAAATTAAGCTGTCAAGGGATAAAAGAGAAGGTCCTTTCATGGATTGAGAACTGGTTAAAAGACAGGGAACAAAGGGTAGGAATTAATGGTAAAATCTCAGAATGGAGAGGGGTAACTAGTGGTGTTCCTCAAGGGTCAGTCCTAGGACCAATCCTATTTAATTTAATCATAAATGATCTGGAGAAAGGGGTAAACAGTGAGGTGGCCAAATCTGCAGATGATACTAAACTGCTCAGGATAGTTAAGACCAAAGCAGACTGTAAAGAACTTCAAAAAGATCTCACAAAACTAAGTGATTGGGCAACAAAATGGCAAATGAAATTTAATGTGGATAAATGTAAAGTAATGCACATTGGAAATAATAACCCCACTAAATACATAAGATGGGGGCTAATTAGCTACAACTAATCAGGAAAGATCTTGGTGTCATCGTGGACAGTTCTCTGAAGTATGTCACGCAGTGTGCAAGGCGGTCAAAGCAAAGTGATGTAGGAATCATTAAAAAGGGCTAGAGAATAAGACTGAAATATATTATTGCCCTTATATAATCCAAGGTCGCACATCTCGACATACCGTTACAGATTGGTGTTCCTCACCTTAAAAAGATAGACTGGCACTAGAAAGGTTCAGAAAAGGGCCGACTAAAATGATTAGGGGTTGGAGAGGTCCCATATGAGGAAAGATTAAAGAGGCTAGACTCTTCAGCTTGGAAAAGAAGAAATTAAAGGGGGATATGATTAGAGTATATAAATCATGAGTTATGTGGAAAAGTGGATAAGGAAAACTTATTTACTTTTTCCATAATACAAGAACTAGGGTCACAAATGAATTAATAGCAGAAGATTAAATAAAATAAAGGAATTCTTCTTCACGTGGCGCACGTCACATTACGGAACTCCTTACTGAGGAGGTTTAGGCTGGGACTATAACAGGGTTTAAAAGAGAACTAGATAAATTCATTGGTGTGAAGTCCCTAAAATGGCTATTAGCCGGAGATGAGTAAGAATTGGGTCCCTAGCCTCTGTTTGTCAGAGGGTGGAGATGGATGGCAGGAGAGAGATCACTGATCTTGCTGTTTAGGTTCACTCCCTCTGGGGCACCTGGCATTGGCCACTGTCAGTAGACAGATACTGGGCTAGATGGACCTTTGGTCTGACCTGGTACGGCCGTTCTTACGTTCCCAGGATCCAATGCCCAGTGCTGGAAGCTCCTCCAGCAGGCTATACTGCCCGCAGCCCTACTCCCAGCCCTGCCCTCGTCCCTTGCATGCAGCTGTCTGCATCTCTTGTCTGGGTGTGTGTGAGCTACTTAACACAAGAGCATGTCCAGGGACAGCTGCCGGTGAGCCTGGTGCCTGCCCAGTGGGCGGGGCTACAGGTGGTACAGCTGCGCTGAAGGAGCTGCCGGCATTGGGTGCTGGCTCCAGGGAGCGGCGGCCCCATGTTCTGCTTCTTTCACTGCTGTGGTTCCCAGGGGAGCTCTGCAGTTCCGTGGATACCAATTTATATCTGTGGATATAAACTTTTATCTGTGCAGGGCTCTATAGATAAACCTTTCAAATTTGATAGTGAACCATTGATAGTTACTCTTTGACTATGGTCTTTCAATCAGTTGTGCACCCACCTTATAGTAATAGCATGATTCAGCTCATCATACTGAAAAAGTGCCAAGATGGACAGGAGTTATGTGATTTGTCTATGTGTGTCTGTCTGTCTCCACCTGTCTGTCAGTCTCCTTTGCAAAAGGAACAGATTAAACAGTCATGTCAAAAATACATTACTGAAGCTCAGCTGCCTCCCAGAGATGACTCAAGACACCTGCTTTGTGCCTTGCATACAAGCATTCAGGGTAAGATAACAAGTGGACTGTATGGAGGGAAAGAAGCAGCTTAGAGTTATATTGTCATGAGCTGAGCAAGAGCTCAGCCACCTTAGCATTACAGGATCCTGTTTCAAACTAGTGACAAGCAAACTTCAGAAGGCTTGGAGATACAATCCAAAGGGACATACAATATGGTGGATGCTTATCTGAAACATATCTAAACTATGGCCCGGACCCAGCAAAGCACTTAACCAGGTGCATAGCTCTGCTGATTTCAGTGTGATTACTCGTGTTTAAAGATAAGCATGTGCTTAAGTGTTTGCTGGATCATGGCCCTGGTGAGCATCTTGGGGCTGTAAAACTGATCTAACAATCTCCCAAAATAGGAAGCACCAGAAACCTCATGGAAACCTAGTACTGGGCCAGAAACAACACAATAGAGATGATCTGGAGATTCAGAATCACTTGGATCCAGATCTCAAACAAACCCAAGGGTCTAGAGATGTTTGTATCTGGGGCACAGACGTAGTTTGATTTCTATTTTTGATGGGAGATGCTCCAGTAAGGTCAGGACCGGCGCTAGGGTTTTGAACGCCCTAGGCAGATGGCAATTTTGCCGCCCCGGGAGCTGGTCCCACTGCTCTGGTGGAGCTGCTGCAGTGGTGCCTGTGGGTGGTCCACCAGAGCTGCGCGAGCAGCCGACCGTCTGCAGGCACGAAGGCGGCAGCTCCATCCAGCTGCAGACCAGCGGACTGCCCGCAGGCACCACTGCAGCAGCTCCACGGGAGCTGCCTGCCGCCCCCTCCGGCAGCACCCTGACCCAGGGGACACCCGGGGCTGCCGACTGCCGCGGCGGCACCCTGACCCAAGGGACCCCTTGGGCTGCCGACTGCCACTGGCAGCTCAGATTCCCTGTCTGTCCTAGCAGCAGGACTGGTCAACCATTTAAAAAAAAATTAGGGGATGCTTTTTGGCGCCCCCAAATCTTGGCACCCTAGGCAACCGCCTAGTCCGCCTAAATGGTTGCACCGGCCCTGAGTAAGGTCAATAAAGTCATGCATGGGAGGCGCGGGGGGACGACAAATTCCCCACCTGCCTGCCTGCAGTTTGCGGAGGCAATGCCCCCTTCTCCCCTCCAAACTACACTCAGGATCTGGGGTACTAGTTCAGATCCATTTTTAGCCAAGAACAGAACTTCTCTGGGGAATTTTGGCCCTTTGGTTAACAGCTGGAAATTGGAAGCCATCTGAAAATGAAAGAAAAAAAGTTGGCTTAACTTCGAAGCACAAAACAGCTTACTTTTGAATTTTGGGCTGATGCTTGGGCCAGGTACTTTACCCAAACTGTTTTGCCAGCTTTAAAAAAGTGATCAGTTAAAAAAAAAAAAAAAGTTCAGATGCAAAAAAATAATTCTCTTCCCACCTAGTTCCTTTACCAAACAGGCCTGCTCTTAGAAATAAGGCTAAAGCTTACGCCCATTCTGATTGCCCATTACAGGACTGGGAATTGGTAATGTCCCTACAGGCATAAAACATTTGTAAATATACTGGAGAGAAATTTGGATCTGAGAGCTGAATCCTGCCCATGTTCATGGATGCAATGGGATAGGGGTTGCAAAAGAAGTCAACATGAGCTAGACAGGATTCTCAGGCCCTAAAGAATATTATATGGCACTGAGGCATCTATTGCCTAGAGGATGTTGTCAACCCCTTCAGTCCACTGGTACCCCTACTGCATTAAATGTGGCCTACACAGACACAAAGGTCTGTGTGACAAAGGAAGCTTTTATCTTAGGGCTTGTCTACACTAACAGTGCTGCAGCTGCAACCAGTGCAGATGTGCAACTGTAGAGCTTAGTGAAGACACTACCTATGCCGACGGGAGGGCTTCTCCTGGCGGTGTAGGTACCCCACCTCCCTGAGAGGCAGTAGCTATGTTGATTGGAGAAGCCCTACACTGCTGTCTATGCTAGGAGTTAGGTCGGATAACTGCATTGCTTAGGGGACTGGTGGTAGTACCAACACCACAAGTTTGTAGCACAGGCCAGGGCTTAGTGTGGTCTTGAACTCATCATGAAATATATTCCCTTACCTAGAACATAACCTCTTACTGAACTGATGTCAATGTGAAATGTTCTTCTTAATGTAAATCACTGAATAGATGTCCCTCAACTAGAAAGAAAGAAAGAAAAAAAAATGGTCTGAGTCTGACCTGCCTGGAAACTCCCAGTGCCCCTTACACAGTCTAAACAAATATTTATTTAAATTACTCAAAATGCCCCAGTCTTTTATATGTATCCCAGAAGAGTGCCATAAAACATCTACAAACAGGACTCCATTAACCTCTGCTGCCCTGAGTTAGAGGAGCATATTTCAACTGCAGTTAAATTGAAGTTTAATAAACTCTTGGCCTCTGTTGGCTCCCTCCACAGACCCCTTCCCCCTCTGTCTTGCCTCCATGACTTATTACATTGGCATTCAGTATGAACAGCAGCTGCCAATATGGGGGACTCATTAGTGCTGCTCTTGCTTCTGATCTGACTGGTAAAGCACCTAACAGTGTTCAATCAATCACAGCTCTAAGCGGCTGCTACAGTCTCACACCTCTTATTTTTTCAGTGGCGGAGGTGATCGCGTGGCCCCTTCTGGCCTTAATCTCTATGACTCTATGTGAGTCCTTAAAGTTGGATGATCTTTTGACTGAAGAAGGTTAGATGCAACTCTCTGTCACCACAGCGGCTCCTCAATGGGCAAAGAGGAGGTGTTCACCTCCAAAAGGTCGGAAATCATCCCAGCAGCCCAGAGAATTTGGGACCAAGCCGGGTCTTGAACTTGGATGACAGACGGCCTCCATCTACTGACACAACCACCATGAGCTTATGAAGATGTTTGAAAATACTGAAGGTTTCACTAGCTTTAACACAGCTGTTGTATTCATTTGAACACATACATGCAAAGCTCATTATTCTCCCCTTTAACAGGCTCTTGCTATCCAATCAGGGAATGGAAACACCACCACATGATCTGGGCAAACAATGACACACCACAATTGCCCAAGAGTCAAAACACATTGTTCACAAACAATCCAAAGGCTGAGCATGATCCACAGAAATGATATGGCAAAAGCTTACAAATAAAGCCATTCACAGAAACTGGGGTCAGTTTGCAAATGACTTCTTAGCTAGAAAGGGTGCTAAATTTATAAAGAATATTATAAATCTATAGCTTAGCCAGATCCCATCACAACTAACCAACCTGGCTCAGGGTTGATCTGTTTTAATTGTATATAGTGAGGCACAGAGAAAATGAAATTCATTTAAAAACGCCATTGGATAATTTTGAGCAACCAAAACATTGAGACAATTGTACTCTGTTTGTGGAACTGTAAAGGAGATGATGAATTATTCAACGGATAAATTGCTCATCTGAAATCATTCACCAGTTCTTTTCACTGCAGCACATGAAATGGTGGATTTTGTTTCACTAAAATGTCAATAGTTCCTGCAATAATTTTAAATTGTCACAAATAAACAATAAAACTAAGATTACGTGTGTCCAACAGAATTTTTCTCTCTGTTTTTTCTACATCACTGTTTTGGCTTTGATGTCACAACCATCTGTTTCTATCAGGTTTTTCAGTATTTCACCCCTTACCACTCTAACGTCCTAAAGGCTTGATTCTGCACTAGTGATTTCAATGGGAGTATGGTCATTGACTTTAATGGGAACTGGATCTGGATCAAGATTTTTATACAGTAAATGTACAGTGGAAAAAAATAGTATGTGATCATGTAATTAAAAACTGGATCATAAGACACATGCATTATGGGAGCTGAATGAAGGTTTCACAGACAATTTCCTAACTTTTGAGTTCTTGACTTTGCAACCTTAATAAAATTACACACAAACACCTACATTTTAAAAAAGCAAATGGAACCCGCCACCCCAAATATTCCATCATGTGGCATCATATTCACACCCATACAGGTCATCAGCAGGGTTGGAAATGTTAAATCAACCACACAGACTTCTGCCACTTAAGCTCACAGAGTAATTGACAGCAGTAGTAAGTTGTCATCCTCTGTGTGGACCAGCACTAGAGGGGAATGGCAGACTTTGCCATTGGCTTCACAGGTATTTGCTGACAGCAGAGGAATGCTGACACTCAGGAATCTTGGGTGCCATTTCAGGCTCTGGAGAAAAGCGTGCTCTAGTGCAGGGGTTTCAAAACTTGGTTCGCAGCTTGTTCAGGGTAAGCCCCAGGTGGGCCGCGAGATGCTTTGTTTACCTGAGCGTCCGCAGATACAGGCTCTCGCAGCACCCAGTTCACGTTCCTGGCCAATAGGAGCTGCGGGAAGTGGTGGCCCAGCCTGCGCCACTTCCCGCAGTTCCTGGCCGTGACCACAGGGATCTGCGAGCAGCTGTACCTGCAGATGCTCAGGTAAACAAAGCGTCTCATGGCCCACCTGGGGCTTACCCTGAACAAGCCGCGAATCAAGTTTGGGAACCCCAGTTCTAGTGGGAACAGATTCTTCTGCCTGTTTCCCCACCAAGCATGAGCCCTTCTGCCCCATTCCCTCCAAACTGTCCCTGTCCTGGTCCTATCTCTTCCTCACCCCGACTCCTCAACTCACTCGCCTCACTTAGCCAGTCCCACTCTCACACCTCAGGCTCCTCATCTCAGTCCCATTCTCAATTGCCCAGTTATGCTTCTTCAGTCAAGGCACAAGAAACAGGCTAATGCATTTAATTGCAGCTAACCTACACAGGTCAGATTTCAAATATCAAATGAATGCCTCACATTCTACAGCTCAAGGCAGAGCCGTCCCTTGGGTACAGCGAACTGGGGTGACCAATTGGCTGGCATGGTTGGTCCCAGAAGTGACAGATTTGTCACTACGGTTCTGGACTCTGCACCCACCCCCTGTGGACAGCCCTGGCCCAAGGATTATCACAAAAACTGCTCAGCAAATAATCTTGGATCAACAATTCTGCAAAAATCAAATTTCTCATAGACCATTCACAAACAGAAAAAAGGATAATTCACTCAGCTCTAGTCCTGGATAGAGAATTTAGTCCCTGGATCTTACAATCTGATCTATGTGGGAAGAACTTTGTGTGCATGCACAGAGCTCTATTGAATTCAGTAAAGCTCTGCATGGGCAAAAGGGTCTGTCCATACGGAGCAGATTTCATGACCAGAATTACAGTCCTTAAATTATGCCTCTTTTAGTCAGAGTGCAAGTAGGGAAAAAATAGCTGGGAGAATTTAATGGAACATGCAAGTCAGAGCAGGTATATGTAAATGGCGTGTGCATGGGAAGGGTAAAAATCAGCAGTCATAAAAATATTAAATTGCACCAACATTTGTTAAAGACATGTCCAAAAGGTACTACTTGTTTCAGAATTTCACATCTGACAGTAACCAAGTCTCCCAGCCCCCGCCAATTTCCTTCCACTCAGTTCTTTAGTGATGGGCCTATCTGCAGGGGCCTGGAAAGAATGAAATTAAGGAAGAAGAACAGATAAACAATTCAGGTTCCAGTGCCTTGAGAATCATGGAATTCACCACAGGGAATAGGAGGAAGAGAAAGAAAGGGAGGGAAGAAATTTGCTTAGTATTGCCAGAGACTCTGACTCCCAAACTCCAGGATCAGTGGAATGATTGAAAGGAAAGTTATTGTGTCTGGGGTTTTGTTTCTGTTTTTTTCAAATAGGATTCCTGCTTCACTGTCTTGTCAGTTTTCTAGCTCACTTTGTATTTGGGTCAGAATTGTGTAGGCTCCCTAAAAAGGCAGAAAAGCGTAAGAGATTTTCCTCATCAAGTTTTTTTGACGCAGCCCATTTTGTTTGTGCCACCACAGGCATCTCAGGAGACTAGATCTAGTCAGAAGTGAATGATTTTCCTGATTGAACAACAACTACTTCAGTGGAAATAGTTAGACCATCCCCCACTGAGCCTGTATATATCAGAAAGCTGGGACTTCAGAACCACAGCTTCAGTTCTGGGGTACACTGTGGAAGCACTGCCCCAGCTGCAATGGGTAAAGCTGAAATGGAGTAAGCATCCTCTTTGTGTCTTTGCAAAGCATATGGTCTGAGCTAAACAGTTAAGTGACGGCAATGGGAAAATCATGCATGTGGAAACCTAGGTCTCTGTGACATTCTAGGAGGATGGTCTAACATTTCCAACAGGAGAATGGGAGTTCGAAGGTCTGGATTCTTTGCTAAGTGATTCTGTGCTTCAGTTTCCCCTCTGTAAAATGGGGATGATAATACTTGCCTTCCTCATTAGGGGCAGGGAAGTTGTGGAGCTCAGATGCTACAATAAGAAGTGAGACAGATAATAGGATTAAATAGTAACTGTTCACTTTGATAGCCTCCAATGAAGGACAAGAGAAATGTTCAAAGTATTAGAAAATAATGCAGGCAGATAGCAAGCCTCAAAGGGATGGGAATGGGCCCAGAGCCTCATAGGTATTTAGGCTCCTAACTTCCAGTGAAAACAATGGACCTTTGAGGATCTGGGCCATGGTGTCTTTCACCTCTAGTCTGCTTGTGTGAATCCAGAGATGGTCAAGTGACCAAAGTTACTGTCAACTGATGACTGTTCAGCAGCCATCGTGAAGTGCATTTGGTGGATCTTTGGTTGTCCACTGGAAACTAACCATTTACAACACAAAAATACCAGCACAGCTGCCACTAATTGTCTCCTTCCCTGCACAGACCCTAAAACTGAATGGGACGCAGAGCTTAAATGCCCCTCTAACCCTTACATCAGGTCTGAAGCATATAGGCAGGGAATATTTTATAGCCTTTGCTTGACCTGTTCTGTGGATAAAAGACTTCACTTTGTAGGGCTGTTAAATAGGACAGTACTTTTCACAAGCATCATACTGATATGTATACACACACACACACACACGCTTTTTATAGGACCATAGTAATGTATACTATACAAGCCTTGGGACCCAAAATGCCCCTTCCTATGGATCTCCTAGTTTATGCAAAGAGATTGATTTATGGGGGTTGAGGCTGAATGATCTGTTGGCTTGGATTTGTTTTGATTCAGTGTAATTTTCTCTTGTATGACAAGATAGAGGAAGGATGCAGCTGTTACCCTTGTTCATCTAAATGGTTAGACAGTATTCAGGGTCTTGCAGGAGAAGTTGATGACGGAGTCAGGTATTTATTTGATACAACCCTCTTTGTTTACAAGGAATAAGCATAATGTTCTGTTTTCCTGAGCACAGTAGGAATCAAACAACAGAAGGCCATTTTTTTGCTCTGTATTCCAAACCTCTTTTTCCAACCAGCACTTTACCCAAAAAGCTCACTCAGAGTCACACTACAGGTGCTTCTCTGTCTGTCCTGGGCTTCCTTGTTGCCTTCTCTAACTGCTTCTGAGATGTTTCTGACTGCATCCATTCATACACAAACAGCTCCATCAAAACAATACTCAACCCTCTGTATTTGCATTCAGTCCCCAGCAAAACCCCTCCACTCACATAGCCCAGCTCCTGAGCCACCTTGCATATGGCCTGTGTATTGTCTAAGCTATTTTACTCCAGAATGAGTTTAACTCTTCTTACATTGATTCTGAATGATAGGCAGCTGCCACACCCACCAGGTTCAATGAGATTTCACGTAACTCCCAGCATAACCATTGTGCCTAGTGAGTCCAAGATGGTGATACCTTTTATGACCCCTCCCAAATGGAAAGAAAAAATTATTTACCAGTTACGAATGATACAAGCTTAGCTGTTCATTTAATTGGTTAGTTCTCATGCTGTTTCTTGGATAGTGCAGAGGCTAGCAAACACATTAGGTGCCTCCATGATGTTCTGGCCTGAGCCAAATCTGGTGCATTATCTGTCCTTCACAGGCATCCTACCTCATATCTGTTGACGCCATCCAGCCATTGTGTTTTAGGTCTTCTGGTTGGCTGTTTCCATCCTGCTTTCGTTAGGTTGAAATAAAAAATGATTCTCACAGGGAAATTGGTAGGGATTTAGCCCAGATGATCAAGCCACCTTAAAAGAGCTTTGGGTGACAGAGACAACAGCAAATGGATCTCTTTGTTCAACTTCAGTTTATACCATTTGATGTTTACAGTCGTTCGGAGATGCTTCATCTGAATGGTGTCCAACTTCTTTTCTATCTTGACAGTGAAGGGCCATGTTTCATAGTTCATATAATTATACAATGTTTTTCTGTCAGAACACGTTCACATCACCAATCCAAACTGATTTTACTCTAATCCAAGTCTCCTTGACATTCTTCTCTCCCTGCCCAATTTCTTTCTACAACCCAAGTAGATCTCATCAAAAAATTGTCCATTGTAATGCTGGCTGACATTGGGTTTAGTCCCGGGACCCAACTTTATCCTATAAATAATGTATTTTATTTAGGTCAGTACCGTAGAGGGTCTCTCTCAAGGTTTATCCAGCTTAGGGCTGCTACCCTTCTTTCACTTTCGGTTGTGAAACCAAACCAAATCCCTTCTTTCCTTATATGACCTTCCATCATAAAGGGTTTTTATTCATTTTTTCAGAGGCTATCAAATTTCCTCCAGCTAAAGTGTGGGCTTTTTCAGTTCTGGATTGTAGGGTTTCTATATAGTCCACATGGTTCAAATCTTTGTTCCACCTCAGGAACTCCATACAAAAAGTTTGCTGGAATCCTGAGTTCATGCCCAAACATGAAGAGTGCTGGAGTACATTTTGTACTCTCATTGACTGCTGTTTTATAAGTCATCAAAAGGAAGGGGGTATGCTGGTTCCATTCCCTTTGATGCTGTTCTATAAAGGTAGTCCCAGAGTCCTAATGAACCTTTGCTCCATCCAATCAGATTGCAGGTATGCTGGGTGTTGCAAGTTTTGTGGATCCATAGAATCTCACATACCTGCTGAAACACTTTGAATTCAAAGTTTCTCCCTGAATCTGTGTGTAACTCACCTGGGACCCCAAATCTGGTGAAGAATTCATTCACTAGGACTCTTCTTACTGTCACAGCCTCTTAATTCCTTATTAGATAAGCTTCAGGCCATTTTGTAAAATAGTCCATGGCTACAAACTAATATGTATTGCCAGACTCTCTCAGGCAGAGGCCCAAGTACATCAACAGTAATGCACTCCCTCGGTGTCCCCATGAGATCCTGCTGCCTAGAGACTCCCTCAGTCTTAGGGGGACCATTCTTTGCAAGGCATGAATCACATTTCCTGTGCCAATTTTCTACATCTTGCCTGCATTTCACCCAGTAGAAATTCTTTCTTAGCTGGTAAAGATTTTGTAACCTTAAAATGCCCAGCAGTTTTCAAATCATGACATAACGGCAAAACCTCCTTCTTCCAATATGGTACAACAAGGAGATATCTCTCAACAATATTTATCATCTCCAGGGTTTCCCCATCTCCTATACAATATTTCATCTTTAAAATTCCAAGCTTTCCCACTCAGAGCAGAAAGCTTGTATTGTGGTGTTCTGAGGGGATACTATATTCCAAAGTGGCTGCATTTGCCAAATGATTTCCCAATCACACACTATCCTGATATTAAGATCTTCTCTTTGGGAAGCTTTTAGCTGCTCTGGAGTCCGTTCCTGCAAACTCACATCCATTGTTTCAGTGGCTGAACCAGGAACATTTACACTTCTGCAAATTATGGGAAGAGAGGCGACAGCCATCAGTTTCTGAGCACACTCATTCCTTTGGGCAGCCAACGCCTTGCTCTTCTACTTCGGGCAGTGTTTGTAATGAACCTCCTAGTAAGGCCATCTGGACAAGTCATCAGCATTTCCATGCTGGTGCCCAGACCTGTCTGTGACTATGGAAATCACAGAGCTGCAGTTTTTCCAACCACTTGGCAAGTAGCCCCTCTGGATTCCTGAAACTAAAGACCCGTTGCAGGGATGATGGTCTGTCCTGACCACAAACTTTCTGCCATACAAATATTAGTGAAAATATTCTATAAATTTAACCAGTGCCAGGAGTTCTTTTCTGGTGGGGTAAAAATTTCTCTCTGGACTATTGCTGCAATAAACCACCACCCTCTCGAGTCCCTTGTGCTCTTGGGTCAATACTGCCCCCAAACCATAAGCACTAACACCTGTATCCAATATGAAACGGGTTTTGAAATATGGGTAGGCTAAGACAAGAGCAGTCACAAAAGCCTTTTCAACTCTGAAAATGCTAAATAGCACACTGCTGACAACTGAAATGGTTCGCCTTTCTGATTCAACTTAGGCAGTGGTTTTGTAATATTCGCAAAGCCACAAATAAACCTTCCCTAACAGGAATAGAAACCTACACAACTGCGCATGTCTGTGAGTGTCTGGGGGCCAGGCCAATTCTGTACAGCCTTGATTTTCTTTTTGGCACTGGAAACTCTCCCCTCATCGACTGTGTGCCCAAGAAGGTAAGTTACCTCTTTTTGACACAGCTCACATTTCAGTTTCATCTTGGGAGCCTTAAGCTTATGGCAGACCATTTGTAAATGGATTAGTTCATGTTCATCAGGTATTAGCATGCACCAGGATATATCATATTAATATAGCAAATACACTTAGAGTGGTGTGTCATTCCATTCTCTTTCCATTAGCCTCTCAAATGTGTCTGATACATAGGCGAAAAGCCATCCCTTTAAATTGCCACAGGCCTTGCCCTGCTGTGAAAGCATTCTTTTCTCTGTCCTCTGAATCTTCTTCCACTTGCCAATACCAACTTCTAAGATCCAGGATGGAAAGCCAGACTGAACCTGATACAGCATCCAGTGTACCATCTATTCATGGTAATGGATACGTGATTTCATTTTGTTTTCTATAGTACACATTGAATCTGATGCTACCATCTTTTCTTCTTAACCAGAACTATGGGTGAAGCCAAGGACTGGTTGAAGGCTCAATTATACTTTACTGATATGTTTCCACAATGGCCTGTAAAGCCACTTCCTTCTTTGCTACTGATAAATGGTGAGGTGGCTGTTTAATGGGTTAGTTTTCCCCAACGTCAATCAGGTGCTGGACCAGTGCAGTGCAACCTACATCTTTGTTAGTCCGGAAGAACAACTCCTGATCCCAACCAGAAATCTTTTAGACTATTCAACTGCTCCTCATTTAAATATACAACACTGCACTGGAACAAGTCCAGTAGAAACTCCAGAAGCTCACCTTCCCTCCTTCCTCTTGTTGTTTTCTTTTATTCCAGCATGTATTAGATCCACTAGTTTACATTTTTCAATAGTGATTCCTTTTTTTTTGTTTTGTTTTTTAAACTATTTGCTGCTTATCAGAAATATTAAGCAAATGATCAGGAATCTGTTTCTGATTCAGATCCACAAGAACTTTAGCAGATATAATCTAGATTCCCCTCCTGAGATCCTGGATCTCAAAGCAGATTTATGTAGCTGATGTTATCGTTTCTGCGCCTGGAGACAGGACAACTTGTTTACTGAAAACCAATTGCCTATAGACCATGTGCTTCACCTGGGCTGCATCTTTAAAGGGAATTTCCACAGACTTAATAAGTAGGACATCTTTTCTGGCATTTATTGCACAGTTATTAGCCATAATGAAACCCAAACCAACACTAGCTCATCCACTGTCTTGGCAATCCTGACTTATTGCCTGAATTCCAGAGGTTCAATATACAATTTTGCACCAATGTCTTTGCTCCAGTCGCTGTCTCCATTTGAGACTAATTACGTGGCTCAGTTTTGGATTCCCTATCCTTTGTGACTGGTCTAATAACTATTATGTTTGAGCCAGTGTCCACTATTACTATTCAATTCACAGATCCTATCACACATTCAATAGGCAAACTCCCATTGTTGTTGTTTAACAGCCCAGATCTAAACCAAAACTATGGAGCTAATCCTTGTATCTCCAAGCTTTGCCCACTCAGTTTGGGTTGCTCCCCATTCCTGAGCTGCGAGAGGGGCTTTCACTAGACATTTGTGATGCTCTGTCCTGGCCTGTATTATATTTATAACATACCTTTATGTGGGCAGTTTTTTCACACACTGAACTTCCCTTCATGTTTTCATTATTGTCAATTTCCCTTGTTTTACAAACCAAATTAATCATTTTTCTAATACTACAAAAATGTAATAAACAGGATTAGAATACCCTTTTCCATCATACATATTATACACAGAGCTGTACTTACAGGGCACATGGCAACCAGCTTCTATCTTCCTCACTAGCAGCTGTTTCTTCCTTTGGTGAGCAGCTGCAAGAAAAGATTCAAGTTCTGTGACAAATTCTGAAGTCTTTCCGAGTGTCTTTGGCCTCCTTTGGTTGATCTGCAAATCCCGGTCCCATTGAGCATCTATAAACTGGTTCATTACAAATTTATCCTGGAAAGCCTGTCCTCACTGGTAAGTGGATATGCCAGGAACACAAGTCTCCTTAGGCCTGTTGCTATTTCAGATGTGGTGTCTTCTTTTCTCTCCTTCTAGCTCTTAGCTGCGCCCTGGCCAGCTCGGATTGGACTGTCTCCAAATCAAATATCAAGGGCTCGTACCAGGTCTGGATAACTCAGTGTCTTTTCTGCAGCTAAGTTCTTCAGCACCGTCGGAGCTGGATCACCCTAGCTGGCCACTAGAAACCTTACTTTCTGTTCATCTTCCCAGCCATTTATTTGATTTATGGCATTAAACTGAGCCAAATAAGCCTCCCAGGGAGTTTTTCCTTCAAAGACAGTGGGGTTTTGCACTACTTGAGCTGGGACAATCTGACCTATCCCCTCTGGGCCTCTGTGGGTTACAAATGGGAGAGAGAAGTGTTGTAAATGTCCTATTTTATCCAAATCCTCTGGCTAGCCCAATTCCTCATCCAAGTGGCTGCTTTCCACTGTGGTCTGTGACCCTTTGATTTCCTTCTGAAGGTGATTTTTCAGTTCCCTATGTCCTTGCTGCAGCTCATGAATGTCTGCAAGTTCAAGTTTGGCCAAAGCATTCCTAGTCTCCCCTATTTAATGGAAAACCTTCTGGGACATGGAAATCAGGTAACTGGTCACCTCATTGATCCATCTTGCCATTCCAGACTGGAATGTTGCACTTGGGCCTCCCATTGTCTCTAGACATTGTGTAGTTGCTACCCCAAGAATGATTTCATCTCTGCCTGCAGGTCAGTTTTCATTCCCTTCCTGGGAAACCTCCAGATATGACTTTATTTCCTTTTGTGAAGCTTCCAGCTTTTGATTTAGATCTTGATTTAATTCCTTCTGGTTTTATTTTACTTCCTTTTGTCCATCTATGATTTCTGTGAGCACACTCATCATGTGTGCCATCTCAGGTCATTAGGAATCACTGGCTCACAATTTTTCTCCTTGGAAACCGGATCCCAGCCTTAACAACAGCTTAACCCTTTTGACATGAGCAGTTAGCCAGTATTTGGGGTCTTGTGGATTGTGCGGAGGAGCAATTGATGATAGAGCTAGGTATTTTTTGACGCAATCCTGTTTATTTACAAAGAAGTACACATAAAATCCTGTTTCCCTGAACTAAATGGGAGTTAAACAGAAGACAGTTTCCTTGGTCATATTCCAAGCCTCTTTTTCTAGCCAGCACTCTACCCAAAAAATTCTCAGCCTCTCTCTCAGGGTCACACTACAGATGCTTCTCTGGCTCTTTTTGTCTTCCTCATTGCCTTTTCTGTTTGCTTTTGGGTGTTTCTGATTGCCTCACTCCTCTGCATTCAGACCCCAGTGAAGTCCCTCTGCCCACATCACAAAAAGCTCTGTCTGCCCCTTCTCACCACTCTCTTTCCAGTTCCCTCCATTTCTCTCTTTCTTTGCATCTCTCTCCCTCCACTCCTTTTCCACCTTCATAGTTCTCCTCTCCTTCCCCAAAGCTCTCTATGTGGAAAGAAGAGCCTAGAAAGATCAAGGGCATTAGAACCAATCCTATCATAGCGTCTCTTTTCTCAATTAACAGTTGAAATATGGATCTCCATTCACTAGAGTAGAAGCAAAAATTGTGAGGTGCAATAAACAATATTTAAGAAAATACAATATTCAAGTATAGCTAAACATCATTTGTTTAAAGATAGATAGTTTTCTTCCTTCAGTATGTATACTGCCATCTAAAAGTCTGGAGCAGCTGAAAAGCCAGTGACTGGTATAAATCATTATAGCATTCTTCTTATTTATATGAAATATTTCTGTTCATCTTTATGTAAATATTCTTAAATCACAAAGGTCCTAGTCTTGCTGGGGAACACCTAGGGTTGTTCCTAATTCTGAACTAATGTTCTTTCCTTTCTGAAAATACTTCTCTACAAAGATATTGGCCTTACATTTTCAAAAATGACTTGTGATTTTGGATGCATTCATTTTTTTGAATGCCCAACATGGGACATCTTAGAGACCTGATTTTCAGAGGGTCAATGTTCGGCATTTTCTGAAAGTCTAGCCCTTTCGGGTGTCTCAAGTTGGACATCCAAAAATGGAGTCATCTATATTTACTACACACTTTTGAAAATGTAGGCCATTAATGTCTTTTGCAAAGTTAACTGGCTTAAGATATAGACAGGTCAGGGCACATGAAAACATCTGATCAGATACAATTTAATACTTTGAATAAGGGTCTGCCAATCAAGAGACCTAATTTCTTTCCCTGATTCTGCCACCAACTCACAGTTCAGCCCTGGGCAAATCACTTTCCTTCTCTTACCTCAGTTTCTATGAGATAGGATAATAATACCTTCCCATTTTTGCAATGTGCTTAGAGCTCAATGGATGAAAGCCACTATAGAAGTGCAATGTTATTGACAAAATAATAAATGGCTTTAAAGATTTAAATATGTAATTGACAACAGAGCCAGACACTTGGACAACTAAGTGGCTAGGGATGTGGCTGGAGATCTCCTTAAGCACTAGAGGTTGGCTGAGAGCCACCAAGACACCTCCTCCCTCTTACAAGGGAAACTCATCAAGGCTTTGCATGCAGGACTTGGAAAGGGAATAAATCTTTTAGATCTGAGGGACTGAAGTCTGCACATTAGCTCCCCTTAAATTCTGAGTGCATTAACTTGGGAGGTTAGAAACCAAAGCCAAAAAATCTCTTTTGATTCACAACTTGTTTTGAGCAGTCAGCCATAAAGCAGCCAGTGAATCACTCTCGCCAGTTAGTCATGCAACCACAGTGAACGTACACTCCAAAAGGAGTACAAAATAAACAGCCTGCAGCCCCAGATAGCACAAATGAGCTCTGTGTGTGTTATCTGGCATCAATATATATTGTTAATGGGACTCCTACATCAAACGCTTAGTAAAGGCACATTTGTTAAGCATCCCCAAGTCTCTCTCCCCATCAGCTTCTTCATCTGTTTTGCAGCGTGTTGCTTTCAAAACAATTCAGACTAATAAACGTTTAAGACTCTGTTTTCCTCCTCCTTCTGCTGCTGGTAAAACCTCTGCAGAAAGAGGTGGATAAAGCAGAGTTCATTCCAATCAGCACAGGACAACTTGAAAATAAACAGCCCTAGTGCGAAAGGAAATCTTCCTGCCTAGAAAAGAGAGACAAATAAAAGGGAGGTTGACACATCAGTGTTATAAACAGCTTGGTTCAGGAATCCTATAAAACTCTCAAGCCAGATCTACCGGCCAAGCCAAGAGAAGCAAAACGGTTTGGAAACAGACTCAACTAAATCATCTTGCGAAGACCCAGGAACACGCACGAGCCATACCTTCTACTCCTCCGCTGCTCGCTTAGCTCACTGAGGAAATCCTACAGGTTTGTGTACGCAGATGGGGGAGATTCCGCTATCTCCAGTGCCTGCTTAAACCTAAGTTTAACCAAACTTCTTGGCGCGCGCGCGCTCCGTCCCTCCCTGGGAGGGTGCTGCTGGAGCCTTTGAATGGCAGATGCGGTGGCCCTATTGTAAAAAAAGAGAAGGCAATTGCCAAAGCAGCGTCAGCTGCACCTCGGGGAGCCCTAAGACGCGAACCTGGCATTATAAAACATGGGAAGAAGCTGCTTCTTAAAGGAGCCAGCTGCGCGCAGAGGCGAGCCCCACGGGCTGGCTGCTCGCTCGCGCTAGATGTCTGCCTGCTGTGCTCTCTTGATTTCTGCCTCCTCTTCCCAGTCTGTTTCCCTTCCTCTGGGGTTGTCTCATTTCAGTGTTCGCCTCTTTCTCTTCTTCCTTCCTGTTCTTCGGGCCTGTCGCTCAGGTTCCCTTCCTGGCTTTTCGCGGGGACGTCTCATTCCCCACCCTTCTGGCGTTGCTTGTGTTTCATGCCGAGTTTCTTTCTGTCCGTTTCCTCCGTGCTAGGCTGGCTTTTCCCGCACCCCCCCTTGCTTTTCTTCTCGCCTTTCCTTCCTTCGGCTCGCTCTCCGGTGTAGTCTTTAATGCTACACCAATTATGTATCTCCAAAACATATTTACTCCTCCAACCCATCCCCCCTTGCTCTTTACCACTGAAGAGTCTGTAGATACCCGAAGCCTCTCTCAACCCTTTTATCTGGATGTGAGGACCCTTGTCAGGAGCTGAGCCAAGTTCAAAGCTTAGGAATGGAGTGAAAGTTCAGGACCTGTAAAACCTGCCCCATTCAGCCCCGGCCTAGAGAAAGTCTTAATCTCTCCTGAGATCCACTTCGGCTCTGATCCCTATCAGTCACATCTGGAACCTGAGCTCCCCCCTGATCCCTATCCATCACATCTGACTTCAGGGCAGTACGGCGGTGCAGGAAGGGGCTTTAGGTGAGGGGAGATGGAGCGGGGAACTAGATGGAGGCAAGAGATGTGTGTGTAATCCCGTCATCAGACAGTGCCAGACGCTGCCGTGGGGACACAGCCGTAGTGGCTCCCTCCCTTTGTGTGTTCCCCCTCTACCACTTTCAATCTATATTGCTTGAGGGGGGCAGATTAAAGGAAGAAAAATTGGCTCTGAAACAAACTTCTGTCTGCATCTCCGGCTGCCTTTGGCCGACGCAACTGGCGGGTCCACTGGAGGATGGAACCCAGAGCATCACATTTAAGAAAATCATTGTCTCGTTAATGGATAGTTTATTTACATGTACAATTGCCCGTTTCCCCAATGGGGGAGGTAGATGGCTGTTCTACTCCACCTGCTGATGGTCAGAATCACACTGAAGCGGGGGGGGGGGGTATTAACTACGGAGGGGGCCACACTGCTTTGTCCCCAGTGGCCCCTCTTCAAACTCTTTCTCAGCTCTGATCCCTGTCACCATGTGCAACAAGTCACCTCACATCCATCCCCCTTCCCAGGTAGCAGCTATCTAACCGCCTCGTAGTCCTACTGCTGTCTAAAATGCTTCATCACGAGAGGGGAGTGGGGTGAAAGAGGAGGAGTGGAGGGAGTTTATGATCAGGGATAGGGAAGTATAAATGATACGTTCCCCAGGGAAGGGTGACCACAGGTCCCCCAGGGGAGAGGCAAGAACACCCAGTATTGAGTCATGCCCCAGTCTCTGTACCCCCCAGGCCCAGCGTGTTGCTTCTGTTCCTGGCCTCCAGATCGCTCAGAGCAACCCGCATCTCCCTTGTACCTTGCTGAACCCGGGGGATCTTTTACTTTCACTGAATTGGGACGCGCCCTGGAGTCTCTCTAAGGCACCAGAAACGCTCTCGCTCTCTCTCTCTCACACACACACCAAGGAGGGGGAAATGGGGGCATTTGAACACTTTGCGAATGGAGACTTCAGGGAATTCAGCTTAGGGGACTCTCCCGCACCTGGATGGGGATAGCAAGCAAACAAACAAAAATGTCTTTCGGTGGCCGCACGTAGCAAAGATTCTGCCAGCAGCCTCCCAGCCCCTCTAAACGCAAAGGAGAGGAAGGGACATTGCAGAGGGAAGGGGAAGCTTCTCAGGATGTCCCTTCCTCAACTTCCTGGCACCCGGGGATCTGCCGAGCCGGGCAGAGAGAACCCGAAAAGAAAGGCAGCCTTGTTGACGGGAAATCGTCAGACATCTTGTAAACAGCGAGATACACCAACAGGAGCCTTCTCGCCCACCTCCTCTCTTTAGCTAGCATTGTGGCGGCGCCTCCAGCCACACGCAATACGCAGGACACGCCTGGACTATATTCTCTAGTGGGGTCCTTATATTTCCATCCTTTCATTAAAATGTCCACTTCGAAACTGTAGCGACTCCTTCCCCTTTAAGTGTGACCCACAGGGCCCTGACCCATCTCCTCTCCCCCACATGTTGATGCAGGCAGATGTGTAAGAGCTGATATTTCCCTAAATAAAACTGCTTCACACGTAGAGAGCAAATGGCAGAGAATTCCACTATAACATGTCACCTCTATGAGCTTGGAGCGCGCAGAGAAGAGATTGACTGCCCAGGTCACTTTCAAGACAGGTAACTATGCGTCTGATCCAAAGTCCATTAAAGTCAATGGGAGCTTTCCATTGACTTCAGTGAGCTTCGGAGCAGGCCCCAAATATGTTTTAAGTCTTTAACTTCAGCTAATGGCTCTTTCCGGAGCAAGGTTGTTCCTCGTATTGGTACATTTTAAAACGCTTGAAAATTCTTAGACGCTATTTTGCAAACGTAAAAATAAAAATAAAGAAAGTACATTAGAAATACATCAGAAATACGACAGTGTGGAGAGATCCTTTAATTCATGTGGCAATTTCTTTCTACTCTTATTGATAAAACCTTATAGATTGCATTTTATATTTGCACAGACATAAAATAGATCGTTATTATTTGCATAACAACTTTGTACTTAAAGATTTTCCTCTGCCAAGAAAAACAGTTTGCATTCACCTAACTCACTATGCAAACATCCCAGTGCATATTTCTCTTTCATTCTCCTAAAGGATTTTTCCCCCCCAAAAAACCGTATTTCAAGACAGCAATATTATTTTCCAAGAACTGTAATTTACATCATCTCTACGGAAAAGAAATGGCAATTCAGATTACTTTAATACATAAACCACTTGATGTTTTTCCGCCACCTCTAAACCAAGATATAACCTGTGCTTTTTTCCTAGTTCCAGTTTAGGGAATAATCCATAACTGGTAGTTTGACTTCTGTGAAAAAAGGAAAGCAGTGCTGCTGCATTCAGGAGATAGAGACGCCTTCAGCGTGCATACAGCATGCAAATTCTATTAGTAATATCCAAAGTCTATTGTACAAACATCAGACCGAAGTTCTTTGACTCTAGACTCCGAAATCTGTTTCCACGACCTGTCTTGGTGCATGCCCGGTCTGAGTCATTCTCCTTCGATTTCAGAGAAAACAAATACAATTTGGAAGTGAAACGTTATAAATGATTCGACCATTTCCTTTGCTTTTGCAAAAATTGCAGATAGGAATAGTGAAGATGTTGTGCCCGTAACGCAAAATGAAAAGACTCGTGAGCATCATCACTAAGCAAACTAAAACCTTTCATTCGCTTCGGTGACCCCACAATCTAAATTCACCATAAATGAATTGGAAGCATTTCTGTTGTCGCTTCGTTACTATGACTATACCTTCCCTTGTACACTTGACTATACCTTCCCTTATGCTATATTTATAGCTACTATCCAGTAGATAGTAGCAGTAGGGCAGCCAAAAGCTTTTTATTGCCTCGAAACAACGTGTTTATTAAAACAATATATCCCTAAACCCCTCTCCATCAGTGGATCTCTGCTGTTCGTTCCGTAGCTCTAGGTTTGTGCATTACATTCCAGCCAAGGACCTAACAGTGTTTAAAGTGGGACACCAGCACCGAGTCCCACAGTCACTTTTATTCCCATTCTTTAGATGCTGATGATCAGAAAAACGCAGAGGGCCGAGTTAAGGGGTTTGGTGTGTTTTGGATGCAAGTGGAGGAGGGCGGCGGGGGATAACATTTTTAGAAGTCATCAGAAGCTGGCCAAACCCAAGGGAAATCAACAGGGCTAAGCCAGTTTAAATTAACAAAGGGAAACAAATATCACAGGGGTAGCCCTGTTAGTCTGGATCTGTAAAAGTGACGAAAAGTTCTGTGGCACCTTATAGACTAATAAACGTACTGGAGTATGAGCACTTCGTCGGACGCATGCTAAGGGAAACAGCTACTCAGAAAGAGAAGGAGGTATGGGCCGATCCTCTCATTGAGATTCGCACCAGTGGTCCTCCCTTACTAGCCCAAGTCCTGCCATCCAGCAGGGAAGGAATCAGGTTTTTATCTCGCCCTAGTTTTCTAGTGAAGACAAGGCCTGGGGAAAGGAAGACTACTGCACTCCGGATCGGGCCCCCTCCTATGTGCATTCTTTGCACATCCAAAACCCCATGGCTTCATTGGGAATTTGGGGTCTGGGGGCAGGATCGGACTTTATTGTTCAGATTCAGGATACACTACGCGACACGGAGGCCCCAAAGGATCGGCTGAGCGAGGGTCCTTAGCAGGGCAAAGAGGAGTGGTTAGAAAGGACAGCTCCACGAGATAAAAGGGCCAAGGAAAAGGCTCAGCTGGGAATTTTATAGAGGGAATAAAGCCAGTGCAACAAATCCGCGCAGGCCCTGCCAGGGAGACTTGCTCTGCACTCCGAAACTGATCTCCCTCCAGCTTACCAGGGAGATACAGTCCGGATCACTCAGCGGGGCGGTAAACAGAGAGAAAAACAACAAGCAAATAAAACTGCATTGTTCTTGCTTTGCAGAGCCCATTAGCGCCAAACCTTCAACTCTCCACACTTGTTGGTCACCCCCAGCCCAGCGAAGCAAGGCCGCGTGGGGCCCGCATGAAGGGGGCGATATAGTAAGCCGGAATGCCTTATTACAGCCATTTACAACCCAAATGAAGGCTTCTCGCAGCCCCAGCTCTACATTGAAGCCCTCAGCCAGACCTGGGATCGGCTGCGGCCCACACCAGGGGCGCTGGAACAATTTGTAGAGTGGGGGTGCTGAGAGCCATTGAACCAAACTGTAAACCTGCATACAATGGAAACCACTTCAAGCCAGGGGGTGCTGCAGCCCTCCTAGCTCCAGCATCTCTGGCCCACACCGTTCGGGGCAGCTCTGGCCCAGGTCCCGGCACACGAGCCTTCTGTGGCAGCGACGCCCAGAGCCTCGGCACTGCAGGATCAGCTCTGACCGACCCAGGATGGAGGTTGCTATGATGCTTGAGAGGGGGTCCCTGCTATGGTTCTCCTAGATACTGGGACCAGCTAGAATCAGCCCCTTTCCCCGCTTTGGCATAAGTCTCTTTCCACAAGTGTGTTTCATCCTCATCCCAACGTGACCCTTCACCGGCGCCAGGGTCCGCGTCTCCCCCAGACCAGGGCAAATTAGGAGTAACTCCGGCGAGGCCAATGGGGCAAGGCCAGTCCAATACTGATGCCCTGGAGGGGAGAGTCAGGGCCAGTCAGCAGAGACAGTGTCACGGTTTGGGATTAAGTTTGCCACCGAACTAGCTAACACAGAGCTAGAAACAGTTGCCCCAAAGGACGGGAATGGCAGTCGCCTGTTACGCTCAACTGTATATCTCTACCCGCTGGAGTTCAGCTCCCGTATCACTGGGAGCTGAACTCAGCCTAGAGTGACGGGACTCCGAAAGCCCGAGATTAGTACAACCCTTACTGGGGTTTGGCAAAACTGCAACCCTGGTTAACCAGAAATACAAGAGAACGATTATTCCTTATTGCAATTATGCTAATTTCCAATATATACAAATCATTCCAGGGTACAGCGGCCTGCGTGCGAGTGTCGACTCAATATAGTGGTGGGAGAATTATTGAAAACAACACAGCGGGAGCTCTCTGGGAAGCTAGCCCTGTCCCGGGCTCCTGAGCAGGAGGCCCAGCGGATTTTCGCTTCTCTCCCACCCCCTCCTCTTCGCTGCTTGTGAAGCAGGAATTCTGTCTCTGGGATGGTGTAACCCGCAAAGGAAGGATTAACCCCCCCCTTTTACATTCCAGATACAGAACCACATAAACTCACATGGCTCTGAATTTTTCATTTAATTTTAGAAAAGGAGAAATTCCATCTGTCTGGCATGCCTCTCTTCCCTCTATGCAGCAATCTGTCCAAATCTCACAGTGGATATTTACTATTAACCAGACACTATTTTAATCATTAGCCATTATTATTATTAATTCTCCTCACAGATCCACGTGGCTTTTATTTCATTGCCCTGTATTCTAAGCCACATCACACCAGACTTTTAAAACTGTTAGGGGTTCTATGGTACCACTAGTCAATTGGGATTTCTGCTTAATAATAAATAAATAAACAAACGCCTAAATATGCAATCGATAATAATACAGAATCCTGATGGCATTAATGTGGGTGATACATTCATTTGGTTCTATACAGCCTTGTAATGTGTCATCAGATGTTAAGATGTTGCCCTGGATTTTTCCGCCTAAAAAAAAGAAATCCAGTTAGCAGAGAGTTTTCAGAGAAATCAGGCACCTCTGAGGAATGGCCTCAAATACTATTTATTCACTAATTAATTAGTAATGACTTATGCAGCGCCATCCCCGTCCAGTGCCCCAGAACACACGCAGATAGATCCTTTCTGTCCTAAAAAGTATACAATCTATGTTAAAGGCCCAGCGAATTATTTAGTGGAGTCCAATATAATGAAAGTCGTTATTTAAAACATATCGATGGCACATGTTTGGGAAGTATAAAGAGAGACGCTTCCCTCCCTCCCCCTCTCCCTCTCCTGCCCCAGCGCCTTCTGATTTATCATCTTGAAATTCGCAGGGAGGTGTATTGGGAAATGAGTGGCTGAAAGGTTCAGGGTAATGACATATAATGTTCCAGGTGAGCATGTGGCTATTACAACTCTGTATCAGGTAACTCGGAGCGCTCGGCATCGTGCGTATTAAAATTCATAAGCCCTGTAACTCACTGTACCGGTCTCTGACACCGCGCATTCCCCCCTGGGGTTCCATTAGCGGTGCGTAGAGTTACAGAACTGCGCAATGAAATTTCAAAGCGTTGCGGTGTGGGGGATTTGGAAACAGCACATCGAATGGGGAAAGCTGTATCTGTATTTCTTTTTCAGACTCTTGCAACCCCTCTTATGCACTAAATCCTTCTTTCTGCCCATGAAGTGCCCCGGGGCCAGACGCTGACCTCCGTTACACCGCTGAAGGTCTGGAGTAGCTCCACTGGCCAGTGTATAGAAGAATAGACATAGTCCCCATTGTGTCTATTCCACATGGACACAAGGGATTTGCCCAGCTCCGCTTCTTTCTGACAATTCAGCCACGATGTTATTGGGGGGCGGGGGGAGGAGGGAGAAAGAGAACTCGTGCTGCAAGCCCCATAGCAAACAAAATCCATGCAACTCACTGCCCATTTCCCTGCAGCATTTCTGGGGGAATTCTCCACTTTCAAGACTCTGATATCTGTATTTTCTGCGTCATCAAAGGCCCCCGAAGGAAAATGTTTGGGTGTGAAGTCTTGGGCGCTGGTAGTTTAGTTTCAGTTCTCGGGGAAATGGAATCTAAATCGCTCTGGTTTCTTCTGCGCAGGGTAGTTTCTTGGAAGGAAGGTCCCACATTCCTCCCATCCAGAATGGTGTCTGTGGGAAAGGTAGGGACTGGAGCTCGCAAAAGCCCGGACCTTGGCAGGTGGGGAGTGGGGCTTCTTCAGAGCATTATAAGGGGATGTTTTCTTTTTCCACGGCGATTACATGTTGTGCTGTCTGCCTATTTCATTATAGCCGGAGGCAGCAGTCGGTGGATCACAGCTCCCTTGTCTAGCAGCCTTTCTCCCTGTACTGCGCGCGTTGTCTGCGCCTTTTGCGGGTGCACAGCGCACAGATTTGCCCTGCACTTCACCAAAGTGGGGAACTCCTTTGCAAAAGGCGAGGAGCTTTCAAGTTGCTGTGACAAGGGAGACCTATCCTTTTTCCTCGTTGGACTTTAGGAACCTCTGGTTCAATCTGTGTCTCTGAAGTCAGCTGTCATTCGGGGAAATAAATGAAGCTAACGGGCTGGGTACAGTACAGCTGAAGATTGGCCGTACACATATTTCAAAGTATCTTTCTCCGCTGCACCCCTTTGAGAGGGGCTGCCCAGGCCGGCTTCTTGCAGCACGAGTGATGGATGGCTTGTTAATGTAACCCCGGGACCCGTCCCTTCCAGCTTTTCCTATAGTCAGCAAACACTCCAAGCCTTCAGGAGATGCTTATGGGGTGGGGGGGGGGAAGGTGCCTTTGACTTGTTTCAAGTCTGGAAAGGAGGAAGGGAGGCGTATGGAGAGAAAGTGAATAGTAAAATAAAAGCAACGGGAGTAGCTCATACATAATCCAAACCAGGGTTCAAAGAAAATGGAACTAAAGAAGGAGGAATGGGAAGTAACCCCAGCACACCGCTGCTGCACTGTGGAAAAGCAGGAGCTGCAGAAGACTTAACTTTCCTTTGCACTTCTGATCTCCCCTTTGTAATACTTCTCCATTGCTCACGTTGACTGGCATCGCTAGTGGTTTTCTCTCTCTTTATTCCTCTAGTTTGTTCCCGCTCTAGGGCTGCTTTGGGTAACTTTCGATTGATGGGACAGTGGAAAAAAATGAACTCTCACGGAGACCCGGTTTTGAAATAGCAGTGAATTCAGACTGCAGGAGTTAATTAACTAGCATTTGTGTAGAAAGAGGAAAGATAGATAGTGAGACCGATAGATTTTTATTTTCACTTTCCCTTAACCAGAAGAAGAGGATTTTTTTAACCTGGAAGTATAACGAAAACGCCTAAATACACGTTAGCCTGTCATTTTAAGTACATCCCCTGAAAGATAGTGAGAATAAATCCGGTTACTTCTATTTAGTTTAGCGCCAATGGGGGAGATGTCTTAATTGCCATTAATGAAACGAAGAGGACACAAGTGTGTTACCTTTCATGATTCAAACGCAGGGCAGAAATCCACACGGGGAGGAAAGGCGAATAATATAGATAACCCAGTAATGGAGAGCGCAGATTTCTCTCAGCATTCACATTTAAACAGAAGGCCACGTTAGGGAATATTTTGAGTAGGGATTAACTAAAATTTGTTGGCTTTTTTTAAGAACGCAATTACGGATTTTCTTTAATTTGTAGTGGCACAATAGCAATCTCTAGGTGTGCATCAGAGCTAGAGAAATTATATATATATAAATCAATTGAGGCGGGCCGAAAGGAAATAAGCTGCTGTCATAGAAAATACAGAGGTTGGGGCTTTTTTGGAACACGGCTGTGCTTGGAAACACAGCCAGGCACTGGCTTTATAATAATAATAGCAACAACAATTAAATTACAATCGAGGGATGCGAGTCTGTGCATGACTTAAGTCATTTCTATGCGAAATAAAAAAAAACAGAATAAAACCCATTGTTTCTCCCGAGGGCATGTCGTTGCTTTGTTTCAAAACGCGCATATCGTCCCTGCCCCCAAGACATTACTGGGACAATTTCAGAGCAACCTCAGGAAAATGGGTAGGGGGGGAGCTTTTATACATCCCACCCCACTCTTTTCCTGGCAGTATGTGCATCTGCAGGGGAGGGGATGTGGTTGTTTTCTTCCATCCTCTCCCGTGATATGCTCTCTTCTGCACTGGAAGACGGGATCCCGAAGCCGGCAAGGGGCGCACACACAGTGTCAGGGGAATGGCCCGCTCAAAGTGCTCAAAGTGCCTGCTGGAAAGACACCGGTACCAGACCAGCGGAGCTTTAGTCAGAACAGGGACAGCGCACACACTGAAGGAGAAGCGGGTCCCAAACATGAGGCCCTGTCCACCAAAGACGCTCTCGTTTCTCCCTTTTCCTGGCACTTCAGTTTATCTGCGCTCCCCTCTTCCCATCTCCCTTTCCCCCGCCCCAGCCACTTTCAGCAGCAAACATGCCCCTGCCGGAGCCGTGTGCACTGGACTCACCGTAGCAGGAGACCTGCATGGCTCCGTTGTGGTTGCTGGTCTCCTGCAGCTTGAGGTTGCTCTCCGGGGGAGTTTTGCAGGGGCCTCGCGGGATGTAGAGATGCTGCTGCTGCTGCTGCTGGTATTTGTTAAAGGAGCCTTGTGCCCCAGCAGAGCTGGGAGCCTGCCCGCTGCCATCCAGCGACTGGCATTCCTGCTGGCTATAGCGGCTCCGGCACTTACTGCTGCTGTCACCAAAGCCTTGTCCTTTGCTGGCCAGGAAAGCAGGGCTGAACTTGTCACTTGCTTGAAATGCCCTAAAAGGCGAGGAGCCCTCTGTGCTCTGGGAGGCTGCGTTGTAGTAGGAATCCATGGCAGCCGGATCACAATAAGAAACACAAGTATCAGCATTCATTCCTAAAATTAAAAGGCCCGAGTGTCCTTAATACGCTTGAAGGAGCAGCAGGAGCCTGCCTCTCTCTCTCTCTAGCTCTGTCTCACATGCACACTCACAGCTGGGCCAGAGAACTCTAAGAGGATTCAGATGTTCCTGAAAACTGACCGGATCCCCAAAGCCTCCTCAAGATCTTGCAGAGAGAAAGGGATCTGCCCCCCCTTTCCTCCCTCTCTGGCTCACACTCACTCTCTGTCTCACCCTCCAAGCTATCTGAAGTCGAAAGAGACTCTTCTCAACACTTCCCCCCCCACACACATACAAAAACCGAGACCTCTCCTACAACTAATATGTAGATGATGACAGTGGAGGGGAGGGGGCCAAAGAAGGAGGGGAGCAGCGTGGAGTGTATGTGTGTGTGTGGGGGGGTAGATCAGATCTTTTGCATAAAAAAAACTTTTTTATGATTAAAAAATAGAAAATCAAACACATGACATTAATGCAATTAGGGGATGAATATGGGGATCTGTGCAGGGCGGAAGAGCAGGGAACAATTTAATGGGAATGACACACTCGATTCGTTCTGGGCCTCTTCACTATTGACTTTGCAACGCAGCTGCAGATTTTGTAACCCCCTCTCTCCCCATCAGGTCCTTTATTAAAAGCAATATGGACCCCCCCCCCAGCCATATCTCTTTAAGACCCTCCCCCTCCCCCCTAATTAACCCTTTGGCAGCAGCCCCTCTCCCTCTGGCATCTCCAGGACGGGCAATGACTCTCTCAGACCTTTTCAGTGTTGCTGGGTATTTTTCTGCCCCTTGTTAAGGGCAGAAGACAGCCACCCATACCTTGACTCTAGAGGTGTTAGCAATTAATTTATTGTTATTATTATTACAACCCAGGGAAGATTTTCACATTTTTTCTCTATCAGATGTAAAAAATTCTCTGTTGCTGTGATTTTTTATTAAAATCCCTCTGGTAGAAGAGTTGCGTTTTACTAGATAACCTGCCTCCGAGGCGGCGAGACTGGAACCTGGAGAGGGGCTGGGACTGAAAGAAGCCTTTTCTGGACTGAAAGGTCAATTGCAACCCCAAAGGGGCTTAAAAGCAAACCAGCATCATTCCCGGTCCCATCAGCCGAACCGGACTCCGCTCCTGCTTCCCCAGTTAACTCCTGCTGCCCCTTACACTTCTTTTTTTTTTTTAATCCTGCCTTTCTTCCATCCCTCACATCTGGTTTCTATCGCGCTCTTACCTTGAAGTTCTCAGTAATAAAGATATTACGCAAACTGCATCCACAGCTCTTCAGTCAAAAAGGCCCTTAACCCTTTCCTCGCCGCCTGTAGCCGGACGATCATTCCTGCCTAATGCCGCGAGGGAGATGAGCCCAAACATCGCTAAAGACAGAAGGCCCGGCTCCTGCCCCTAAGGAAGTTAGGGGCCCAAGGTCCGTGCAACCGGTGGTGCGCTGGGAGGGGTGGGGAAGGGAGGAGGGGAGACGAGAATTGACGTTTGTCTCTAAATATACACTCGGGGCTTTTGCAGATGTGTTCTCCCCCCCCTTTCCCTCCTCCACCCCCCACTTCGGACTAGGGGGGAACAGACTCACGTTTTTAGATTTAGTTACATAGTCGGAAAAGCAAATTTGCAAAACTCGAATTGAACAGAACGGGCCTAGGGAATAATAACCCTGATTGCAAAGGAATAACTCGAGGGGAGGGGACTGGGGAGTGAAGCGGGTTAGATGCTTCAAGTGGATTGTTACAGTAGGCAGGGAGATTTTATACTAATAAGCCGCATTGCAAATAGCGTTGTCTGACAAAACTCTGTATCGCACATTAGTGATAAATACATTATGATGCACCAAGGGGGGGGGGGGGGAGCGGGCTGCCCTTTATCCCAACGACACACCAGGGTTTCTAGTGAGGTCCTCGTTAAATAGCCAAAGATGGATTCATTTATTAGATTTCAAAACATTTTCAAGTCTCCCTCGGAGCAGAGCAGCAGCGCTGGGCTTGCTCAAGTTTCTGGTCCAAGAAAGCTTTCAGCGGATTTCCCTTCGCTATTCTCTTTATTACCTGCTTAATTCTTTCCTCATTTTTTCGTCCGTCCTCCCCTTCTCGCTCTCCCTCTCTCTTATGACTTAATAAAAACCAAATCAACTCGATACGTCTTTCTAAAAAAAACCCCCCACTTCTGGACTGCCCGTGGGAAATCCTCACAGAAAACTCAGCCATGCGAGCCTGGGATTCTCCTCTGGGTCTCTTTCTGCAGGGTGAGTATCTCGCCTCGAAGACAACCACATCTTTTCCAGGTCTGGCTCCAGTTTTATAGCAAGTAGCTGGAGTTCATTGAACTTTTAGACACAGAAATGAAGGCGAATACCTATTCGTGAGTGTCGAATAAAGGGGTTTCTAGACAGTGGTTTCAAGGGCAATTCTGTTAGCAAAGAATCCGCACCAGCCTCAACCACTTTAATCAAGAAATGCCAGGGTATTTCACAACTCTTGGAATAAAACTGTGCGGCATGGCATTTGGATTTCTCTTCAGTAAAGCTGCCATTAAAAAGGAATGAGATTCCCAAGATCCTGAACTACAACAATAAATATACACTAGGAATGATCAAAACGGCATCTCTCGATGGTTGAAACCAAGGTTCTGTCCAGTGAATCTATTCACCGCTCGCTACGCCCAGCCCCTAGTTGCATTAAGTTGTAACGAAAATTCAATAAGCTTCCAGTCAGGGATAATCTGCAGCACTGTGAAAAGGTTTCCTATAAAACTCTCTCTCTAATGACCAATTTGTGTCACTGGAAGTGAGAGGTTAACGCAGGAACCGTTACCGAGTTAAAGGGCGTTTGGAAAATTCACTGAAACCTAGCGATTAAAAATAATTGGAGAATTACTTTTCATATCTATGTTATTTTGTTGTTGTCCAAAGTCCCTTCACAAATCCAAACGATGATTATTTTTGGTTGTAAACGAAGCTGTGTAAACAAATAAAAGCAAACACCAAGTCTATAATTATACACCGTCTTCGCTCCAAATTAATACAAGCACACAGATGATTTCCCCAGACTTTCAAGTTTACTGAAGGAGAACAGATTTTCGTTCCTTTATTTAAAAGGAAGGAAAACGTAAAATCTTTTTCGACTTTCCTGCAGTCCCAGAAAGTCAGACTCATGAATATGTTATCAAATGCATTTGATATTTGCAGGAAAAGTATTGAAAAGGCCATTATCTGACTGAAGCGACCCCACTGTCTGTTGATCAGTATAAAATCGATGTGAAAACCAAAGCTCACCTTTCTCTGATCAGCTCCAGCCTGCTTTTATAATAAATAAATATAAAAAATCCTGGATAGCTTTCCAGTTCACATCATGATCACATCAGTTTAATATTTATTTGAAAATAAGTCCTTGCTGAATAAGGGTTAGATATATTGGAACTCCACGAGCCTATGAACAGTTGAGTTTGACCGAGTGCACCAGACCTATTTGCGAAATCGATCGTGTTTCCCGAAACATCACAGTCCGGGCTACTTTGGGAAATCAAACACGTACACTGAAATTGATAACGCTTATCAGCTCCACACTATCACAGCTGCACTGCAGCCTCTCCCTGGGGAAATAAATAGCGCGTGGCATCCTTGCGAAGTTTTAATTTCAAGCAGATAGTCTTTATTGGAATAAAAACAGACGAGTCCATTTAAATGGAAGCGATGCCGTCTTTTGATAGAGGATTAGTCAGGCAGTTCAGGCTCCAAAATAAACGTCTATTTCGGTATAATGGAAAACCCAGGCTTGTGTGGTATCTAATGAAAAACACAGTGGTCGGCAATTAATCTGTAAACATAAGCATACGTGTATATACAGAGACATAGCGTATTATTCATACACATTTATATGGTGGTATCTACACAGATTTTAGCATAGCCTTTTGTATATATATATTTGATTATATGATTATGACCTACTGGACATTTGTATTAATCTCTCGGATTAATTATTCTTAATGATTTAATCTGTCAGATAAAGAACATATTTCTCTGGGCAAACTGCTCACCAATACAGCTTTGAACAAGTGGCTGGATTCAATTTCTATTTTAAAAACCTTAGAGGAGCGGAATCAAGGGGAATGGGAAGGAATGGGATTCCTGGCTAAAATACTCATTGTAAGGCTAAATCCGCCATTCTTCCCCATCCAAAACCATCATCATTTTTTTTCAGGCTCTGGTTGCTTCATTTTTTGTACTCCCACTTTGCTAAACGACCACTTTTATTGTGACTGGCTCCAATCCTGAGCTGTGCAGGGGACTAGCTTGGAAGGCTGGGGGACGGCTCCAGCACTCTCCTGTAATCCCTTGTCTGTCTTTCTCCTATTATTCTGGGAGAGGAGGAGATGTTTCCAAGCTGTGACTAAATACCCCCAATTCCGCTAGTGGACTCCTTTCAAAGCGTGGGGGAGGGGTAGTTTTTCACACCTTCTTCCCCTCTGTTTTTTGGCAGAGACCTGCTCTTGGAGACTATCGCGAGTTTGTTTTCACATAGATTTTGCCCCAGACTACCGAACTACGAGCGCCTTTTTGTACCTGAGCTGAGGGAACTTATATCTAACGCTATTGCTGGTGCTGCGGGCGGTGGTGAGATACATTCTGTGCTAATCTCCAAAACTTTTTGCAGTGGAATTACTATTGCATCTTTATTTCAGGAGCTCCCGGGTTAGTTGGCATAGCAACAGCGCTCTTGGCCCTTCAGTGTGTAATGCTTTTTACCTTTTATTTTTGTCTCCCACTAAACTAACACAGTCCACGCTGGGTACTGGCGAGAGAAGCTCATTTCATTGCCTTCCTCTGTCCTAGTGGTTTTTCTCGGATATCTTTTTTTTTTTTTTTTTGAAAGCACATTTCTTGGGTGTTGAAAGGCCACTCTGAGGAAATGGGACCTGATCCAACCCCGTCACTGAAGTCAGTAAGAATCTTCAATTGACTTTGGATCCTGGTTCATTATTGGCCCAAATCCTTTCCTGGTATTATTCAACATCAACCCAAATAGTTGGCACCAAGGCTGAATTTGGCTCATTTTTTCTTGCATCAAGTCACCACGCGCTTGTAAAGTCCCATGTGGCTACAGTGACATATCCAGCTGCGTCTCTTGCTATTCTGACTTCTTAATTGTTCCTCGATTATAGCTAATTTAGAGGGAACATTCTGAACTGCTTGCTAAATTCCCACAGAACTTGGGCTTCCACTTAAGCACAGGTTTTATAATAGTTGTTTTTAATCTTTCACGTTAGGACTCAGAGAAAACCAGAGAAATCGGACCAGTCCCTCCCCCTCCCCTTACAGGATACAGAGCCGCTGTACCCCACCTTCACTCTCCATTTCCCCACGCTCAGAACTCAAGGCCTGTCCTTGGGGGGTTCAGAGACGTTCTTTCCTCAGCGGGGAAATCTCACCCTTGGTGAAATGCCGCGCTAATAATCACTCCCCTTCTTTTCGTCCTGATACAAACGAGTTAAAAATCGGTAGCTGTTGCACCCGCATCTGCTCCACAAGTTTTTATTATTCTGAGGCTTCCTTTTAGCGCCACTTCAATCAAACAGAAACTTCGGAGAGCCGCCAGTGTGAATCAGAGAGGTTGGCTTGTTGAAGAATTGCTGGGATTTTGCACTGAGGTCTCCCTCTTTTCCCACATGCTCTAGCTTCTTAGGAGAACAGAGATTTCGTGTTTGCTTTGCACACCGTTTTTTTTTTTCTGATCAAAGCGCAGCTTCCATCAGTAGTTTAATCCCAGAAGAGAATTTCTTGAGTCCATTATTTCATTTTGGGTCTCTCTTTTTGCTTTGGACACAGTTTGCTCATGCTGGTCAAATGTTTCCAGATAAACTCAACACCTGTTCAGTGGCTGGGCAGTCTCTAGAAAGCTTGTGGAGAAGAGGGTCCCGGCTTCAGACGCACTGCTTTAAAGATTGCACTCTACACCGAAGTTAGGAAGAAAACCAGGAACAAACTACAAAATAATTTCTTGCAAAATAAAATAAAAATATCAATCGGCTTCGGAAGAGAAACTATTGTGGGACCTTTCTGTCTCATTTGCGAGCACCGTTAGCAAGGAGAATTGTAAAAACTGTACAGAAATGATCCCCTAATTCTGTCCTTCAAATTTCCCTCACAGCTATTTTCTGTTGCAGGAGGCAAAGGCTTTACAGATTTCACGGTGTCTGTGTCACTCCCCTCATATTTTACTGTCGATTGGGACTGGCCATGACAAGCCATGTGGTCCTATCTTCTCTGTCCATTGTAACTTTTATGAATTCTGTATCAATCTCATTGATTTGAGGCGGGGTGATGAGATCCTTCTTTCTGAATCACTAGTTTATGCCAAACAAAACCCAGCTGCAAGATAGCCGTAGTCTTCAGGCATGTGATACGAAGTTGGGTATAGTCATTCCACTCGCGTGCTTGTTACTTGTTTAGACGCAGATATAGATACAAACAAGAATGTATGTAATAGAACAGATTGGATCTTGCTCTTAAATCCGGAATTAATATTTGGATCGATTTGTGACTTATCAGGGAAACAGGTGAATATACTTTCCCCTACTCTTTTACCCGCGGCCTTAACCATGAATGATGAAAGTACCAAAGACAGATTGGGGTAGAAGTTTCACGGAAGGATTTGTTGCCGCTATTTTAGTGACAGATCCAGATAGAAACAAACCCAGGAGTCCTGATTCCAGTCCCATGGGTCAAACTGATTGATGCACAGTGGTTTAGTCTCCTTTAAGAATTTCTTGCAAACCTATGTAAATGTTTGGAATGTTACATGGACCCGAACCTTCTTATTTTGAGATATAGTAACAATGTGATGTTTCATTTTCAAATCTTCCAAGGTGTGAGGAAAAATACTGAGTTTGACTTTATCCAAGGATTCCTGGGCAGGAGGGAATCCCTACGGAAACTTGCCTTTTAGTTGTAATTGTAGCTGATGTCCAGAAGAAGATGCCTCAAGAAATCCTTTCAGTTACTATTCCCTCAACTCGAGAAAAATATAGAACTGAAAAATATTAAATTTTGTGTAAGACTCGATATCATCCAACGACTTAGAAAAATAAGGGACAATTGAAAGGCTGAGTAGATGAGATTCAAGTCTACACACGTATATATGCGAATACACACCCATTACATATGTTGTATAAGCAGCAAAGAATCCTGTGGCACCTTATAGACTAACAGACGTTTTGGAGCATGAGCTTTCGTGGGTGAATTCCCCCTTCGTCAGACTAACATGGCTACCCCTCTGATATTTGATACGTTGTATAGTAAATGACCACATAAATAACCCTTCTCAATTAAATTAAATGAAGAAATCATGCAAAAGTACATGTCAATTAAAACTTCAGAGGCAACTAAGTTTTCAGTTTTCAGAATTAGATTCCAGACCTTGAAATAGCTGGTCATTTGCAGAACTCAGAATGGCAACAACAAAAGACCTGGCAAACAGGCAGGTTGGGGGCATTACCTTATGTTCTGTAGCGCCTGGGCACAAGAAGAAATGAGAAAGACAAGGGCGCTTCTGCAATGCTGCTGTCAGAGGACTGAGCTGGGGAGAGTTTCTGGGACCTGACACTGAATTGGGGAGCAAAGCAGTGTGGGGAAACAGAAGGGAGCACCACAGACCAAATCAAGTCAAAGCCTTGAACGTATTCCCTCTGCCCTTCCTTCTTATTTCTCCCTTCCCATTATTTCACTGTCTCAATCCCTTCAACATTTCAAAGAACCAGGAAATAATCTTTTTAGCATTGGATGATCAGGTCCTAAAGCAGAGCTGGCCACTCGATTCGTCTGACTCCTGGATGGTTTAGATTGCTCACGTATTCATGGCTGAACCATCCTTCAGCTGTGCCCCAATGAGCTTCTTTCCTCTGGGTTTTACAAGATAGTCCGATCTGCCGCAGGGTTTTAAAACTAAACTTCCATCTTCATCCCCGTGCCAACGATCCCTGAAGAGGTTAGCTCAGGGTTCTCTGATGTATTGTAGGAGCAGCAGCGGGTTGGGATTTTCAATGGGTATCTTGCCAGAGGAAAGAGAAATTCCACTTGCTATTAACTTCCTTGCAGTTTTGTCATACAAGCGGTTATTCTGAATGGAGGCCGGAGCCTACAGAGACAAGAGTCCCGTTGACGTCAGTGGACATTTTGTCCGAGTAAAGGCCATAGAATAAGAAAATAAAGCTGATTAAAAATGCAAGAAGGAGGCCTGGAAGCAGTCCCGAATGATCTTATGGCCTCTTCAGGAATGACTTTATGAAGCGACAATCGGCGGGTTTGACAGTATTTTTGCATATTCATTATTTACTTTCTTACAGATATTTCCTTCCAGAAGGGCTTGCTCAGGATGACTGAGTGAGTCTTTAGTTTGTACCGTTTTTTACAACACCCCCTCATCCTTATTATTGCTTCTGCTTGGCTTCCCCTGCTCACTCTTGACAGTGAACCACACAGCAACATGCAAGGGAGCCGAATAAAAAAGTAACCCCCGAAAATGGGGAAAGGTTGATGAAAAAAATGGTGTCTGTGGATTTAGAAAATGGATTGTGTCTATGGAGCGGAATCCTGGCCCCACTGAAAAAACCACTGCCAAAACTCCCATTGATTTCAGTAGGGCCGGGATCCCATCCCACATTACATTACCAGCTTGGGTTCAGTGGCCTGCTATTTCCAAAAGTGACTGGTGACTTTGGATGCTTTCGGTTTTGGCTATGTCCAACCTGAGACATTTCAAGGGGCCTGGATTTCAGAGGGTAGGTGCTCATCACTTTCTGAAAATCAGTCCCCTGTAGATTGTCACTATCGGGGGACCCAAAGGCTAAGTCACTTTTGAGAAAGCAAATGACTGAATATACTATGTAGTTTATTCTACAGATCAGTGTTGCCGTTGTAGTGCATTTTATTCTTTAGTTTAAGAATAACAATTAACACAGAAAGAGCCACCAAGAAGCGAGGCATTTGTCCAAAGCTAAGGACCACTTCACTTCTCTACAGGCTGCCTTGGCCAAAGCCAGCGAGCGATGCTCAGCCGGTGCTCTGTTGTGGCTATTTTTCTTATAGTCCTTCTAGCTAGCTCTAGATTGCTTTTTAAAACCTCCTTGGTGTACAAGCACCAGCCATATAAAGGAGACTGGGCGAGCCGGGACACTTTCCCACTGTTGTATTTGAATCAGAGACCAGGACAATTTTCTTTTTTTTTTCCACACTGGGGAACAGTTTGTGTTGAGTAATTCAGCCTGGTCCAAAGCCCATAGAAGTCAAGTGGAGTCTTTCTATTGACTTCAATGGGTTTTAATCAAGCCCTTCATCTATGGGATCGAAATTAATTTTCCTTCAAATGAACTCTGGACTTACAGTCTACAAGGCGGAGGAGAGTTTCCCGTTAGAGAGGGCAGCAGAAGGGGAGCTTGCTCCTCACTTCCTTATGGTGCAGGCAAGAGGAGGGGTCAGCGGGTGGCAGGGCTGATTGCTCTGAATGGACTTCTGTCCAGGGTGCCCGTGACCTTCCTGGAGGTCAGTGGGAAGCGCTCCGGCTGCGGCCTTTTGGCATCAGCTCCTCCAGCAGTTGTGGCATTCACCGCCCTCGTGGGATGCGTCCCAGCCCTGGGAATTTCCTCTTTGCCCTCTACCCGGGAACACAACACAAAGAGGGCAGGGGAGGGAGGGGGCGGCGAAGGGACTTCATCTCGAAAGGCATCTACTGGCATTTCGTGCACCTGTCATTGCGCAGCTTGAGCGGATCACCGTGACCTTTACAAGCACAGGACGAGCGGCGGCCGGCGCACGGGGGGCGGAGAGCGGGGAGGCGGTGAAGGGGAAGAAAGAGATGGGGGGAAAGGGAAAGCGGGGCCGGAAGAAAGAGGGAGATGCTGTGCCCATGAGAGAGCGCGAGAAGAGGGGCCATGCAGGACTACAGGGGAAGAAAACAGCTGCAGAGTAGAGGGATGTGGGTAAAGGGTTGCATGGGACAGGCAGGCCTGGGATTTTAAGGGCGTATCAGTATTTGTTTGCTCTCGAGGGCTAATATTTCTGCAGCTAACAGCCAGCGTCGGGGGTGGACAATGCACGCCTCGAGCCAGGAGCGCGGCCCGCCCCCGCCCCCCCACAGGGTTTGAACAGTCCAGCACAGCACAAGATTTTCTCCCACACTCGGATCCCCGCTCACCCCGTAACCCAGCTCCTAAGGAAAGCGCCCCTTGGCTTGCAGCCGCTCACTTTCCCTTCACTGGGGAGCAGCTGGTGCCTGCTGCAGAGAACTGATGAGAAGAAGCGGCGGAGAAGCGGGGATATTTGTAATTATGGTGTGTTCAGTGAAAGAAAACCCCAGGCCTTAGCGACACCGCAATATTCTCCAGCCACTGAATCCCTTATTCCTCGTACGAAGCTAATCTCACACTTGAAAATGACGAAACCCTTCGCGTTCGCCTTTTAAAGGAGAGCTGTGCAGTTTATATGAACTTCTCGGGCGCCGACTGGCTTTTAGAGCCGATTTTGCCAATATAATAAAGAAATACAACCGGATTTTGTATCACACACCAGTTATTTTTCCTTCGTTGTACTTGTTGTCACTTATTTCTGATGGGGCCTAAATCCCATGATCATTTGAAACAAAAAAGACTAATAAATAGCACATGGTTATGAAAAATACAGTAATGTACAATGTGGTCACTACATCCTAATCCAATTGTGTATTTATTACTAATTGTAAGAACAGCAACAGAATGCGCACGATTATGGATAGTAAAATGATTTACAGTGCGGTTATTATATCATTAGTCACTAATATTCAGATGTACAGAGTTTCCCCGTGAGTACCGCATGCGGCTTACACGTACCAGAGATCAAACTGGCTTCCTACTTATGTAAAGGGAAATCACATTCATAATTGCACAGTTAAAATAAATGTGTCACGCCAAAAGACACATTAACTAGCCAAACGATCGGAGCTAATTCGGAGCACATGCTCTGATTTCCATTGTGGTGGAATAGTGAGCTCTGCTCTGGCCAGTAGCAGACATCCCTTCTTCCCCACAAAGCAAATCCTGTCTCGTATAGGATCGCGGTCAGGCTGACATGCAAAGGAGAAGAAACAGGCCTTTTGGGTTACACAAGCAAACAAACCCCAAACCTCTCTTGCAAAAGTACAACGAAATGCCCCAGAGACTGAAGAAGGCAAATGAAGGAGGAAGCAACACGAGAGGATGAGACAAGACATTTTAGTTGCTTTAATTCAGGAGAGGAATCAAACCCATCCCCGCCGCTGCATTTATAACATCTTTCTGCTTGAGTTTTTCTTATTCATTTAATAGTGACTCACTTTAAAATAATTTGCTTGGCTCATTTTCATTGTTTAAACCAGACAATGGTATAGGCGGGCAGCACACACTCACCCTTGCAGTTATTAGATAATATTCACGGTTGCCCCAAATTCTTGGTTTATTACAGGAGAATGGAAACCTTAACGGTATCACTTCTGTTGCTAGGTTCAGCCCCGGCATAGGAGAATAAATGTTAAAGGTTTCCCTTTGCCATAAACAGACCACATGATATAGACATAATCCGAGGTCGTATTTTGATTAAACTGCGATATAATTCGAAAGGGTCGAACCCGTTACCGTTACAAGCGTTTCCCTGCCGTTGTGATAAAACCTCCAAGAAGATGTGAGTCTAGCAGGGTTTAATGTCCCTCTGTGAATCTTCTTGCTCTGATCCTGGGGTCACTTCAATGATATTTACTTTTCTTTTCCTCATTCAATTTTTCCTTCAAAAACATTTTCCTTCTTTTTATTTACAAGTGCCCACAAAACCCTGAAGATTAATTAAATCTTATAATGAACTGCATTGATTAAAAACAAACAAACCCAGATTCACAGAGCATAAAAATATGCAGAAATGATCAGATTTCTTGTTTGTTTGTTTTTTTTTAAAAAAACCCTTTCAAATTGTTGATCTTAAAGAATTGTGCAAATCCTGAGGCAGATCTTCTAGCATTATAAGCTAGAGAAACTACCTATTTACACACCAGAAGAGGATCAGGCTTATTAAGGCATGAAGCCTACAACCAGGAAAGCATGATTATCTCCTTTTTTCAGATTGGGAAACTGAGGCTCACAGGTGAAGTGACTTTTCCAAGAGCACACAGCTAATCACTTGTGGATTTGGCAATAGAACTCAGGAGTCCTGATTCTTTGTCCAGAGCTCTAACCACTAAATCTCCCATCACACGTGATTGACAAATCAGTACATACAATCTATTAACTGTGTCCCAGAGTTCCAAACCTGGGTGCCTGCAGCTAGGTTGCTAAATCCATATTTAGGCATCTAAATAAAAGTGGCTGATTTTCAACAACACTGAGTACCCACAAATCCTAGGAAGTCAATTAAAGTTGCAGGACCTCAGCTCATCTGAAAATCAGCCCACTGATATTTAGGTCCCTAACTTTAGGCATTTGGGTTTGAAAATTGTGGGCTGAGTGATTTCCCCTTCTAATCTAGAACACATATGCTTAATAGTCATCCTCAGATTGTAAAACCTCAGTCACCCAGAAATGGAACCCTGTCAATAGGACAAACCTGGAGCAACACAAGGAAGAGACAGAGAATTCAAACATTCAGTTAGGCAACAGAACTAACAAGACAGAGGAATGGTTGATTTTAAAGTGTTATCTTTGGGGGGGGGGTGGTTAAAGGTCAGGAGAACAAAATGCAGGGAATTAAAACAAAACAACACAACAACAACAACAATACTGAAGCTAACATCAGTCACTCCAGAATGATTCCAGTTTGGGATTGTGATGGACTATGGGTTGCATTTATTTGGTGGTTGGATGAAGTGGGAAGACAGTTAGAAATGACAGTCCAATCAGCTGAGTCCCAGAGCCACCTGTGTCCTCCCTGCTGCTCAGATTTATAGAGTGTAACATTTTAATAAAAAACACACACACCTCCCCACTTTGGTGCATTAAGAGATTTCTAGCAAAACACAGTAATGCTGCCATAAATTTCCCTCCCAGCACCCTCACAAGTAATAACTCAAACCCCAGCATTTTGGATTTAATGTTTATTTTGATGGCTGCATTCCAGAAAGAAAAGGGAAAAGAGGAAAAATCGACTTTCCCCCCTGTTGCTATTAGCCTGATGTTTTCAATAAAAAGTGCAAACTGGGAAACAAACACTTTGAAAAAGAAGGGAGGCAAACGAGAGCTTATCAGTTGGAGCAGCTGGTTAGTGAAACTTTTGGGCAAAACTCTTATTGAAGTCACTGACCCTTATGCAGTGACTTAGTGAGGCCTGGATTCAAATCTTGACTTAAGTCACAAGTGGAATGAGTTGGATAGCATCCCGTTCTATTTCACTGTTTCACCATATCTGAACATCCCAGCCAATTGGGCACAGTTGGTGACTGTGCTCAGAAAAGGCTCAGAGTTGGAACAATGTGGGTGAAATGCATTGGCAGAACTGTTTGGAGGCACAGGGCTGGAATAGCAGAGGGCTGGAGGTTAGGACAGAGGGATGTTGGTAGAGTTACATAGGACCATGTGATGGAATAGTAGTGGGTACTGCAGGTCACTTCTGAGGTTCTTGGAGCATCATAAAGCTTGACCTGCATATATTAAGCCATCAATTCTTCCCTTTCACCAACACTAACTCACATTCACCATTAAACAGGAAAATCAGCCAGACAAACCCACCAATGACTCACACAAATGAGCCATGCCAATGTTAAACTAGTACACAAGCTCCAAGCAACAATTATTGACCCAGGTAGGAGTAATTAAAATCGCTTCTATCTCTGAATATTTACCCAGGTAGAAATTAGCTTCTGATCACTTACCCAAGAGCAGAAATCCTTGTACTCTGCCTGATTCAAGGCAGGCAAAAATTGACCTGTGGCTGATGAGAACTGTAACAAAACATAGAATCAGACTGATGACTGACAAGTGATAGTCCCCATGCTTATAGCTAATGTGTAAACTGTACATGTGGTAGATCTTGGGTCACTTTACACTCACTGTGGATGAAATTCAGCACTATGCAGAAGACCAGAAAAAGCTTATGGGGTTAGGGTTAAGTGGGATTTAAGTACTGCATAGGCCTGGTGCTTGTGGTCTGCACAGTGCTGAATTTCACCCTGTATTAACTAAAGGGCAGCATCGACAGTAATATATGGAGGATCACACAAGGGCATACATGTCCCTGTCTTTGTTCTACCCAGCTCAACCGAGATCTGGATTTTTCAGATTGCTTCCTCCTTTTAGAGAAAAATAATCTTATAATCCCCCAAATCATTCCAGCCCCCAAATGGATACAAGATAAGCAGAAAATATTTTTTCTCCATGACATCTCAGAACTACAAACATTTACACCTCCCCATCCTCCCATTTGCAGCTGTTCACTGGCCCCATGAAGACTCAGTAACATAGGGACCAGGTCATTTCGATCTCATCTGTAGGTTTTTATACTGTGTGGATTGCTGTGGTATCTGAACATTAATTACTGTGGTATCTTCCTCTCTGGCACTGAGACCAAAGGACATGGGGCAACTCATCATCTGATATGCTCACTATCTGGCAATAAGATCAGACAAGGAGGAACAATTTCCCACCCTGGGGCTAAGGGACAGAAGAGTCACCATCCAATTCAGTTTAAGTGGCTTGGGGATTCATTTCTGGAGACGATCTCATCTATGGTAAGGCCAGCTCTGAGTTAGTCACCAACATCCAGAATTGCGGGTTTAAAGATACTTAAGTCTCTGATATAGATGGAGGCACTGCAGACTCAATCCATGTAACACTATATGACGTGACTATGTTTGATTCCTTGGTGCAGTGGGACCTGATAAATTACAGATTGTGGTCCTGATTTTCAGAAGTGTTGGGACCTTTGAGCACCTATTGATATCTAAAGGAGTTGTTGAGCTCAGCTCCTCTGACATATTTACAAAGTGCATTATAGGTGAAAGTACTTTAGTGGAACAAACCAGATATCAGGAGCACATCTTGTTACCACTGGGGAGAACTTTGTGCTGTCTCAGTGCCACCTGAGTAGCATATGTCAGGACCCTGGGAAATAGGCACTAGTCTTAATGCAATCCAAATCACAAAGAGACTTTTGATTTCAAGTAGACACTAGTCAAACCCACACTAAGGTAGATGACCCCCTCATTAGCAGCGTGGAACAAAGTGTCACAATGTGATGCTAGGTACATTGCCCTGGAGAAGGGGAGGTACTGCGGGTGTGTCAGTAGGGTATTCCTGCTATAAGGCTAGTAAATGCTTTCTGATTCCTGCTTTTAGTTAATTTGGCCATTTGCATGTGCATTTACCCCCTTTACACATGAGTAATTGCGCATCAAAAATAGGTAACTATATGTGCAGGCTGTTGCATGCCTATATAATTTGAAAATATCCCCCCTCTGCTATCATTGTCAGGCTCCCATTAGTGAACACCCCATGGAGATGAATGAGAGTAGCTCATAGATCTCTTGTAGCTGTTTTTGAGGCTGTCAAAGACAGTTCTAGGCCATGATCACATCTGCAATCTTCACAACCAGGAGGGCTTGAAAATTAGTGAAACGAGACGGATTTGCTCTAGCTAAGGATCTGGTCCCTCTTTTTAAATTATTTACTATATTTTTAAAAATAGAAGCTTAAATGCCAAAAACCCTGAATCTGTTAAGCAGGACTCATAAGTATTAGAGCTGGGAAAATACTATTTATCAAACGTGTTCTGCAGTGAATAACAGGAATATTTGCACAATCATTTTTTTTCAATTAGTGTTATTTGGAACATTTGACCTATTCTAATAAATACAACCACCGGGCTGGATTCACCTCATGGGCCAGGAGTTTGACATCCCTGTTGCAGACAGAGTTCAAGATACAGGATCCTAACACTAACCTGTTATATTTATTCCCATCTTCTTACTCAAGGGAGGCCTTCATCTGCTTTATTTTTTTATTTTATGAGAAACTACAAAATGTTGGGAGAAGAGAGGAAGTTTCTCCTCAAAGTATTGAGCAGCACAAAGGAAACATTCTCTAAGACCCTCAAGTTGACCCAGTGGACTAATACAGTTCCAAGATGTTCAGCATTTCATTTGATATTAACACTTTTTTTTACTGTGTTAACATTATTGTTATATGGAGAATGGGAATAACATTTAATTCTGGACAGCTGGAGTGGTGTACTTCAGTTCCATCTGCACCCATCCACCTCATAGTCCAGGCAGCTCTTGAGGATGAGATTCACTGATGTGTGGGTGTGTGTGATATAATTTAAACAATGTAAACTTGTGAAATGAGACTTTTAAAAAGTTTTTGAGGAGATGGGAAGAGATTTATTTTAAATGCTGCAGTCTCCCTGAATCCATACATTTGTTTTGCTTTTGGATGAACAGCAAGGAAGAGCTCACTGAACCACACAACCAGGCAGAGACTCACAGATACCACTTTCACAAGAACTTGAGTACTGTGCTGGCTGGGGTTGAAGTGAAATTACATCCAAGGTCTCAGGTTCAAAAACTCAATGAAACCTACTAGTGAAACCTATTTTGCTTCTACCTGTATCCCCCTGGACTACAAGCTGTGAGGCTGAGTTACTGCTTGGGCATGGGAGATACCAAGAGACATCCATGCACAGCAGGAAGGGGAGTAGACGATTCAGTGATAGTCTTTCTTATGATTGATACTGAGCTCCATTTTCACAGTGTGATGCAACAGGATGCTGTGCTGCTGGGGATGCTGTCTTTTAGATAAGATGTAAAAGTTCTTAAAGACCCCAGGGCACTTTTTGCAAGAACCAGGGAGTCCAGTGGGATGATAATACTTAGCTCTTGTCTAGCACTTTTTGGCTGCAGATGTCAAAACATTTTCCAGAGGAATGCAAATACAGTTATTCCCATTGTACAAAATGGAAAACGCTTGCACAGCAAGGGGAAGTGTCCTTCCCAAGGTCACACAGCAAGTCTCTGAGAGAGCTCAGAACAGAACTCAGGTATCTGACATGGGTATTTACATTCTGTCTATCTCAATGCTTCTGTACATTACATTGATACTTTGTTCCTCACTGATGAGCTCTAAACGGTGAGGTAGCATTGCTGGTGCTGTTATCATGGCTTCTGCATTCCAGAAGTAAGTGAGGAGAATCCTAAAGGTGATGCAGTTTGCTTTAAGTCTCACAAAGGACATGATATAACTCAATATATGCCTCCATTGACAGGTCCTGCCCTAAGGTTGTTCAAGTGGTCCAAAGAAAGAGTCCTCTTAAATTCTCTCTTACTTTCAATTCCTAAATAGCTGTGGCAGCAAAATATGCTCACTTTCATCTGAGACTGGAAGATCACACCTTATCCTTTCAGACACAGATCTGGCCATAGTGATCCACACATTTGTGACTCCCAGGCTGGTTTATAACAACTCATTATATATACGAATGAAGCCACTCTCACTGAAAAAGCTCCAAGTAGCATAAAACACATCAGTCTACCGCTTTGGCAGCTCAGGTCACTGTGAACACATCACCCCAGTGTTCTGCTCTCTGCACTGACTCCCTATTGAACAAAGAGGTTAGTTCAAGGTCTCTGTTTTGATTTCCAAAGCCCTTTCAGGGACTGGTGATAGCTCTCTAAGACGCACACTCTTTCTCTATAACAATGACCTGTTGACCTCCCATGACAGCTACATTTTGCTCATTCTATGAAGTTGCTGACCAAAAGAGAGAGATCTGTGCCTATGGGAGTCAGAACTTTCAACAGAGCTGTACCAAGATTACGCAACTTGCTGTTAGATAAAATAAGAATGATCGTTAACCTCAGCATGTTCAGAGCTAAATGCAAACCTCATCTCTTCCACCTAGCCTTCCAGCCTCCCAAGCTCCCTGCCTAATGGACTGCAGAGAAGCTGGGGACATGGACAGGAAAAACTGATCTCACATTCCTAATATTCCCTCTTCTCTAGAAGCAGCAGCAGCCACTAGCAGTTAAATATACAGATATTAAAATTCCTCCTGACTAATTCTACAGTAATTGACTAAAAAATGAAAGTTATATGGCTAAGAAACAAACAATGCTTTTCCCAAAGCTCTCTGATCAGAAATCCCAAGGAGACTTGGGTTTCAAATGGGGTTAAAAGCTTTATGATTTGTTTAACCAACCCATATAAACCCAAAGGCTATTTTTGACCCAGAGTGTATTCTTGGCAAGTAAAGGGAAAAGCATTTGTAAACTGACAGTTACACTGTCTCCTCTGTGCTGCTGCCCAGTTGGTAAATGAACATCCTTTCTAAGCCATATTGGAATGGAGCAGTTGAGAAAGCAGCTCTCTAATGGAAGTCATGTGAATGGTGTTTTTGAATTGTATGGGCAAAGACTAACACTGACATGATTATTCTGGAGAACACCATGCTCTCCTTATAGCAATTGAATTACTACAACATTGCTGGGAAAAGAAGAAGACAAGAACCATCAAACAATCTCCTAATTTCTCAATCTCTCTCTCTCTTTAATGGGAAATCAACACTTATGGTTACAGGTGCGGTCTTAAATCTTAGTTCGCCAGTGGTGTATGGCCAAATGTTGAGAACAGAATGGAAGGGTTGTGGGGAAGGTAAAGCCAACCCTCTGTAATCTAGTAAAAGATTTATAGGCCTGAGTATTGCTTGTGGGTTTGGATGATTGCTGAGAAATATTAGTGTAGAGATGTGTTTCTAGGCCTCCTGCCCAGCCCCCTGCAAACACACAGTGGTAATCACACTAAGCCAGATTCTGCTCTCTGTTACAGTGGTGTAAATTTAGAGAAACTCTACAAATATAGCCCTCTGTTTCTACCCTGCTCATTTTCTCTTCCTCTTACTTTATCTCCTTAGTATACCACAGGGCACTACTTAGCAACGGCCACATACATCCTTCCCAGAGCTTGGAAAGGGACTGTACCCCTTCATTGAAAGGCTGGTAAGAGGCCTGTGGAAATGAAGTCAATCCACAAGGCAAGTGCTTAAGCCAGATCCTGAGTTCTTAGCTTATCATATTCTGTCAATCAGGCAATACCGAACAAATAATAACCTGATTATCTTACGTCAAGGCAGCCAATCTGAGAAGGAAAAAGATATTTACTAGTCTCTAGATTCTGCAGGACTTCAATGCAGCAGACTGGATATTTTGCAACAGCTTCTTAACAGCATTTGTTTTTTATGACGTAGGATGCCACGGTGGTTTGGAGCTTAATCCAGAGATCACTGACAAAGGCTGTCTTGGACATCACTAGGGTTTTCCTAAGGGCCTTGGTGCAAACAAATATTTAACGATTGAGATGACTAGTAATACACTCACACAGCCGAGGCATGGCTATACAGCGGTTGGGTTAAACTGCAATGCAGGGTACTAAAGATTATGGGGAATAGTCAGTTGTCCTAAACGAAACAAAGGTCAGAGAGGAGTGGCCATCCCCCTGCAGTAGCATGTGATGATACTAAAGCTCCCTGGTCATTTAAGCACTTTGGGGTCTTTATTTTATAGGCAGGGATAACGTCTATGTTCACTTTTTTTTTTTCCAAAACACCATCACTCTCTGTTGTGCCTTGTAGAGTCCCAAGCTACAGTTGTAGAGCTGTGGTCAGGATAAAAGCCAACAGACCGACCATAAATCAGCCAGATCCGAGTTCCTTAACCTTTCATATTAACCTCTTGCATTGACTTGAGTTAGGTGCTCCACTCCGTTGCTGTAAATCACCCCGCAGTGAATTTATGAGCATCAGCACAATAAAGTGGGTTTTCTTTATTTCTCCCCCACCTCTTTCACTTGGTGCACTTCAGAAATCATGCAGGAAAGGCTAATGAGTGAGATCTGTGAATAATACTAACTTGTTTCCCCCACCAAAGGGGTCTGGCAGGAAGAGGTGGGGAGGAGAGGTGAGGTGTCTTAATTTCAATCACTGGTGACATGATCAGAAAAGTCTATTCTAAAGACCCCAAAAAACCATTAGGTTCCCCTTGGAACAGACCTTCCCCCCTCAACCCCCCCAACCCCACTCCCCAAACTCTAGCAGTTAAACCCACTTGAGGGTTAAAATAAAAACCCAGTCATATATTATCATAAGCCTCTTTCCCAAATCTGGACCTTAGCATCCAAAAATCTGGGTGCCTAGCATGAACCCCTCTAAGCTCAATTTACCAGCTTAGATCTGATCTCGCTGCCACCATCCAAAATTTCCAGGGTTCTGGCCCCCTCTGGTCTCTCCCCAACTTCCTGGAGGGACCCCAAGACTCAGCAACCCTGAGCCATACAACAAGGTGAATACCACTTCCCTTCCTCTCTCTCTCCCACCCAGACTTTTCCTCTTTTGGCTAACCTGGGAGTATTGATGCAATCTTCTTTACATCACAATACCAAGAAGCAATGTACCCTTTATCCCACAAAGAGACAACCTCAATACAAGGAAACCAGAGAAGTTCTATCTCTTCTTCCCCCGTAGCTTCTTCCCACCCTGGGACACTGGAGAGTTAACCACCAGAGCGTATGTTTGCCCGTCCCCCTGTCTTGCCTTTCTCCTTTACCAGAGAAAACTCAAACAGGTTTATTTAAAAAGAAAGCTTATATAAAAAAGAAAGAATAAAGACAATCAAATTATTCCTGCTCAAGTGACAAATTACAGGGCTATTGGCTTATAAGAAAATATGAATAAACAGTCATGATTCAAAAGATATTCCAGTTTGAAAACTTCGCAGCAAGTTACACACTGTAAATACACCCCAACAACATAAAGGCCTCAATTGTTTTTCTACCTTGTACTTAAAGTCTGGCACAGAAGATTAGAGAAGAAAGCAGCTTCTTCATAGTGAGGACAGACAAAAGACTCAGAGTACCAAAATTCCCTCCCTGACTTTGAAAAATCCAGTTTCCTGATTGGTCCTCTGGTCAGGTGTTTGGTTCCCTTTGTTAACCCTTTACAGGTAAAAGAACCATTAACCCTTAGCTATCTATTTATGACATATATATATAACCATCATCCCATTCTATCTGCACCTTCAAATCCTCAAAGAAGGGCTTACGGGTTGGTTTGCCCAACAGAAACCTTGAAATACCTGGGCTTTTATAACCTGATGGATTAAAACTACACAAATCATGTAGGGCTTCATGATTATCTCACTTACACTAGTATAAATCAGGAATAACTTTACTACAGTCAGTGAAATGACACTGGTGTAAAAATGAATGGGAGTCAATGAATATTAATGACAATAAGGGCCCACTAACACACAGCAGGGCCAAACCTGCAGGGCTTCATGGTTTCCAGGACAACAGGGAGGGTGGGAAGGGGTGACAGGGATGGGATCACTACAAGGTTTCACACGGTAATGGAGCATTATTTAGTTTTCTGATGGGACTTTAAAAAGTGAGGTCCTCTCTGTTCTGAGCAGACACTGGAGATCCCAGGGGACATTTTTTGTAAGAGCAGCAGCTTGCACAATGTCCTTGTTCAAATCTTCCCTTCTCCCACTATTGTACAACATGTTGCCCCCGCTAGCTCTTGCTCTCCACCCCAGAGATTACTGCATTTCAGTGGTCAGTATAGTTTATGAAGTGCTTTGTGATCCTTATATTAAAATGAATACAGGATTGAAATTTGTGGCTCACATCCTTATCCTGGAATCTACCAGACAATCTACCAGTCTAAGGTATTTCTTTGGTGCCCATCAATGAGATGAGATGAAAACTAAGAAAGCTATTGTGAATACAAATGAACTCACTCCTAAATCTGACCTTGAAACATGTAGCTGAGTACCTCATGAGAGGTACTGAATGCCCTCAACTTCCACTCAAGTCACTGGGGAGTTCAGGAGACTCAATATACTGAAGGACTGGGTGTTATATGCTACTGACTGCTGCTCTGTTTAAACATTTTAAATGCTTCCAGGACCATAACATCTAGGCTCCTGATTTGGATGAGAGTAGTTCTTGCACATGCATGAGCAGTTCCTTAAGCCATTGAGACAAATGATATGAACGTAGGTTACTTGGTATTAGTAAAGGGTTTGTAGGCTTGGTCTCTTTGTTCTAGACTAGCAATACATGTAAAGAAAACTGGCAACAGCAGGGGAGAGGTACCCCCAGAACTTCACTCAAGAAGTTATCACATTTACTTAGATTGGAAGCTATTTAAGGCAGGGATTGTGTCTTTCTCCAGCACACTGTGGACACTCCCTGAATACTACTACTAAACCAAGAGTACAGGGAGAGTGCAATTCCAAAAAACTCTCCTGTTAGCTTGAGCTAGCAAACTGGGAAGGGCTGCTGCTTTTCGCACCAATGGACAATTTAATTTCAATTTGCAGTTAAAGAAACAGAAAGCACTGGCTAGGGTCTGATTAAAAAAGAAAAATTAACAGCTTTCTGCGGTACCTACGGGAGAATTAATCTCAGTGGCACTTTCAAAGATAAAATGGGTAAACATAAGCTTAAACATAACTATTAAGCTCCAAAAAAAAAACAAAACCCATTCCTTTTCCCTTTGGGATGATTGCTTTCTACAATTCATATCTATCAATACAGCCAGTGACCTCAAACCACAGTAACTTTACATCTGTTAAGGATAAAGAAGGTAAGACTCAAACCCAGGTCCAATTACACAAGAAACCACACTGCAAGATTGTAATCACCGTCAAACAAACTTGCATTATGTTACCCTGCCTGGGCAAACGGCATATGGCATTCAATATTTCTCCCCATCATCATCCTAGGCAAGCAAATGTTTACGCCTGGCACAGTAGATATGTTTGTTAATATAGCAATGCTGCATTAGGCTGTTCACCGTAACAAGCTTCCTTAGCTTGTTTTGTTCTAATTAGGGATGCAATGCAATGGTTTCACGTATAACATAGCAAAAGACATTTTGGAGTAAATATTCAGATGGAGGTGAAAGAGAGCAAGGTTTTTAGTACCCAGCAAAAAGGAGGAGGGACTGGTTTTGTGCTCCTCCCCCACTTTTAATTTGCTTCTGTATTATGATGTATGAAGAACACTTGAGACGTTTTTTGTTCAAAGGTTTTCTTCTGCTTTCCCTTCCTTCTCTGCCCACTGTTAGAAATACCAGGAATGCCAAGTCTTGCAATCAATGATTTTGCTGAAGGACTGCTTGGATGTCTCAACCATACATCCTGGGAGTTTTCTACCTGGTTTAGGTTTTTGTCTCGTACCCACCGCTGAAGTATCTAAGCTGTCTTTTCAGTCCTTGACTTATGGGCCAGAGGTGTGGAAACTTTAATAAAAGCCCCACTTCTCCAAGCCGATAGAGCCCCATTTGCTTCAGGGAGCTCTTTGAATCAGTTTTCAGAATAGAGGGCAAAGATACTATGGTGATGTGAGCTAGAGAAGTACTGGAAGAGACAGACAGAGAGTTTCCAGGCCCCCAAAACATTTTAAATACCTGTTTGAAAAAATCCTTTTCAGGTTACCTTTACGAAGCAGTTTCAGACTATATTATCCTGTAAGACCCAGCTGAAGTGTTAAGTGAGGAAAGATAGCCTTGGGTTTAAAGCGCTGTTGTGGGACTCAGGAGAGCTGGGTTCAGTTTTAAGCTTTGCCACAGATTTCCTGGGTGATCATGGGCAAGTCACTTGTTCTCCCCTTTCGTCAATTCCCCATCTGCAAAAGAGTATAGCAGTACTTCCCTTCTCCCATCCTTCTGTTGTCTTGCCTGTTGCAGGCTCTTTTGGGGACAGGGATGGTCTCTTACTATTGCATACCTACAGCATCTAGCACAATAAGGTTCTTGGGACCTCAAAGCACTTCTTTAATATAAATAATAATAATAAAACTCATTGGGAAGCAAGATGCCTTGCCAGTGGTAGCTTTCCCTGGATGCTCAGAATGATTCGAGCTCAGTCTCTTCTGTCAACCAGTTCTGGCTGGCTAGAAAAGGTATATAAAGGCCTCTCTATCCCATTCCTTTCAGCAAAGAGAATACTCATACCTGGGGTTTACTGAAAATAAACTCAGATCCCTTATCTCATCTCTTTCTGTTCTGTCTGAACATCCAGCTTTCCTGCAGTCCCTGCAGTATGTTTCTTTGTGACTAAGGTTCCACTTATAGAGGCTTTTGGAGAATGAATTCATATTATCAGAACAATATTCTATTAATCTTCCAAATGCTCTCAGTTTGGCAGGATTACAGCATTTGGGTTTAAATATTTAGTTTGCTGTAAAACAGCAATGACCCCCAGCATCCCACACCAGACAGGCACACTAGTGTCCCTTCCCCAGCACTGTGGAAAATGTCTGTAATATAAAAACAAGAGACACAACACAGAAAAGCCCTGACTCCACAGCCCAGATAATTCAAAAGGATATTTCAAGTTACAAGTTTGTTTACCTTATACAAAAGTTAATTGACTCCTTTTGATCTTACATGGGAAACCACAAAGGAAATTTTGTTATAGTAGGAGCAAACTGAAGCTTGTAAGTTACTCTCCAACTCGAGATATTCATTAAAACAATTCTGTTTGATTCTTAATTTAAAGAAAACCTTTTAAAATGTTTTCCTTGCTTATTATCAAGAATACCTCTGTCCCTAGGCTAGGATGTAAAGTGCTTTCCCTACATATAATTTTCTTGCTAGCTGTCAACATTGTGCTGTTTATAATCTGTCTTTAGGGTAGGGGTCTGTGTGTATGTATGTATGCATGTATACACGTTACCCCCATAATATTTTATATATATTAAGTCTGTAAGGATGCAGTCTTTAAAAATGGTCAAATATCCAAAAATATTCTAAATCTTAATATCATTAAGAATAATGATGCTTGCTTTAAAGAAGGCTATTTAAATTTTAAAATCTAAGTATTGTAGATTCTAAAGTGTAAACATCTTCATTTTCAAATCCAGCACAATTATTAAAGTGAAAATGTTGAAAGAAAAATTTCTTTTTTGAGCTTTAGCTAATTAATATGCAGTGTTAGAGAACAATCAGTGCAACCTAGTTTTGGAGAGGTATCAGAACATAATAATAAATAATAATAATAATATAAATAAATGTGATATTTAAGAGAAAGCCAAGTAAGAAGAAATTAGCTGATTTTTTTCTCAAATCTCTAGATATTTAAAATTTTGAATAGGTTTTAGACACCAAAGCTTTGTTGTCTATATGATTTTTATTTTAAAGATGGGAATTATTTTCCCCCTCTTTTCAGCAATCTATATATTTTTCTGCAGATAGCAGGATTAAATATCATCCAGATAAGGAGGAAAATAAAAACAAACAACAGAACAAAACAAAAACAAAAAATCAAACAATGCCCCCCGCAAAAGAAGCAAGTAAGCAAAGAACCAAACCCTGCAGAGCAGTAGAACCGACTTGCTGAAAATATTGAAGGAGAGAACTGGTGAAACAAAACAAATAAAAATCAAAAGTGATTTGCCCTCATATTAGGAGAAAAAACAATGGCTGATACAGATAAAAATCTGAAGGCACAATCTTTGGGATGTCTTTATGTGCAAAGCTCAAAATGTTAATTGTAAAACCCAATGGTTTTAAAAGGTGAGATTTATATAACATGTTCTTGAATATTTTCCTTGTTCTCACTTTAGAATCAAGCCATACCGTATGCCTAGGCATACATACAGATGTGATTGTATATTTTTATCTATCTGTATACACAGTCATTCAAATATGTACTCATATCAAAGAAAATAGACAGACTGAAAACAAAAATTAGTGCGCAGCAAAGAAATTTCACAGTATTACTGTAGCATATAATAAAGCCATGATTGATTCTACACTGAACACGAATAATCTGGATGCTAGTTAGAATTTTATGCTTTAAAACATTTTATTTTAATTAAATATTTAAAAACCCACCTATATAATTACTAAGAGAAATAAAAGAAGTAATCCTGAGTTAAACACTTAAAATATTGATTGGATTCTTATAATTTTTACTGCTACAGTTTTCAGAGGTAATGCTGAATGGGATAAATTTTTAATTCTTCATCAATAAATGGAAATGTTTGTCTTGACTGTTTTTGAATGTTCAGTTTAAGAATAGCATGGAACTACCATGATATAATAATAAAAACAACATTAAACTAGTTCTTGCTTTTTGTAGTGATATACCAGAAACTGCCTCTTATTAAAAACAAACAAAAAACCTTTGAAGAAAGCTATAATTCCTGTTTACATTATTACTGTATATTTGGTATTTCTAGTTTCAAAATATTATTTAAATTTTTATAACCATGAATATTTCCTTTTCCAAGCAATATAAATATAGATACAAACAAGGAACCCAAATATAATAAAAATGAGCATTAAGATATTCCATTTCTCAGTTAAGAAACCAGGAAATGATTGAATAAATATAGATGATATTTAATTAAAAATAAATGATACTGGACTGTTGAATTGCTTAGAATAAACAGCAAATAAAAAGAATTGGAGTATTTACATTTTATCTCTTCTAAAATATTATTCTGAGCTTTTTATGTTGCACATTTTCTTCGCACCACAGAAGGGTTTGTAGAATTACAAAAAAAAAAAAGCAAAAGAAAAAGAAAAAAAGAGCATTGTTTTAAAAGGAAGAAATAACCATAACCAAAAATTCCTGCAGGTTTATGACTAAAATTAGATAGTTCATAAGAGGGGAGAGGAAGAAAGACAGCGAACTAACAGAGTGATGAAAAGTGCAATCAGGCACTGGAAATGCAAGTGTCCCTTTGCCTGATTCATCTCCGTGTTAAAAGAAATGAAGTTTCCCGGCAAGGAAAGAAAAGTTCAGACCCTACCTTTTTCAGCTGAAAAGTAATGGGGGAAACTTGTTCCAAAAGTGGGTATGACCTGCACTGCCTATATGGTACGCCTTACCTTAAAATCTATACATTTCTAAATAACCAAAACAGCTTGGAGCAATTCACATAAAACAGACCCAAATGTTACCCATTCCATGTAAAAGATCAGGTTTCTGTCTCAGCTCAGCCTCAGCCTGTGATATCAGGCTTGTTTTTTTAAAAAAAAGATATGTATTCTTATGTTTCCAATCCTCCAACACACTTTTTTCATCTTGGTAAAGTTCTCTTTTCAGAGGGGGTGTTTGGGAAGGATTTCAAACTTGTCAGGGCTCTTTTTTTTTTAATACAGCTAAGCTTTCACTTTTTGAAAGCTTGAATGATTTGCTGTGGTCACTGACTCTCTATTATTAATATTGTTGCAGATACATAAAGTTTACTACAAGCTGTAAATATGTCAGGTTTTGCCATGGGGGTTGCTAATAAAAAAATCTTAGAGGGAGATTATTGATGGGGAAGATAATCTTTTCAATAAGAGTTCCTGTTTTTTTCCAAGGACAGCAGGGGCATTCCACACCAAGGAAAATGCAGACATTTGAATCTCCTAACCTTTTCCTCCTGGCCAGGCATAAGGAACTTTGGGCATAGCACTTTATTCTCGACTTTCTCCTGACTAAATGCGATCCTATCTTTCAGCACGATTTTAAATGCCCCATTAGTTTTATTAATATCTTTGATACTATAGCTTAAAGTGTTCTTAACCATAAGGAACTGATTGATTGCCCTGTGACACTTCCAAGTTATTTCCATAGCTGTCCCCTTGGGTTAATACAATGATAGTGAAAATTGCTTATAGCTTTGTTTCTTTAACATTCAAGGGACATCATGAGGTTAATCAATTTTTTAAAGAAATCGTCTTAAAAGAGCAGAGCAGATTTTTGCTTCTTTTCCTCTGGCATTCCCCCAGGCCTCACTAAAATAAAATTTTATTTTTTGGGTCAAGTCACAATAAGTGGCTGATCAGTCATTCTTAATTCACTTTGGTATTCATTGTAATAACAATAAACGTTCTGAGTTCATCTGGTGCTAATGTGGCTGTCATTTGGTTTCCCAGAAGAATTCTATGGACATTTACCATGACTTAAGTGTATCATTATGAATTGTGTCTACAGTAGAAAAAGAAAAGGCACATGAGAAGGCTTGACTGCAGGAGTTAAGGGTGAGTTATTATTGCACCTAAGTGAAAGTTAAAATTACAATTCTGTCAAAAGAAGGCAGGAAGACACAATAACCTGCAAGAATGTGTCAAAATGGGATTGGTTCTAGGTGTATAAACTAATGTCAGAGACCTTGGAGAAGATGACAGGAGAGTTTGCCTATGGGAAGGTTTCATTTGACTCAATGAGAAACGCTAAGTTGCGGCCGGGGAGAGGAAGCAGCAGAAGTTTAAAAAACAGAGGTCGGTGGGAATTTACCTTCCTTTCCCAAGAGTTTATACATTGAATGCTGGGAAATAGGCTTCTTTATCATGGAGAAGGTTTTAGAGTCCTCAACTCTACTCTGGATCCTTGGAAGGGTTCCAAGCCTGGAGGGCTGGAGGGATGGCTGTGGATGGGGAAGGGAAGCCAGCTGGAACTCTCTCTATTCTCCTCCCTGTCCCCATGAGGGACTCCAGGGGAAGTCAGTATTGACTTATGGTGTTTCCTCTTCCATGCCATAGGAATTTCTGGGGAAAACCATGGTAAGGACATAGATATGACAGTGATAGGCTATAGAAAATCATCAGATAGCTAGGAAGGTCTCTAGGAACACTCCTTTTGGATGAACTGTGCTACTCAGGAGCTGGGGGAGATCTGTGAGGCTGAGGCCAAGTGCAGTGTGTGGATATCTTTGCCTCCTGAAGATCTCGAGAGATCCAAAGAAAATCTCGGGGGATTGGCCCATTAGGCATGGAATTCCCACTGGGATTGCATGGGGCAAACCCTGCCTCCCTATGGAGGAATGAATAGGACACTCTGCAAGTTGAAATTCTTAGAGATTCCTCTCTGTGGCCTGGTCTACACTACGCGTTTAAACCGATTTTAGTAGCATTAAACCAATTTAACCCTGCACCCATCCACACAATGAGACCCTTTATATCGATATAAAGGGCTCTTAAAACTGGTTTCTGTACTCCTCCCCGACGAGAGGAGTAGCACTGACATCGGTATTGCCATGTCGGATTAGGGTTAGCGTGGTCGCAAATTGATGGTATTGGCCTTCGGGCAGTATCCCACAATGCACCACTGTAACCACTCTGGAAAGCAATCTGAACTCGGATGCACTGGCTAGGTAGACAGGAAAAGCCCCTCGAACTTTTGAATTTCATTTCCTGTTTGGCCAGCGTGGAGCGCTCACCAGCACAGGGTGACCACTCAGAACTCATCAGCACAGGTAACAATGCAATCTCCTGAGAATCGAAAAACAGCTCCAGCATGGATCGCACAGGAGTTACTGGATCTGATCGCTGTATGGGGAGAGGATTCCATGCTAACAGAACTCAGTTCCAAAAGACGAAATGAAAAAACATTTCCAAGGCCATGATGGAGAAAGGTCACACCAGGGACTCAGTGCAGTGCCGTGTGAAAGTTAAGGAACTCAGACAAGCCTACCAGAAAACCAAAGAAGCAAACGGAAGGTCCGGGGCAGGGCCGAAAACATACCGCTTCTATGCTGAGCTGCATGCAATTCATTATATTCAGTTCTATGAGGCATCAGAGACGTGTCTCTTTAGCTGGTTTTGGGGTTTTTATTTGTTTGTTTAAGTGTGTGTTGACTGAGAACCTGAGAAAGTCCATGCCCTACATAGTGAGACAAGATGCAAGAGAGTGGGGAAACAGATAGTGAAACAGGGCACTTAAAGCAGACACAGCGTCTTAAAAAGCCTGATGAAAAGCTGTTCACCATTGATCAGTTTGAATTTAAATTCACTATACTCTCTTACTTGAAGGTTATGTCGGAAAATACTACTAAGCGAGATCACATACCAAAGACTAGCAAGATTAAGGGCTTTAATGGAAGCCATTTTGAGCATAGGACCACAGAAAGACAATACTCTTCTTACAGTAAAACAAAAGGTACTACGACTGCGTTATACCAATGACAAAGACGCTAATGGTGAAGACAAGTAGCAGAACCCATTCTTGGCAAAGATAATAGTATCTGCTGACTGCTAATTATTTCTGGGGCTGACTTATAGTATGCATCCAGAAAAATTCCAGTCAGGAGAAATCGGGTCACTAAATTCAATCTGTGTAATGTTACCGCCTAAGCTTAGTGTTGAGTGTCCGTACTACAGAAAGCCTGCTTATCTGGAATGGATAACCGACTGCAAACAGATCTATTACAAAATATAGAGCAGTTGTTTCTTAGCACTGAGGGAAAAACAGAATGATTACATTATAAATACGTTTTGCACAGTAGAGCATAGTTAATAAGTTTAGGAAACAATAGAAGTAAACACATTGTATTGTAACTGCTACATAGCTACAAAACTGCACTAACATCATATTAAATAGGCTGCCAAGCAAAATGTTCGGATTCTACATGTAAAAATAAAACAAATGTTAAATCTTGTGAATCTTCCACAGACATGTCAAGGATAGACAATTAGGGCAACAAGTGCAATTAAATAACATTATTCTTAAAAGCTAAGCCAATAATTGTATTGTATATGTGGGGAATATAAGTTTCCAACGAGACGAGAATCCCGGTGTGGTGTGGAGCAATGCCTTTCCACGCCCAAGCTAAGACACGACTACACCCACTAGGATAATTACCCTCTTCTGTGTTTGACTGTTATAAAACCAAAACAGATGAAAATAAGCTAGACTAGGCTGCTTCTAGGGGACCTATCAGGCTGATGATCACCTACCTAGCTGCCTAGATCGACCCCTGTCAGGTGAAAAGGCAGCTTAGAAATCTGCTCTCTCTTTTTAGTAGCCTCCAGGCTTGATATTCGGGCGAGTTGTGGAGACTAGGCAAAAATAGGCCAGTGCAGGACTAGTAACCTATTGTAATGGGAGGAACTGACTGCACAATCTCCAAAGCTACAGCATTGAGCTGACAACAAGAAACCATAATTCTCTCACACTTCTTTTTAATTCCCAGGTGCCGCATGGTATTCTACCTCATTGTCCTTATTCGCCTCGTCTCTGTATCTATCCCTTCCCTCGCTGTTCTAAAGAAGCCACAGTATGGGGGGCTCTTCATTGCCATCTGCTAGGGTCTGGACTGCTACCACTAGATTTCTAGCATAATGTTGTGCAGAACTGACAGCAAATGTAGAGAAGCGAACTCTCACAGAGATCATGTCAGCATGACAAGAACTGCAGATGTGGTGTCATGAAAAGGCAGAAACTGAGAGGTACGTATTTATAATGTGAAGACACGAACGAAGAATATCAATGGCCCCTATGCTAAATAAAGTACCATTCTGTAGTAGTCTGTCTAATGAGATTCTGTTTATGAGAAATAGTATTGATTAAGAGACATACAGATGCATTCACACGGCTATCCAAGAGAACTCAGGTTACAACAAACATATTTATTATCGACATTATGAAGCAAACCAAAATATATACTAAGGTCAGATTTACACGATTTAAATAAACATTTCACCTAGGTAAACATTGGTTTATGTAGACAACACACAGGATTTTGAGAGAAGGCAAATATGCAGCATTTATTTAAAAAACAACATTAGCTATGCTTTAATTAACACAAGAGTCCGCCAGTGATGTGTATAGTGTCCAGTCTGTTGTATCTGAGTCAACTCTAAATGCCAGTTAGATATGACCGGAAGTGAAGCTGGTCCGTCTGTCTCACAACGCGAACGCTCCGCAGGCTGCAGGACTGACCAGAGTGCATGAAACACTCCAGCTTAAATAGTTTGTAATATTCCTTTGAGTATTGATGTTAGCAATGTCATCGAGACTGTAATCATTAGCCTAAGTGGTGTACATATTAGATGTTCTTGTTGGGCTTCATTGGATTCAGCTATTTGTTCACGCTTGTGGGTGCTCGTCCTCTGAGCGTAGTAGTGCTAAATGATGTAGCATCGTATACAAATGGATGTTTGCGGACTGTCTCCTGGTTTTTCCCAAGTTCGTCACGTTTATTCTTGACCTACTGAACAATTGGAGGTTATCTTCACACCTTATTTCTAGCATGTATTCTCATATTACAAGAACAATTCTTACGAAATCTTCAAAGTACACGACAGCAGTATTGCATATTCAGCAGAATACATTAAATCAAGCCTTGCTAGGATCTTAATATAACAAACATTAATTGGGAGATTCAAGCCTCAACCATTCTCTAATCTCCTAACAAGAAGATCAGGAGACAAGATTACTGTAATCTTACTTATAAATTAAAACAATAAAATGTATATTATCTAGCGTCTATTTGTAATACATATAGGAATAGCAAGACCACATTATAACTTATCACTAAAACAAAAGATGACATAAGCAGTCAAAAGGATTGTTCGGGTCTGTCTTCTTTTCTGTATTCAAAAAGGATGGCTGGCAGGTGAAATCAATGTACAATATTCTCATGTGCATAGAATTGCTTCTCCAAGTTTGTCCACTTATATACTTCAAAAAGACTTACTGGTATTCTTCATATTTTAATAAAGTTGCTTCTAAGTAATTACTTATGCTGCTTAGAGCAACTATCCACTTGTTCATGATTTAATTATGTATTGGCTAAACGGTGTGGGTGTGACTATCCAAAGTGGCAGACAATTTAGTGATAAGCAATGGGCTTAGAAGGGGGATCCCTCTTCCTGGTTGGGATTATACTTCATTCGATCTCCAGTCTCATAAGAATTTTGAAGTGCTAACTTAATATTACTGAGACAGTTGGTAACTTCTTTCCTATCTAAGAGATAGAAAAAGCATCTGTTTAATTGGAAATGGGAACTAGAGCCCAGCATGCTCAACTACTCGGTATTGATTGACCCAAATGACTGAACCCTTATTTTTGAAGAAGTAATGAGGACAGCAACAGAGACAAAAAGATCAGGCAGAGTGCTTGGGAGGAGTTGTCTGGCCATGGTCTTGTGTTGGGTAACTAATAATAGGCAGTGCAAATGAAGAGCCACTATTGTTGTATTATCCTCATCAGCCAAAAGTCAGCTCATGACTCTTAGTAGCGCCTTTATTAACAATGAAACTCAATGTGGCATTTGGAATGAACTGTGACATATAATGATTGCTGGTAAAGCAAGCGTCCTAAGTGGCACGAAAATGTAAAAGGAGGTCAAGTAAAGTCTATGGAACGGTGGATAATTTGCTGTTAATGATTAGCTGTATGTATGATTTTGATTATGAAAGTTCTATTATATTGGCTATGCACTTGTAGCTCAGTGTGTGATTCTAAAGGTGGTCTAACACTAACGTTTATACCTGATTTACCAGCGTTACAGATTTATCCCTGACCCGTTCACAACAAGAGCCTTTATATCGTAAAAGGGCTCTTAAAATTGGGATTGTACTCCTCCGAAGAGAGTAGCGTGATATCGGTCTTAGGAGCATGTCGGATGAGGGTTGTGGGCCACAATGAGCAAGAATTGGCTTACGGGCATATTCCAAGGCACTAAAACTGTGACTAGATGATCTATGGAAAGCAATCTGATCAGGGCAACTGGCAGGATAGAACGACAAGAAAAGCCGAAACTTTTGAATTCTTTCCTGTTGGACCAGCGTGGAGAAATCCACTAGATACAGGATGACTAACGCAGAGCTCATAACAAGGTACAAATTGTGTCACTGAGAACGAAAAAGAGCTACCAGCAGTGGGACGAGAGGTACTGGAATGCTGATGTATAAACGGGGAAAGGAATTCGTGTAATAAAACTGCGGTCAAAGATGAAATAAGGGAAAAAACATTTGAAACATGACTTTCAAGGCTATGAAGGAGAAAAGGCCACACCAGGAGAATACAGTAATCAAGTGCAGTGTGAAAGTTAAGGAGCTCAGACAAGCCTACCAGTCAAACCAGAAGCAAACGGAAGGTCAGGTAGGGCAAAAACATGCGCTCTTACGTCTGAGAAACTGAAATGCAATTTTAGGGGGCTGCACCACCCATCAAGCCCTGTCCGTGGAATTCGAGGTGGGGGTGGTAATTTCAACCATTAGGCTGAGATTTGGGACGGGGAAGACAGGCAGGAGGAAGAGGCAGGACAACCTTGCAGAGAAGCACTAGACTCGCTCTCCCAACACAGGAGCTTTTCTCACGCAGACGGAATTACCTCACCAGTTTCTCAAGCCAACTAGCCCGCAGTGAAGCCAGGAAGCGACCTTGAGTAGTGTACTTGGATAAAGTAAATAACAGGGTTTAAAAGCCAGTGTTTTTTAATGATTAATTTGCCCTGAGGACTTGGGATGCATTCGCGGCCAGTACAGTTATTGGAAAAGTCTGTTAACATGTCTGGGGATGGAGCGGAAATCCTCCAGGGACAGCTCCGTGAAGCTCTCCTGGAGGTACTCCAAAAGCCTTTGCAGAAGGTTTCTGGGCAGGGCAGCCTTATTCCGTCCTCCATGGTAGGACACTTGACCACGCCATGCATATAGCAAGTAATCTGGTATCATTGCATGACAAAGCCTAGCTGTGTATGGTCCCGGTGATGGCTGGCATTCAAGCAACATCCTTTCTTTATCTCACTGTGCCATTCTCAGGAGAGTGATATCGTTCATGGTAACCTGGTTGGCATTCAGGAATATAATTAAGGGGACAGAGATGGCCATTCCTACTGGGCTATTTGCCTGTTGCTTAAAAGAAATCCTTCCTAGCAGGTAGCCAAGCTGGGGGAGGGGAGGGGAGGGGAATGGCGCTAAGCTTTTTCGCGTTTGGCTAGCAGGGATTTTCCCTGCTACTAGCCACACGATGGGGTGGGAAGGGAGGTGTTTAGCAGTGATCTTCCATGATACCTGCAATGCAGAGGGGGGAGGGATAAAGCGATCATCCCAGAGAATTGGATGGGGGTGGTGGTTTCTGCTGCTGCATGTTGACAGGAAAGAAGCAGCACTGAACGGAATTTGCTTGGTATTTGGGAAAGGAGGGAACTGTGTATATGAAGGCTGCAGAAGCCGAAAGACAATGGCTTACCATGGCCACATGCAAGCTGAATTCTGCTGCCCAGACCCGTGTCTGTGAGATCTCTAACACCAGAGCCGCGGGCACTCAATATTAAGATGCAGAATGCGACCTTGTAGTGAAATCACTTGTGCTATGTAAAGTGAATAGTGTTGTTCACCGTGAAAGAGTATAAGCATTATTCTGTAAAATGTATCTTTTTAAATACTTCTCTCTCTTTTTGCTCTCCTTCATGAAGCTGCAAATTTTTCAAGCCTCCCTACTCCAACCTAAAGACTATCTCAGATAAGGTGGCGGAAAAAAAAGACGAGAGACAAAATGTTCTCGGAAATCATGAAAGTGACCCACAATGAAAGAGCTCATCTGAATGAGTGGAAGGACGTGGTATCAAATTACAGGAAAGATGCCAGTGAACGTGAGGACAGCTGGGTTGCTCGAGATGAGAGGTGGCGGCAGGAAGATCAGAGGTGTAGGCAGAAAGATCAGCGGTGGCGAGATGCAACACTGGGGCTGCTGCGTGATCAAACTGACATCCTCCGATGTCTGGTGGAGCTTCAGGAACAGCAGCAGGGTCACAGAGTGCCGCTGCAGCCCCTGTGTAACCACCCTCACACCTCACCATGTTCCATACCCTCCTCACCCAGACGTGTAAGAATGTGTGGGGGGAGGCTCCGTGCATCCGCCCACTCCACCCCCATGGACAGCCCAACCAAAAGGCTGTCATTACTTTGAAATATTTTAGTGGCCTTTTCCTTCCCTCCTATCCTCCTCCAAACCACACCCGGGATATCTTGTCAGTTCTCTCCCTCTTTTTAATAATGACTTTTTAATAAAGAATACATGATTTTTAAATGATAGTGACTTTATTTCCTTAAGCAAGCTGTAATCGAAGGGGAAGGGGTGGGTTGCTTACAGGGAATGAGTCAATCAAGGGGGGGTGTTCATGCAAGGGAAACAAACACAACAGTCACACCGTACCCTGGCCTGTGATGAAACTCGTTTTCAAAGCTTCTCTTGATGCGCACCGCTTCCTGGTGTGCTCTTCTAATTGCCCTGGTGTCTGGCTGCGTGTAATCAGCGGCCAGGTGATTTGCCTCAGCCTCCCCACCCGCCATAAAGGTCTCCCCCTTACTCTCACAGAGATTGTGGAGCACACAGCAAGCAGCAATAACAATGGGGACATTGTTTGGCTGAGGTCTGAGCAAGTCAGTAATGTGCACCAGCGCCTTTAAAACGGCCAAATGCACATTCTAACCACCATTCTGCACTTGCTCAGCCTGTAGTTGAACAGCTCCTGACCTACTGTCCAGGCTGCCTGTGTATGGCTTCATGAGCCATGGCATCAAGGGGTAGGCTGGGTCCCACCAGGATAACTACAGCGCATTTCAACATCCCAACTGTTATTTTCTGGTCTGGGAAGTAATTCCCTTGCTGCAGCCATTTAAACAGAGTAGTGTTCCTGAAGACGCGAAGCGTCATGAACCCTTCCTGGCCATCCCACGTGGATGTTGGTGAAACGTCCCTTGTGATCCACCAGTGCTTGCAGCACCATGAAAAGTACCTTGCGGTTTACGTACTGGGTGCCCTGGTGCTCCGGTGCCAAGATAGGGATATGGGTTCCATCTATCGCCCCACCACAGTTAGGAATCCCATTTGCAGCAAAGCCATCCACTATGACCTGCACGTTTCCCAGAGTCACAACCTTTCGTAGCAGCAGCTTAATGATTGCTTTGGCTACTTGCATCACAGCAGCCCCACAGTAGATTTTCCCACTCCAAATTGATTCCCGACTGGACTCAGGTAGCTGTCTGGCGTTGCAAGCTTCCAGAGGGCTATTGCCACTCGCTTCTCAACTGTGAGGGCTGCTCTCATCTTTGGTATTCTGGCGTTTCAGGGCAGGGAAAGCAAGTCACAAAGTTCCATGAAAGTGCCCTTACGCATGCGAAAGTTTCGCAGCCACTGGGAATCGTCCCACCTGCAAAACTATGCAGGTCCCACCAGTCTGTGCTTGTTTCCCGGGCCCAAAATCGGCGTTCAATGGCTAGAACCTGCCCATTACCAGCAGGATCTCCAAAGCGCAGGGGCCCGGCGTTTGAGAGAATTCTGTGTCCATGTCCTCATCACTCTCGTTCGCCGCGCTGCCGTAGCCGCCTCCTCCTCGCCTGGCTTTTGCAGGTCCTGGTTCAGCATAGACTGCACGAGAATGCGCGAGGGTGTTTACAACGTCCACGATTGCGGTCTTGATCTGAGCAGGGTCCATGCTTGCTGTGCTATGACGTTTGCAGAGTTCAGCCAGGAAAAAAGACGCGAAACGGTTGTCTGCTGCTTTCACGGAGGGAGGGGTAAGGCTGTACCCAGAACCACCCGCAACAATGTTTTTTGCCCCATCAGGCACTGGGATCTCAACCCAGAATTCCAAGGGGTTGGGGAGACTGCGGGAACTATGGGATAGCTACGGGATAGCTACCCAGAGTGCAACCTTCTGGAAATCGATACTAGCCTCGGTACATGGACGCACACCGACGAATTAATGTGCTTAGTGTGGCCGCGTGCCGTCGACTTTATATAATCTGTTTTACAAAACTGGTTTATGTAAAATCGGAATAATCTTGTAGTGTAGACGTACCCTGTGAATCATTCCTGCACGATCATTCCTGTGTTGCAGTGGTGGGCAGGCAAAGTGACCTTTTTGTAGAGTTTGTATGTCAGTGTAAGTTTGCAAAATCCTTTGTGATATAGGCATGATGCAAATGGATATTAGCATTAGTTAAAGCATTGCACTGGAGAGCACATAGTAGATCTTTTGTTATTATTATTATTAGTTTTAGAGTATGTCCTGGGCACTTGACAGAACAAACAAAAACACAGTTATGGCCCTAGAGACTTTACTATCCAATTGTAGAGGCCATAGTGAGTGGAGTTAACAGACAGTAGGGAGGGTTTAGGGTGAGGAAGGATGAGTGATACAGCTGTACAAGTCCCAACAGGCATGAGATCATCTTTGTAGCTCAGCTGACGGTTTTAGTGTAATTTCTAATGTAAATGAGTTATTTTTATTTCCTCACTTCTCTGGGTGCTGAGGAGAATCAGAGGGAAGAGGCTGGCATAAATGGGGAGGAGATAGCGATGTGATGAGCATGTGCTTAAAGTTAAGCATATACTTAAGTGCTGTCCTAAATAAGAATAGATTTTACCACGTGCTTAACTGTTTTCCTGAATCAAGGTGTAAAAGCAAACAGAGCAGCCTGAGTCTTTCCAAATGTAGGACTCGGAATTACTCACATAGCAGTAGTACTAGCTCTAGCAAAGGAGGAGACCTGCCACCATGGTCAGGATCAGTTCAAAGTTTTGCTGTATATTGCAAGCCATTCCCATCTAGGCTCAGGAAAACTGAACAGGGGGCTTGCTTATTTTAGCCTTATCCCTCCACCCATCAGGCAGGCGGTTAGGTTTAGATTTCAGCCTGATAGCTGTTCAGACCAATGGTGTGAGAGCACAAGGGCTTTTTTGCTCCAGTCAGAGGCCTTTGCTGAGCCTATACGAGTCTCCTGGCACATCATCCTAACTCAATGTTAATGCAACCTCTTAAAAGAAACACTTCCTTTATAACATGCTCCTTGACATGGGGTGGGGGTGGGATCGTTTCATTTGGGCTCAAGAAAGCACCATGTCAGACAGAGACAGGTACATCATGATGCAATCCATTGGAGAGAAATGGGCTGATTTATTCCAACAGATCCTGGGTACGATCCTTTAGTCCTTTCTTCACTTTTTCTTTCTCACCTGAATCCTTGCAGGCAGACATGAATTAAACTGACACAAACAACCTAGCTCATTAGCGCTGTCTATGCATTTCTAATAGTGGCCTTGACTGCAAAGTTGTAGCACAAGTCGTGATTGTCTAGTGCCCCAATGAAATAATGGAGGAGGATCTCCTGGCATAAAAGGCTCTGAGGAATGTCAAGCTAGACATATACATTTTAAACCATCTGCAACATTGAAGGGGCCTCTCTGAGATTAGAGGGCCAGATTCTAGTCTCAGTTCTATGGGTTTAAATGGATTCCAGCAGAGATACTTTGGATTCACACAGGCATGAGATCAGATGATGGCCCATTGTAATGGATTGATTGCAGTGTTGCTGTACCCATGCTGCTCCCACGATATTAGAAGACAAAGTGGGTGAGTTAATATCTTTTATTGGACCAGTTTCTGTTGGTGAAAGAGACAAGCTCTTGAGCTTACACAGGGCTCTTCTTCAGGTCTGGGAAAGGCAGCACTCATCGTGTCCTTGTACTGTACTGAGTCACATCATCTTTCCACTCTTCCTGCCCTGGTCAGATCCAGGAGTCTGCCATGTGGGCATCTCTCTTCCTGATGTCTTGCCAGAATTTGATTTGGAGCTCATGCTGATGAATGAAAATTATGCCTCATCTCTCCCTTCTAACCATTTGCATCCCTAGTATCAGGCTCATATTCCTCTTTGTTCTGCACACTGCTGCTATCTAACCTCATTATGATAAATAGTCATAAAACAGTGCTCTTTGACATCAATAGAGATCTACTAAAATACTAGGATACAATATATTCTTATATAAGCAATACTAATATGTACTATGCACCTCTGTACTCATCACCTCTGAATCAGGCCCACATTGGGTGCAACTGAGTCTCAATTAATCTAATATCAGAGGGGTAACCATGTTAGTCTGGATCTGTAAAAGCAGCAAAGAATCCTGTGGCACCTTATAGACTAACAGACTTTTTGGAGCATGAGCTTTCGTGGCTGAATACCCACTTCGTCAGATGCATGTAGTGGAAATTTCCAGGGGCAGGTATATATATCAATTAATCTAAGTTAGCATTATTTGTACATCAGAGACTGGAAGGTGGAAGAGACACTATATTACCTCTTGGCCCCTAGTATCTAAATGGGAACCTGGTATCATAACTTCAGCCTCAGAATGACTAACAGGAGTTGGGGGCTGCTCAGCACCCTGTATGACCATGGCCCACCTGGGCAAAGTAGGGCAGGGCCCCCTCTTTCTACCAGGTGAAATTGCTGCATGCAGGTTAAACTGAAGTCCCACACTTTGAAGAAAACAGGTACAGTTTCCCAAGCAAAGAAGAAAATAGTGAACATTTTTGCATTTGTAAAATCTGACAAGTCCACAATAGCACAGCTCTAAATATTTCCCTTGCCCCTGTACATGATCTGGCAGAAGTTGGCAATAGGGCCAGATTGTGCTTTATGTTGGCCTGCAAGTGGATTCTGGCTATAGAGCCAGTGGATCCAGCCATGTGAGGAACAGCTCAGTGCCAGGGGGATCCTTCTGGGGATCAACAAACTGATCATGTGCTTAAATGCTTTCCAGAACTGAGGCCTCAAACTGTATTGGTCAGAGCCCTACACTCCTCATTCAGAGATGTTGCTCTAGCCAGCTGTTCACTACAGGGTTAGACTGCTGAATTAGGGTTGAGTTATTAGGCTGCTAAGCAGCTACATTGGCCTGAAACGGTTGTGATCCTTATGATATAGAACTCAGTTGTCATTCTGAACCTGATCAAACCTACACTCCTGGTTACACCCCCAATGGAGCCCTGGCAGAGCCATCCCTCTTTCATGACTACCAATACTTTCACACTTGCTGGGAAGGCCCCTAGTTTCTTCCAGTCTCCTGTGAAATTTTTCTTTTCACCAGAATCTGCCTGAAATCAGTGCATTTTCCCCTGGAGACCCCACTCTAGTATCTTTTACATTAGAGTACTGCTACAGATCAAGGGCAGTTCTTTCTGTTGCTTTGACACATGGTCAACCCATGGAACTTTTTGCCAGAGGATGTCGTGAAGGCGAAGACTATAACAGGATTCAAAAACGAACTAGATAAGTTCATGGAGGATAGGTCAATCAATAGCTATTAGCCAGGATGGGCAGGGATGGTGTACCTAGCCTCCGTTTGCCAGAAGCTGGGAATGGCCAACAGGGGATGGATCACTTGATGATCCACTGTTCTGATCATTCCCTCTGGGGCACCTGGCATTGCCCACTGTTGGAAGACAGGATACTGGGCTAGATGGAGCTTTGGTCTGAGCCAGTATGGCTGTTGTTATGTTCCTGAGGACTGTTTGGTAAGTATTTTGCTCTCATTTGTGAGAGTTACAGTGCTTAGCAACTAGGAAAAATCAGATCATTTGACTTTGTTTGGAAAAATGTATCTTCTTATCTCCTGTTGTGTCCTTTCCTGGTGGTATTGATGTAGTTGTCCTAGCAGCACTTCTAGGATTGCAGTGAATCTATCACCAACAAAAAGGATTTCTTCTCTCACCAGCCTTTTCATCTGCTCTCTCAGGACAGGCTCAGCTATGCTGTAGGTGCAGTGTGCATGAGCAAATATTTGTTACTTTTATTTACTGAGGATTGTGCACTACTTTTATGAAACATAGAAAATACAAGCCTGGGCCCAAAGGTGTTGACTTTTTAAATCCCAAGGGCACTTCAGAAACTCAGTGGATGGTCTAACCTTAAATGCATGCAGGTCACAGCAGTATCATTACCCACAGTACTACGTAAGTTTGATTAACACTGATAGAGTTTTAGGAGGGATTTAAAAACAGAGATGGTGATCAAGTGGAGCACAAGTCCAGGTTCCAGGTGTAAAAGATGGCATGGCAAGAGACATGCACGGGAAAGTGGGGCATTGAGGTGTGTGGCTTAGGGACAGACCAGGCAGCATGAGCAATTGGAAGAGGAGAGAGGAGATCTACAGATAGAGGAGTATTACACAGAGATTTGAAAGTGAAGATGAGATGTAATGTAGATGAATGACAGCCCCTGAAGGACATAAAGCTGGGAGAGGTGTGGTCAGAGTATCAGGAGAGGAAGATTTAACTGGAATGCAGGTGTGAATCATGCCTCCTCACAGTGGGGCTCCTCACTTTTGTCCCTCAGTTTATGAGCATTTTTAAATGAACACAGTGTGGCAAAAATCATGACTTTAATAACCCCAAACAGCTGATGTCAAGTATCTCCTAGGATGAGAGCTCATTGATTGTTCTTATATGTATCTTAGAGGCAAGTCATACTAGGTCATCAAGTGATCCATCCCGTTGCCCATTCCCAGCTTCTGGCAACGGAGGTTAGGGACACTTCAGAGCATGGCTTTGCATTCCTGCTATCCCAGCTAATAGCCATTGATGGACCTATCCTCCATTAAGTTATCTAGTTCTTTTTTGAACCCTGTTATAGTCTTGGCCTTCACAACATCCCCTGGCCAGGAGTTCTGCAGGTTGACTGTGCCTATTAATTTCATTTGGTTACCCGAGTCCTTGTGTTATGAGGAGTAAATAACACTTATTTACTTTCTCCACACCAGTCATAATTTTATAGACCTCTATCATGCCCCCGCTTAGTTGTCTCTTTTCCAAGCTTTATAGTTCCACTCTTATTAATCTCTCCTCATATGGAAGCTGTTCCATACCACTAATCATTTTTGTTGCTCGTTTCTGTACCTTTTCCAATCCCAATATATCTTCTTTCAGATGGGGAGACTTGATCTGTACACAGTATTCAAGATGTGGGTGTACCATGGATTTATATAGAGGCAATATATTTTCTGTCTTATTATCTATCCCTTTCTTAAGGATTCCCTACATTCTGTTAGCTTTTTTGACTTTTACTACACATTGAGTGGATGTTTTCAGAGAGCTATCCACAATGACTCCAAGATCTCTTTCTTGAGTGGTAACAGCTAATTTAGACCCCATCACTTTATATGTATAGTTGGGATTATGTTTTCCAATGTGCATTACTTTGCATTTATCAGCACTGAATTTCATCTTCCATTTTGTTGTCCAGTCACCTTTTGTAGCTCTTTGCAGTCTGCCTGGGATTTAACTATCTTGAGTAGCTTTGTATCATCTGTAAATTTTGCCACCTCCCTGTTTACCCCATTTTCCAGATCACTTATGAATGATATGTTGAACAGCAAAAGACCCAGTACAGATCCCTGGTGGACAAATTGTTTCCTTCTCTCCATTCTGAAAACTGATAATTTAATACTACCCTTTGATTCCTATCTTTTAACCAGTTACTGATCCATGAGGGGACCTTCCCACTTATCCCATGACAGCTTACTTTGCTTAAGAGCCTTTGGTGAGTGACTATGTCAAATGCTTTCTGAAAATCTAAATACACTATATCCACTGTATCACCCTTGCCCACATGCTTGTTGACCCCCTCAAAGAATTCTAGTAGATTGATGAGGCATGGTTTCACTTTACAAAAAACATGTTGACTCTTCCCAAACAAATCATGTTCATCTATGTGTCTGAAAATTGTTCTTTCCTATAGTTTCAATCAGTTTGCCCGGTACTGAAGTTAGATTTACTGGCCTGTAATTGCCAGGATTGCCTCTGGAGCCTTCTTAAAAAACTGACATCACATTAGCTATCTGCCAGTCATCTGGTACAGAAGCTGATTTCACTGATAGGTTACAAACCACAGTTAGTAGTTCTGCAATTTCACATTTGAGTTCCTTCAGAACTCTTGGATGAATACCATCTGGTCCTGATGATGTATTGTTAGTAAAATTATTAATTTGTTCTAAAACCTCCTTTAATGTCACCTCAATCTGGGACAGTTCCTCAGATTTGTCACCTAAAAAGAATGACTCAGGTGTGGGAATCTCCCTCACATCCTCAGCCGTGAAGACCGATGCAAATAATTCATTTTGTTTCTCCGCAATGGCCTCATCTTACTTGAGTGCTCCTTTAGCATCTCGATCGTCCAGTGGTCCCACTGGTTATTTAGCAGGCTTCCTGCTTCTGAAATACTTAAAAAAATGTTTGCTGTTACTTTTTGAGTCTTTGGCTAGCTGTTCTTCAAATTCTTTTTTGGCCTTCCTAATTATATTTTTACACTTCACTTGCCAAAGTTTATGCTCCTTTCTACTTTCCTCAATAAGATTTAACTTCCATTTTTTAAAGGATGCCTTTTTGCTTCTGCTTCTTTTACTTTGTTGTTTAGACAAAATCTTAACTTGTATTAATTAAATTGTTAATTATATTACTAATTTAAACTTATTAAAAACATGGCTATGTAGGGATATATTCAAATGATATTAATGACCTTGGCAAATGTGGCCTAGCAGACAGAGCACTGGACTGGACTTAGGACATCTGGGCCCATTTCCAGCTTTGCCAGTAGCACGCTGGGTAAGCTTGGGCAAGCCACTTCCCATGTGTGCACTGCTGCAAACTGGGGATAATAAGACAGATACTGACCTCAGACCTACTGAGGAAAAGCACTAGATATTGTTTTTATGTGGGCTATGAAAAATCCAAACAAAATGAAGTTATGTATCTTTGAAATCACCACCAATGAAGATGTTGGCATTTCCTGCTTTAGTTAATGTAGACTGATGCTTCAGAGGAAAGAGAAAAAACCCATTGCGGACAATTATGGCATAACTTTAGAAGATTTTTTTTCATAACCTCAGGCAATTAATCTTTGGTTTATATTCTGAAGCATGAAGGTTGCCTACTTTATGCTTTTCCACACCAGCTAGTGTGACTGCAGCTCCTCCTATTTAAATAATTTCTAATTCTTTTGAGGGGCTAGATAACTCAAGCTGTTGCTCGTGGACTATAGAACTTTCCATAGCTAGCTCACACATTCAAATCCAGCACAAGTCTGCAGTAATTGAAATGTGTTACCATCTGATGGCTGTTTGATGACCCAGGTGAAGCGAGTTTGTAGGGCTCTTTCCAGTTCCCAGAGGATGGATGTCTTCATCACAGACCACAAAAAGGCAATCACAAACACCTCCCACCATTATAGCTGGTATTAATTACTAATAGGCTGTCTCAGAAGAGAAATTAAAGACCGAAAGAATCCTGAACTGCCTCATCACTCTTATAGGTTTTGCCTACATGTCAGGCAGGGGGTACATTAGCAGAAAGTATGAGGATGCTTGCACTGCCACTGCCCATGCTTTGTCTACTCCATGGGGGTAAACTGAGGATTCTCTTCTCCAGGACTGCTAATCCAGAACCTTTCACAAGAACTAAATAAAATGGAATCTTAGAAAAATGTTACCTGAATTAGAAAAACCAAACACCTGTCCTCCTCTTTGATGCTGCATTTCTCACTGTGAGCATTTAGGGGGCCAAATGGGAATATTCTTGACCTCCAACACAAGGGGAAAAGAATTCATACTTGTTCTCATGGACGGGTTACAATAGGTCAACAGTAATAGTCCTAGATTAGAACTGATTTGCTCTACCTTAGAACAGAACATTTCCAGACTATTTGAAGTTCAATACTGGTACTTTTCCAGTCACAAGGCCTCTCTTAACCTGCATTTTACCAAGTCCCTTGCACTGGATTGAAGAACTTATTTCTTTGCCTGTTGGCTGGAGAACATGTGCATGAGCTGAAATCTTCAAAGGAAGGTTCAATTGGCTCAAGAAAGCCTCTAACACCCTTTTCCCACCCTTCGGTGTAATTTCTTAGTCCGTGTCTAATTGGTTCTGCCAATCAAATTCCTTTCTGTTTCCCTGTCACTATATCAAGAAGTCAGTCTTTGGCACAAAGGACCACAGCACAGCCACATTTTAATATTTTGTTCTCAAACACCTTCCTACCTCCAGATATGTTTCCCGTGCACTCTCTTCTTATCTGCTTCTTCATCACTGGTAATTACAAAGGCCCACATCCTCAAAAGGCATTTAGGTTTCTCACTTCTATCGATTTCACTGGAAGTGAGGATCCTAAATACCACTGAGGATCTGGGCAAAGATGTTTGTTCAAATAGAAGCTATCTTCTTTATAAGAAGTAAACTTAGACCACACACAACCTCCACAGCTCTGCCAGTGTTCCTTAGTCCAGACTTCTGGCTCGCAGCAACTCCAGCTATTTCAGTTTTGGGCTCCCCACATACACAGAGCTATGCCAATGCACCTCAGTCTTGGGCTCTTCACATACAGCCCTGTCAATTTCTTTCACTCTTGATCTACAGCAAAACCTCCTATTGTAATCCCATCCTCCTGCCACTCTCCTCTGGTCTATATTCCTTGGAAATATATTTATTACACATTTGAATTGTCCAGCATTTCAATTGGCTGGCAGAATGCTACTTGGCCAAAAGAAGTTTTGAAACTATGGCATCCTGATCTGTTTAGTAGATATTTTGTAATTGTTTTCTGACTAATAAAATGGTATAGACAGGATAATCTCTACTAGGGCAGCCTCAGTAGCCTAACTGCTGCCATTTTAGCTGTAGCACAAGACTCTAGTATTTGAGACATTTATTTTTTCCCTCCCCTTCTTCCCCACTTTTAGCTCTGGATCATGCAATGAGCTCTACATGGGCCTTTGTGTGATATCTTCAGTATACAGTCTGTCACCTGCTGACTTCAGCTACATTGTAACAAACAAGACTCTGGGATGGGGGGGAATGTAAGAAAAATGACACAAAATTAAATAAAAACAAACACTTTATGCATTTGCAGGGACAATAGTTTTCGAGGTAAAAGGACATATATTAAAACAGAGGAATGTTTTCTATTTGCATTTACCCAAGAGGCTTGTTGCTTCTGGAACCCTCCCTGCTATTGGCTGAGAGGTTCGCCTACCACTGTGCTGTCACACACAGTAGGTTCAACAGAAACTAACTGAAGCATTTTATAGCAAAATTGTGAGGGAAAAAGAGTTAAGATAATTTTCTCCAGAGATCAAATCTAACCCGACAGTCTTACCACAGTTTATTGTTATTAAGAAAGGGGGAGCTGGTAGCAACCCCTATATTTAGGTTATCTGACACTTCCAATTATAGTGGATTTTTGAGAAGCTCCATTACATTATATCACAGCTCCCACCCCACCAGGGCACCCTCAAGCATCCAACCACAGTGGGATAGGATAAGTCCTATCTCAGTTACCCCTTTGCTGTTCCTAGGGCCAACTGAGTTGCCCATCCTTTTGTCTACAGACCCAACCAGTAACCGTCACAACTACCCAGAAAAGGAATGATGTCTTTCTCCAAGTCCAATTCAAGGCCTGTCTCTAGGCATTTTTTTAAACAGTTCTAAAATGAGAACATCCCTGGACACTAAAGTAAAATCCAGAAGTTCTCTTGTCCTTATTCCAGGGCCCATTCTCCAGTCCATCTACCTGTGAGTGAATAAACACCATTTTGTAATTCCTGCATCCCTATTCCAAGTTCTCCACACCACTGGAGACTCACCACACTTTTTACAGCTGTGTCATCACACTCTGATACCAGGGCACCTGTAAGTGGGCTCCCTACATCATTCCACTCCTCAGATCCCTCCACCTGAGAGCCCTATCTCTGCCAAACTCCTCCTGGATCACCATCCTGCTCTTGGTTTTGACCTGCTCCTGGGGACGCCTGTTCTCCTCCTTTAACTAGGGATCTCCACAAGAGCCTGCTATCCATCAAGGTTCCCTAGTTCTGACCAGTTCTGTCATACCTTCTCTGTGACAGCTCTTCTACCCCATAGTAGCTCCTAGGAGAAGTCCATCAATGGCTATTAGCCAAGATGGTCAGGGACACAACCCCCTGCTCTGCATGTCCCTAATCCTCTGACTGCCAAATGCTGGGATTGGATGACAGGGGATGGATCACTTCGTAATTGCCCTGTTCTGTTCATTCCCTCTGACACATTTGGTACTGGTCACTGTTAGAAGACAAGATACTGGGCTCGATGGACCATTGGTTCAACTCAGTATGGCTTCTCGTTCGTGAAACAATATGACCTGGATCACAGAACATCAGCTATGCAGAAGAGGCAGGTGTGTGATGGGGAAGAAACAGTCAGATGAGGGGGATCTGCAGGGGAAAAGAGAAACTGTGTAATGTAACTCTGGTTTGAGGAGCAGGTACAGAAGTAGAAGAGCACAGTTTTCAATGTGTTCACTGATGATTTGTTGCCACTTTGCTTTTAGAATAAACATAGTTGCACTATGCTAGGAGAAGCAGCACTTGCTTGTGGTTAGAGCAGTGGGCTGGTGCCATGGAGTTCCTGGGCGATGCTCTGGAACTGCTCCCCACAAAGCCAGTCAGGACTCTGGTGAAGTCTCCTCTCTATGAGCAGACTGTCTGCAGGGCAGGAAGCTCACACGGCTTCCACCTTCCTGGGTCTGACCTTGGAGCATTCAGCATCTTCTGCCCCTCCATGCGCTTCTCACAGCGAGTCGCCCAGGCAGGGTCCTGGGGAAGCCAGAGGATCCTGCACCCCAACTTTGCAGTCAGACATGACTCTTAGCCAGCCAGTAAAACAGAGGTTTATTAGATGATAGGAACACGGTCTAAAACAGAGATTGTAGGTACAGAGAACAGGACCCTCAGCCAGGTCCATTTTGGGGGGCAGTGAGCCAGACAACCATGTCTGCACTTCACTCCACATCCCCAGCCAGCTCCAAACTGACTCACTCTCCAGCCCCTCCTTCTCTGGGCTTTGTCCCTTTCCCTGGGCAGGAGATCACCTGATTCCTTTGTTCTCCAACACCTTTAGCTATCACCTTGCATGAGGGAAGAGCCCAGGCCATCAGTTGCCAGGAGATGGAGTGTCAGCCTTTTATGTACACCGGCCCTTTGCTCGGCAACAATTATACCCGCTTATCCCACCACCTAGAGACTTAAGAAATGCATAGGGGAAATTGAGGCACCCCTACAGTATTCAGAGGAAACATTAAGAACAGTCCCACTTCATCACAACTGGGAACCAGGGCATTTCCCACATTAATCATTATGGCTGAAATTCACTCCATGCTATAGGCCAGCACACAAGGCTTATGGACTATGTAAGTTGCACCTAAGCTTTTTTGAGGGGTTAATAGAAAATTAAGCAGTGTACTTGGTGAGTGATGACTTTCTATACTGAGGTGAATTTCTTTCTGTACGACCTAGGTTAAGTGACTTGACCTATCTGTGCATCAGTTTCTCCATATGTCAAATGGAGACAATGATATTATCTGCTTTTCAGGGGTGTTGTGAAGGCTAACCTACTGTTTGTGATGTGCTTTGAGATCCTCATGGAGAAGGCACTGCTTGCATGCTAAGTGCTATTGTTTCCTTCTATTATGGGAACGAGGAAAGCAAAGGACAAGGAAAGCACGGGTGTATTGTTTGTGAATCCAGTTTCTTTTGCCCTGGAACGTGGCCTACGGTATCAATCTAAACCCAACTTCAAATCTTTTCAAGTTTTATTTTTTCATTTCAAACCTACCCAGCTCCTCAAGCCAACCTTTCAAACCCTGGAAACAGATGAATCACTCACCTCTTTATTTCTGTTGTGCCATAAACACTCTGTTTCACAGGAGTCAATTGGCCATGAAAGATGAACTGTTACAAAACAGACAGCCCTGAGCTATGTTTCAGGCAGTCCTCAAGCTACTTAGAGCTGGTTAACACACCGTAGCATGAACTATGAATCGACATGTTTGTTCTGCCACTTAACCACCAGCTGCTCCCACAAGCCCTCAGCCCCTCCTAACCCAATAGCTTAGAAAGCCAGACAACGATCAATGCTTCTGTGTTCAGCAGAAAGGACTCCTGACACAGGGGATTATTTTTCTCTCTTATGAGATATCTGTCTCCCTTCTCCTGCTTACCCCATCCCCAAGCAGAATCCACAAACTGAAACATCATTTCCCTCAGCTGCCATGGGAACATATCCAGCCACTATATGGTAGGTCCCCAGGGGCGCCTGATATCTCAGAATGAGATAAATGCTTTTGAATGACAGCAATTAATCCCAGAGGAAATAGTTTACTTAAGGACAGTGCCCTCTTATGTCTAAATTGTTTTTCCTTTTTGTCTTTTTATTCCAGTGACGTTGAGGGGTTTGAACAGAAATTTTCCTCACATATTCCTTCCTGCTTTCCTTCTTTTAAGGCTTTTACCTGCCTTCCTCTCCATCTTTCTTGCAAGACTGTGGTAAATCCCCTCATGCATTCCCAGGAAAAAAGCAGAACTGTGGCTTTGCAGTTGGTTGCACAGGTCATTCCCCACTTTGTGGTTCCAAACCTTTGTTCACTCTTCACAGAGGAGAAGGAGGCAGAAAAGAAGCTTCCAGCATAGTTTAACTATGTTGAATGTTGCTGATAACTAATACAACATGGTCGAAGCTTTGGCTTTCAATAATTAGAGTTATCAAAAGGGAAAAAGACATTAGAAAAAATTGTGAAAGATAAAGGAGTCACTTAAAAGTGAACCAGCCACAGTATTCCTTTGCCACAGCTAAACAAGGGAGAATCTTTCAAAATGATCTGAAGAAAGTTACTCAGAACATAGCACTTTGTCAGGGGAAGCAGATGTAACACCTTATCTTTCTGTTTCCTTGAAACTAGATGTGAGTCTGAGCTCCAGAATTCAAATCTGGATCAGAACCATCCCCAAGTTTCAGGGTATTTGGAGCCACCATTTTGACTCAAGACCATCTTTCTGACCATGAAAATCACTAAAACGTTAATTACAGAATCAGAAACAAAAGTCAAATACACCTGTTTTTATGTTTTCTTTCAAACTCAGTTTCAGCCAAAGTTCACCAAAAGGCTTCCTAAGCTTCATGAACCTTTTTGGGGAAGCAACGCTGATTTAACCCAGCACAACCCGAAGCCTTAAGATGAGTTAAACTTTGAATGGCGTGGTTCATTTTCAAAATTAAATCACCAAGCACACACAGATATCTTGAGCCTATTGTTGTGCATGGCATTTTTACACATAGAACAAAGGTGCAGCCTGTCCTGAAGATCTTACTAGCTAGGCTGAGAGTCTGGGTACCTTCTCCTCTCTGAGCCTCAGAGTACTCATCTGCAAAATGGGGAGAGTGACATTTATTTATCTTCTGGGATATCATAAAGTTTAGATAATATTTGACATGGATTTGAGGATTCTGGGATCAATAGAAAGAGCAGTGCAACAGAAAAGCAAAATATTAAGGTCTGATTCTCATCTATCCTAAGACTTCTTGATACTGGTCTGGCATTGTAATTTGCACCCACTTCATTTTGTAGAGCTAGAGTATTTGTGTTAGTGGATCTCCAGGTTCCTCCAATCTGTTACTGCAGGAGAAATAGAGTCCAGCATCCTGGGGTGGGTCTATGCATAATTGGCAACTTTTTCATTTTCTTTTTGTAAGGATGCAATTGTCCAATAAGAAAGGTGTAATTGTTTACTGGGCTTCCAGCTACTGCTGAGCGTTGTGCATACTCTGGTGGATTTAAGCACTTACACAATGCTTTATAAATCTTCATTAATTGCCATCCTTACCCCCCTTTTGAGGTGAGTAAACATTATTAGCCCTATTTCTCAGATGGAGAAATTAAGGCCAAAAAATGAAATGACTTGATCAAGGCTACAGAGGGAGTCAGTGTCTGAGCCAGGATTATAATGCAGGAATATCTATCTCCTCGTGCTGCCCTTAGCCCACTAAACTACATTACTTCTTGTGCTATTTAGCTGCTGATTCTTGTGGCCAGAGGTCACAGTGGCTGCTCAGCAGTGGAGCTAGCTCAGCTTCAGACAGTAGCTTGAAGTGTCTCTAGTGTCATTAGTGATCTCCATACATGCAAACTGATTTGCAGTCCTGGAACCTGAGGGATATGTGGCCATAGATTTGTTCTCTGCCCTTTGTTCTATGCTCTTAGCCAAGCCCTGGAGCTGAGTCTGAGCTCTGTGGCCACATAGCAGAGGGGCAAGAATTTGGACCAGTGCATTTATTCTTTTCACATATTACCATTGCAATTGCATCTGCTTTTGACAAATCTGAATTTGGTCTGAAAATATGCATTCTGGAATGGTCTTTCAGCTCTAATAAAGCCCAACTAGAGACTTATCTGAGTAACGCTAGGGCCATGTCTACACTCAGGGGCGGCTCTAGACATTTTGCCACCCCCAAACACGGCAGCATGCTGCAGAAGGTGCTCTGCTGGTCGCCGGTCCTGCGGCTCCAGTGGACCTCCCGCAGGCGTGCCTGCGGAGGGTCCGCTGGTCCCGTGGCTTCACTGAAGCCGCGGCAGACACGCCTGCAGCAGGACCACCAGAGCCGCGGGACGAGCGGACCCTCCACAGGCACGCCTGCGGGAGGTCCACTGGAGCCGCGGAACCAGTGGACCCTCCGCAGACATGCCGCCAAAGGCGGCCTGCCTGCTGCCATCTCGGCAACCAGCAGAGCGCCCCCTGTGGCATGCCGCCCCAAGCACGTGCTTGGCATGCTGGGGCCTGGAGCCGCCCCTGTCTACACTACCACTCATGTCTGCAAAATTTACATCACTCAGGAGTGTGAAAAAAACACCCCCTCCCCCAAGTGACGTAAGTTTTGCCAGCATAAGTGATAGTGTGCACAGCGCTATATTGATAGGAGAGCGTCTCCCATCGGCATAGCTACCGCTCCTCGCTGGGGATGGTTTAATTATGCTGACGGGAGAGCTCTCTCCCACTGGCATAGAGTGGCTACACAACAGATCTTCCAGCGGCGCAGCTGCATCGGTACTACTGTGCTGCTGTAAGCTCACTAGCGTAGACTCAGTCTGGAATGGGTAAGACTCAGTGACCAAAGGTCAGATTTCCTAATAAGTTTGGCACCCAACAGCTGAAGCACCTAAATAAGTTATCAGACTGTGAAAAGATCTGCATCCTTTGAGAACAATGAGTGTTGCTGAGTGCTGAGCACTTTTGAAATCTGGTCACATATACCAGGGCCCTACTTTAAGCTGTTGAAAGCTGAGCTCTTTTGAAAATCTAGCCCCACGTGTCCAACTCACCTTCCGGAAGGAGAGCAGAGGGAAACAGCACACATCTCTCAAAAACAAGGTCTGGTAACACCACATGGGCACTTTTCTCATGATGTCATTGTCTTGGAAACTTTTGAAAGCACATTGCCAAAGAGGAAGCCTTGTGGGCCTGAACTTACCACGAGTCTTGCTGAGTGGGCCAACCTTTGCTGAAAACAGCTCATTATCTAAAGTGGGAAAAAACATGTTGGACGTTGTTTACCACTGAGATCACCCTGGTGCATCTTCCAGCTGCCTGAGGATAGTGGGGCAGAGACACAACATGCCTCTTAAAAGATTTCAATCCTTAAGGTGACAAGTTCTCTTTTATTTGTTTTTAAGACATCTTGTCCATTGAAAACAATTCTTCTCATATCCTGCATGGTTCAGAGCTCTGGGTCTGTGCCAAAGTTTGAAGATGCTTCTGAAGAGAACTCCTCCAGCTTGGTTTGCCTTTCAAGCCCTTTTATAAATTTGGTTTCCCTGTATTTCTTGGTTCTGCAGTTGGTGATGTTGCCTATAAGAAAAGTAAATGGATGTAACAACTCCCATACAGTAAGGGGATAATTCCAAGTTGTAGCCTCATTGACATTATAGTTCAGCTCCAAAAAACCTCAGCAATAGAGATCTCTAAGTTGTTGTACTTCGCATACTTTTTTCACAGCATCTGACAGTGAAGCACCTCAGAATCCTAGAAAGAGAAGGACAAATTCAGACACATGCAGCCTGGAGAAACTCAGGGATGTAGGTGAAACTCTCAGGAAAGTCTCTGTGTCTCATTAAGTTGTATCATAAATGATGGGGTAGGTTACATGTTGTGTGAGAGTTGCTTAGGAAACAGAAGTGGTAAGGTAGGATAAGCTCTACCAATTTAAATTTTGACAGGTGTGCAAACTGAATGTAACTCATACACTGAGTACCAGATTCTGATCTCACTTTCACCAATGTACACTCAGAGCAAATCCAATGAACTATGTGGAATTACTGTTCATTCATATCAGTGTTACTGAGCTCAGAATCTGGTTCCAAGTGCCTTCATCAAACTCACCAGGAGATACAGTAGTGGCACAAATCATTGTCAGCTACAAAGGGATGGGCAGTCTTCCCTGGTTTGGAGCTTTAGTTCACAAGAGCTTCCAAGAGCTGAACATCTTTTGAAACCCCTTTGGTTTAGAAATGCGATTGGAAATGCCACAAAAACAGCCTCTTCTCTAGTGACAGACTTGCTTCTTCCATTCCTGGATAGGCTGCTAATTCCAGACAAATGGCCTTCGCATAGCATTTTTGCAGCAATTCTGCTTCCAGCAAGAACTAGGAAGCCCAGAGATACACAAAAACTAACACAAATTAGCTGGACCTTGCTGGACTTCAGAAATGGTTCCTTTTAGGTACGAATCCAGTAAACTCATTTTATTCCAATCTGCGTTTCTTATTATTTTGCATTGCTCTTGAGGTAGCACCCAGAGGCACCAGTCAGGGCTGAGGAATTCACAGTTTAAGCTGGTAGCATTTGTTAACCCCCATCACCCCCAACTTTCCACTAACTAATAAAATGCATCTTCCTCCATCAGAAAAGGAGAGAGGTTTTAAAACGATAGTCCCTGTAATCAGTAATAAATTCCAGGGGAAATCCAGTATGAGAGTGACATTCTTTATGTGTACGTCTACACTGCACGATTATTTTGAATTAGCTTAAACCGATATTACAAAACAGATCTAATAAAATCGGTTTAGCGCGTCCACAGTGGGATCCCGAAATCGATTGTTTGCGTCCATGGTCCAAAGCTACCATCGATTTCAGGAGCGGTGCACTGTGGGTAGCTGTTCCTCAGCTATCCCATAGTTCCCACTTCCGTGTTGAGAGCACAGTGCCTGATGGGGCAGAAAACACTGCCCCGGGTGGTGCTGGGTACAGCCTCACCCCTCCCTTTGTGAAGGCAGCAGACAACCCTTTGGCGCCTTTTTCGCGGAGTGCATTGAGCAAACGCCATAGCACAGCAATCTTTCCCTTTTTTTTTTCACGTGGTGGTGGGGGGAAATAAACTGAGGAGCTGTTCCCTGAACCACGCCAGACACTGTGTTTGAACCTACAGACATTGGGAGCTCAGCCAAGAATGCAAATAATTTTCAGAGACTGCTGTGGACTGTGGGATAGCTGGAGTCCTCAGTACCCCCTCCCTCCCTTCATGAGCGTCCATTTGAGTCTCTGGCTTCCCGTTACGCTTGTCACACAGCGCTGTGTATCCTGGAGTTTTTTATTCAAACGCTTTGGCATTTCGTGTTCTGTAACGGAGCTGGATACAACAGATTTGTCTCCCCATACAGCGATCAGACCTAGTATCTCCCGTACGGTCCATGCTGGAGCTCTTTTTGGATTTGAGACTGCATCGCCAGCCGTGCTGATCAGAGCTCCACGCTGGACAAGCAGGAAATGTAATTCAAAAGTTCGCGGGGCTTTTCCTGTTTACCTGCCCGCTGCATCCGAGTTCAGATTGCTGTCCAGAGCGGTCAGTGCTGCACTCTGGGATGCCGCCCGGAGGCCAATAACGTCGATTTCCGTCCACACGAACCCTAATCCGAGTTATCACTATCGAATTTAGCGCTACTCCTCTCGTTTGGGAGGAGTTCCGAAATCGATTTAAGGAGCCGTTTAACTCGATATTAATGACGACGTCGTGTGAACGGATACAGCGTTAAATCGGTATATCGGCCATTAAACCGATTTAAAGTCGCAGTGTAGACCTGGCCTTAGAGATGGAATGAGAACCTTAAAATCCCGCAAAAGGTAAATCTAAATAAATAAAATCCAATTCCACTGAACTTTTAAATTGTCTGACTCAAACTCACCCATGTTCCTTTGGTTCCAGTTTTCAGTCAAAACTGTAAAGAGGATCCAAAGTGCGGACGTCACTCTAGATAGTGGAGATTTCACCCCAGTAAATGGCCACAGTTGCAGAAATCTTGCGTGAGCAGCTAATCTTGTGAGACTTCAGTGCCAAACCCAAACCTTAGCTCTGGTTCCACCTTGAACCTAAACTCCAACTCCTAGCCTAAACTGGATCTGGGTTGAAAATCCCAGCATTCAGAAGCATTTGGCCTATTAATTCAAAGCAATTATAATGCATGGTAAAAAAAAAATTAAGGAGAATTAGTGAAAACAACAAGGAGTGGAACAGAACTAGGATAGTTTTGTCTACACAGGGCCTGTCTGAATTATTTTACTCCTGCTTCCCAAAACAGAAAAGGGATGAGGGGGAAACCTTGGCTCTTCTAGTTTGCACTAACTACTGTATTTCTGCTCATAAGGCAGAAAGTGGCGCGATGTACAATATGGTTCTAATATGCAACAACAGAGCCAAAAAGGGATTTTTCCTTTCCTTTTTTTTCTTTTTTATAAAAGAAGTTAACTTAATTTCAAGAGCTTGTGTGTTTTTCATTAGCAACACAGCCTTTTGAAATCTGCCAGAAGAATGCCCAGCAGAAACTGAAATTGATATAAAAGGGTTTGACTCAAATCACTCGCTGCACCCTGCTACCTTGCTTCAGCTTGATTGCTTGGGGGTGGGGGGAGAAGGAATGGGGAGGGGAATGGAAAGGAGACACAGACCAGTTCTCTTTTCTCCAGTATTCATTCCTTCTCGGTAGGAGGAACACAGGCGTGATTAGGCTTTGGAACTGGGAAATACACTGTGCCCCTTTTCTGTTTTTTGATGAAGAGCGTTCCAGACAGGACATTCCAGGTACAGCATGCAGGAAAACAAATGGGGTTATGCTGCCTGGGGTAAACTGTGACATGATCTTCAGACTTGAATCCTGTCAGAGCAACGCTGCTCTGAGTGAGGCCCTTGCCTTTCACCACATCCTCCATTTTTATTAGATTTTTTTGGCCAGGAATTGATGACCCGGTGTGACAAGTGATCAGCCTGGAGTGTGTGTGTGTGTGTGTGTGTATCTATCTATCTGTATCTATATCTTCAGCTATGCCATATAAACTGTCACAGATCTAAGCTAACCTGACTTGGGGTGGCAGGCTGTAAGGGATGCTACATATGTAAAATTTATAAGGAGAAATTCTGACCCCGTGTACATCCATATAAACAGGAAATAACTTCACTGACTTCCATGGAGTTACACTGGATTTACACCAACTGTAAGAGAATCTGGACCATATTTATATTTAAAAAAGAAGCAGTAAGTTCCTTATCTTTGCTACTCATCACATCTTAGAATGAAAGAACTGCAGAGATTTTCAAAATAAAATTTGCTGTCCATCATCGGTATTTTTCTTCACTTTTTGCATTATACAGTACTTAGCTTGATCAGTTTCACATCCAGAGATGACTTCTGAATTTGTTCACACTTGTGTGAACTGGTTATAACTCCACCAAGGTCAATGGAGTATCACTGGTGTAAGTGTGGTGAGAATGAGGCTTCTTTTTCCTAGCGAGAATCTTTCCAGTTCTCATGTGCTGCCCTAGTGCAGCTGTGGTAGGGATTCATGGAAAAAAAGAAACATTGTTTTTAATTTAATTAAGATCCTCTTCCACCTTAGTTAAATATGAAGTTTGGGCCTAGTACTAACCAACAGTATCTCTTTTAGCAAATCTGACCACTGCAGGGTTTGGGCCAATGAACTGGAGACTCTCACTACTATTGGTTATTACAAACTGTCAGGAAGCAAGATCTCTGCGAGTGTGGATAAACCAGCAGTATCTATATAGATTATTTGTACATTGGGAATATAGTTGGCTCTTGAGTGGTGTAGTAAACGTCTGTCTCAAATCTGGACTTAGAGTTCAACATCTGAGTGTTTACTGTGAACCTCCCCCAAGCTTATACCCAGTTGGAGTTACCGCTGGCCACCGGAGACGAGCCAAACAGCGCTGCCGGGCACATCTTGTAGTCGCGCCGCCAGAACTTCCTGAGAACCCCTGCAAGTTTACGCCAGACCCTCGGTCTTCCTATCTCCCCCCCAGCTCCCCCCCCCCTTTCCCTGGGTGGCCTGGGCGATGCATACTTCACTCCTTGAATACAACCGGAGACGCAATCTTGCTTCCCCGAGAGGCTATGCATTCAGTCCTAGTCAGCTCACACAAGAGATTCCCCCTCCCTTTGTCCGTAGCCTTTTTTCCGCGCCCTGGAAAGAGGAAGTAAGAACGAGTTTGGGCCTTCCCTCCCCCTCTAGCCCTGCTCACTGATATAACAGAGCGTCTGCACAGAGAGAATCCTCTCACCCTGCGCTCACTAGGAAATAGAAAATCTCCACACGTTTAAAAGAAAACTTTATATAAAAAGAAGAAAAATACAAAACAATAATACTCAATTAAGAAGATCAATATAGGCTCTTTGCTTTATAAGAAAATTATGAAAAACAGTCATTTAACACGATAGCCCAATTAAACCAGTCCCAGCACAGTAACAACACACATGTAAGTAACAAATCAAAGCACATCACAGCGATATTACTTTGTTCACTGTTTGTAGCCACACCCGATTCATTAGGAATTATGATAAGAAGATGGAGTTAGAAGAAAAGCTTGTTTACTCACAGCCGAGGAAAACAAAAAAAAGACCCGAGTTTCCAGTCCCCTCCCAGACTTTAAAAAAAATCCAGGTCTCTGATTGGTCCTCTGGTCAGGTGTTTGGTTCCCCCTTTACAGGTAAAAGAAAATTAACCCTTACCTATCTACTTATGACAAGTGGAGAAAAGCCACATCAAAAGTCTGTTGATACAAGGGATTTTAATGCTATACCTCCAGAAAGATACTGGTCTCATTACAAAAGATGCTGTGGCTGTTTTTTTAAAAGAGGGACGACATTCTTTGGAAACACATTTTTTTTCTTCTTTATTCTCAGTCCCTCAAAGACCCTTCTTCCACCTAATTCACACATCCAATAAGGGCTGAATGCAGTGTTGTGTTCACGGCAAACACACAGAGTACTTGGATAAAAACAAAGTACTCTTGTTGGAAAGTTGCAGTGGAACTCTACTTTATTTCTTAGAATTAAGAACAACACACAAGAACCCCAAACCAGAGAGACACAGAACAGGTTGATCTCTAAAACAGAGAGGCACAACTCAACCTACCTTACTCTAAGCTTGCCCTCTGCAAACTGACTGCTGAAAGATCCAGATCAGATAAGAACATAAGATCAGCCATACTGGATCAGACCAATGGTCCATCTAGCTCAGTATCATGTCTTCTGATAGTGGCTAGTGCCAAATGCTTCAGAGGGAGTGAACAGAACAAGGTAATTTATCATGTGATCCATTCCCTTGTTGGCCAGGCCCAGCTTCTGGCAGTTACAGATTTAGGGACACCCAGAGCATGGGGTTGCATCCATGACAATCTTAGCTAATAGCCATCGATGGATCAATCCTCCATGAATTTATCTAATATTTTTTGGACTCAGTTATACTTTTGGCCTTCACAATATGCCCTGGTAACCAGAAGTACTTCCTTATGTTTGTTTTAAATGTGCTGCCTATTAATTTCATTGGGTGACCCCTGGTTCTTCTGTTAGTGAAGGGTTAAATAACACTTTCTTATTCATTTTCTACACTTTATTCATGATTTTATAGATGTCTATCATATCTCCCTTAGTCATCTTCTTTCCAAACTGAACAGTCCCAATCTTTTTAATCTCGTCTCACATGGAAACTGTTCCTCACCCCTAATAATTTTTCAATTTCTCTGTACTTTTTCCAATTTCACTATATATTTTTTGAGATGGGGCAACCAGAACTGCATACAATATTCAAGGTGTGGGTGTGCCATGGGTTTTTATAGTGGAATTATGCTATATTCTGTCTTATTTTCTTATCTCTTTCCTAATGTTTCCTAACATTCTGTTAGCTTTTTTGACTGCTGTTGCACATTAAGCAGATGTTTTTAGAGAACTATTCACAATGACTCCAAGATCTCTTTCTTGTGTGGTAACAGTCAATTTAGACCCCATCATTTTGTAAGTATAGTTGGGATTATGTTATGTGCATTACTTTGAATTTATCAACACTGAATTTCATCAACCATTTTCTTACTCACTAACCCATTTTTGTGAGATCCCTTTGTAATTTTCTGTACTCTGCTTTGGACTTATCTTGAGTAATTTTGTATCATTTGAAAACTTTGCTATCTCACTACTTACCCCTTTTTCCAGATCATTTGCAAATATGTTGAACAGTACTGGTCCTAGTACAGATCCTTGGAGCATACCACTATTTGCCTCTCTACGCTGTGAAAATTGAGCATTTTTTCCTACCCTTTGTTTTCTGTCTTTTAGCCTGTTATTGATCCATGAAAGGACCTTCCCTCTTATCCCATGACTGCCTACTTTGCTTAAGAAACTTTGGTGAGAGACCTAGTCAAAGGTTTTCTGCAAGTCCAAGTACAATATATCCATTGGATCACCCTTGTCCATGTCTGTTGATCCCCTCAAAGAATTCTAATAGATTGATAAGACTGATTTTCCATTACAAAAGCTGTGTTCATCTATGTGTCTGATAATTCTGTTCTTTACTATAGTTTCAACCAGTTTACTTGGTACTGAAGTTAGGTTTACTAGCCTGTAATTGCCTAAATTGACTCTGGATCCTTTTAAAAAAATCAGTGTTACATCAGCTATCCTCCAGTCATCTGGTATAGAGGCTGGTATAAGTGATATGCTACATACCACAGTTGTTAGTTCTGCAAGTTCATATTTGAGTTCCTTCAGAACTCTTGGGTGAATACCATCTAGTCCTGGTGACTTGTTACTATCTAATTTATCAGTTTGTCCCAAAACTTCCTCTACTGACACCTTAATCTGGGACAGTTCCTCAGATTTGTCACCCAGACAGACTGGCTTTGGTGTGTAAATCTTCCTGAAATCCTCTGTAGTGAAGACTGATGCAAATAATTCATTTAACTTCTATGCAATGGCTTTGCCTTCCTTGAGTGCTCCTCTCGCTATACAGACGAGATACTCCTCTGCAGAGCCCACTAGTCTTCAAGGAGGACCAGAAAACCCGAGAATTGACAATTATAGCATATAATTATTACACACTTTCTCATATATCACATTCAGCTCTCCAGATCCTCTTTTTAATAAAGTTTCCTTTCCCTGAGAAGGAGCTTATTATTCAACATTCTCTCAAACTCCTTGATTCCCAAAGCTGTTGGGAATTTACATTCAAACTGTGTCATTTTGCACCCAAATGTCCCTAGGGAAGACTTCTCTTCATGGTGTTTTTTAATAAGTCTGTAAGCAACAAGGCAAAGATGACACTCAGTTCCTCCCTCCATCTCTCACCTTCTTCCCTGAACCACTGTCCATGCTTCTGAGTAGGGGCTAGTCTACACTAGAAGCACTACAGTGGCATAGCTGCATTAATGCATCTAGTGAATGTATCTCTATGTTGAGGAGAGAGAGCTCTCTTGTCAGCATAATAAATCTTCCTCCATGAGAGGGGCTAGCTATGTCAGCAGGAGCAGCTCTTTCACTGACCTAGTGCTGTCCACACCAATGCTTAGGTCGATGTAACTTACACTACTCAGGGGGGTGGCTTATTCACCCCCCCTTCCCCCAGCTATGTAAATTTATACCAGTGTTAAATGGCAGTGTGGATCAAGTCCTAATGTATAGCTCTGAAGTTCACCAGGCAGTTAGGGTACTGCCCAGGGTAGTATGTAAACAGTGACCCCTGCTGGCTGATCAGGAGCTGCATTAGCTAAGTTCATTAGCTGAAATATTATGGGCCAAATCTTGCAAGAGCTCTAAGTGAAGCTGTGTCAGTCTACTATGCTGAGAGTCAGAACAACATGGTAGAGGTCAGATAAGGGGGAAAATGAGGCCTTCATTGAAAGTACAGATTTAACCTGGATCCTGCCATGTTACATGGATACTGCCACTGTTCTAGATTTAATATTCAGCTGCTCTCACAGATGAGCTCCTCGCCAGGTGAGCTGGCTATATCATGCAGGTAGTGTCAGTCAGAGGTTCTATGGGGATATAGGAAAAGGGGCATTCTGTAAAATAAAGAACTGACACAAAAAAGTCTCTCACTCAGCTGCTCAGATGCACACAGCCCTGTTATTCCAGGAATTTATCACAAGGTCTTACAGGATTTATGTACCCCAAAACTGATTTTTTCTCTCTCTCTCTTTATGTCATCAGCTCCCAGAGATTTGGCAAATATTTGTATTTAAGAGCTTTAGCAAAAAATGTGATTGCATGTTTTGAAAGGTAACAAGAAAACCTGGTTGACCTTGAGAAAGAAAAACAAACCTTTTAAATTTGTGTAGATTTTTGGGGAAAAAACAACACACTTTGGAAGATAACATGTCAAGTGAATAGTTAGGAAGATTTTGGTAGTTCTGTGTGTTGCCATATAACAAGATCCAGTATCTTTCAAGAGTTTCTGTGTACTGCCTGTGGTGATGGTTAACAAACAGAGCAAAGACCAATTATAATGGGGACACAGGCTTTGAAAGACTCAGTAACACTTGGTTCTGCTGACTACTTTTGCTACTTAACCTTAAAAATCCCTTTCAAGTAAATGTTTCCTTCAACTTCTGTTTTCCTCTATTTTACCATGTTTTTACTTTTCCAGAACTTTTAAGTTCTTATTTTGCAGAGTTTGAGTTATGCATTTTTGGTTTGTTTGTTCTTTAATTAAGGATTGGGCAAAGGTGCCTGACTGATAGCCCTGGAAATCAAAATCCTATCAACAGAGTAAGTACAACCCTATAAGATTCCCTCAATGTGTCTCAGCCTGGATTCTGGATGGAGATCGCTTCTATGAGGGCTTAATTCTCGCTGGCCTCTTCAAACGTTGTGAGCTGAGGCTGCCAGTCAGCTGCCAGTTATGACGTTGATTTCTATGATGTTGGGACCTATCCAATAAAAACTAGATTGAGATCCGCCAACTCATTTCATATAGGATGTTGAATCACCAATAGCAATGTCTTTCAGTCACTATCTCAATTTGAGCTGAAAACCAAAAGATTAAAGTACCACTTTTTTGCTTGGATGTGTCCCACCCCAATACTGGGAGGTACTTGTTAACAAGCAGGAGAAAACAGAAGGAATGAACTCCAGGAAAACATTCTTGAGAAGAAAAATTAAAATAACTAGAAATAAAGGGTGAAATCCTGGCTCTATTGTAGTCAATGACCAGGATTTCACCCAATCTGGTTATTTGATAGTTAAATGAAGATGCCTTCTGAATTGCGGGGGTATTCTGGGAGAAGCAAGATAATTGTGGGGGGTTATTTTATTTGTAATCCCAAGACTAATGTTCACTAGTGGCAATAGAAGAATTTCCCCCAGAACATGATCATGTAGATAGCTCTGCTCGTGGCCCACTGAATCTCAGAGAGAAACGGATTCCCTTAATTAAATTCTGCTTTACTGAGCAGTCACCCTGAAGGAAATTCTGCTCCACTGAGCACTACCAGGTTTGAGCACTCCAGAATTACAGACCCAGCCATTTCCAATGAGGAAAAAGTCATTTGAGATGGCTTGTTATTCCATCCAAACCCTGTTAGTCATGGAGAGCAGGCTGCCTGCTACCCAAAGATCCTTGTGCCTGTTAAGACAGAGAAAGAACAAAGCACCCCTTCTCTACAGAGGACAAAAAGAAACATTTACTCAAAATTCTCCTCTAAATACTGCTGCAAAGAGGGGGAAAATGGACTTATGGAGAATACATAAAATGCTGGAGATGCATGAGGAAACAGGAGAATGGAAGCCATATTTAAAGAAAACAATAGCAACATTTTGGGTTCAGAGTGCTTGTTTAAACTTCCCAAATAAAAGGCCTCCTGTAGCTAGTGTTCCCTCCTTGTAAGATGGAGATGGTCCCCAGATCCAATCAAAGGCAGAAAGAGTAACTTGTACAGTCTTTCCAATTTTACAGCTGGCTCCAGCGGGGGCTTGCCACATTCCTTCCTTTCTCCATCCCTTTACCAACCCATTTATTGGCTAAGCAAAGTGAGGCTTTGGCAAATTCTTCAACATAGCAGACATGAGTAAAGCTGAATGGAAAAACATTCTTGCACAATGGAAAAACTATTGAGATATCAAAAAACGTTCCCACCTTGAATATTTTCAGGGATTGAAAATAGGGAAAAAATTTGGTTGGCGTCTAGTGAACCATTTTGTCTTGATTTTGACCATTAAATATTTTTTTACTCTAATGGAAATACAGGAGCAGCATGGAAGAGCCTTTATCATGCAGGGGTCTGGGTCTGCCCAGCAGGGATGGATAGATGGTAGTAGTGCCAAGGATGCCTCCATCTTGTATAGGGTTGAGAGCACAAATAGGATAGGAAAGTACCCTCTGTCACTTACCTGGATGTGGGAGCTTTCCACCCTCCATATTCATTCCTGCAAACCAAAGGATGCTCAGCCTGTGCTCAGCAGCTGTGCATCTTCAGCATTGGCATGCTTGTACTATGGAGATAGCTCATTATCATGGTTAACTGAATCCTGGCCCATTGCCATAAAGTCACCAGCAAGGTCCAAGATTAACACACACTCCAGCTCAATTTCCTTTGGTGGTCACATGCAGCCAGTTAATGACCACATTCATTGAATATAGGAGCAGAGCCAGGGTTTGGGGAGCTGAGGGTGCCCCAGTGTTTTTGATTATTTTTGAACTTCCCCTCTCGTAATTGATAATTACAGACTGGAAGTGTCTTTTCCTAGCAATGCACTGGAAAAGCAAAAAGATAAATAAACTATTTTTGTGGTTTGTTTTAGTTGCTGCTTGCCTGAGAGGGGGGAAGAAAATAGGGAGCAGAACAGACCAGCTTTCAGGGAATGGCTGACCTTTCAGACCTCCCGATCCTCCAAAAACCTTGCCAGTGTCAAACCAGCTGTGGAACCAGGAACTTCCTTTGACGTCACAGCTGAAAGGTCTTAATTAGTTAATTTCTCAAACCATGTGGGCCTCAAGTGGTCTAGCTTCACCTTTAGCCCTGCACCAACTCACCCAATTTAGTAGTTCAAGGTTCAATCCTATGTCAGGGCAAAGAAGACCCTGAGAAGACGCTTATTGTTTCACTTCATTGTATCCGTATGAATTTTGCCATGATACTATTTCTGGATACCTACTTTGCTTTATGTTTCCAGGGCATCAGCCGTCAGCCATGTGCCCAATTATCCCTGCTCAGGGAGGACAACAATACCCAGGAACTAGTTTGCATGTAACTCGCTTCTCCTTCTCCATCTACAAATCAGCTATGAGAAAAATACACCTCCCCATAAAGGCATAAAGTGCCTTTCTTTTTAAATGCTACATGCTGCATTACATGCCGCTGCATAAGAAGCAGCTAGCAAATGGTAACAGTGATACCTTCTGCTTCTTTAGTGCCTTTGCTGGTGTACCAATGATGGAGATGCGCACGAAGATTCCTAGAGTAATTTAGACACTATCCTTGTTTGAATTCTTTTATTCCATAAGGTGATCAGATAGTACAGCAACTAATGATATATATATAACATCTGTGCCATCATAGAGAATACACTTCACATGCCCCTGAGATGTAGCTATTTCTGGGATGGAACATGGCAGCTGTATATCTGTGGCCAACAATGCTACACAAAAGTTTAGGACACAAAGAAAAGGAGAAACTGAGACTGTGGGGGGAGCAAAATGGGAGAGAGAGAGTCTGCCCTGGCTGATGTGAGAGGAGACTTCTCCTAGCAGGCACAGAGAGCTTTAGCGGTGGTGGTGCAAGAGTGCTCCAGGTTCCATTTCAATACTGGCCCTTGAAACTCCATGCTGGGGCAGGATGGGAAGGTAGGCACTAGTGCCTAGATCCCCAAAAGTATTTAGGCACCTAACTCCCATTGATTTTAAAATCAAAGTTAGATGCCTAAAGTTCTTTGAGGATATGGGCATAGTAGGTGGCAGCAGGTACTGAAGGAGCTTTTCTCCTCTCCTCCGTGAGCCCTGTTGGAAAATCTAAGGGCGGGGATAGGAGAAGGGGCCTATATGGTGCATCCCTCATAAAGTTCTAAAAGTATGATGGGGGAAATAAAAAAGTTCTGATTGGAGCAGCTGTCATGGCAATAGGGGTGCCCTTATGGCTTGGCAGCCACTGGAACAGCTCAGCCTCAGCCTCAGAAAAGGCCAAAATTAACAAGTACAATTGGCCACAGAATTCTGGGGTGGGCTTGTGAAAGTGTTTTCTATTATCCCCTCCCATATGTAATTCACTGATTTCTGTTCACATTGATCCCCTCATCATGCACAGGGTCTGCTTGAGGTTTGGGAGTGGTGGGGGAGATCAGGGAGATGATCCTCCGAGACACACGCCAAAAAACTTACTCATTTTACATATAAAGTATATGTCTCTCTGTGTGCTGTCCCAGCTCTGCATAGGTAGCTGGCTTGGCACACCTTGAGAGTACTACCCAGAAAGAGCATAGACTCATGCTCATCCAGGTTTATTATTAACCAAACACGGTTCTAGTGTCCTGGCTCAATTGTTACAGGTATATTAACACATGTATGCCCTTTACAATGGAGCAGCTCAGTCAGTGGAAGGACTTTCCACTGCCCACTAAGCCAGACAGAAATGCCCCTCCTATGATTTCTCTTTTATACATTGATATGCAACTTGTTTGTATTACCCTTCTGATGTGGTTAGTTACCAACTCTACACCTTGTACCTCCTGGTTTGAGCAAAACTTCCCCATTTAATATTCTGTCCTCCCATCCTTGTCTTACTCCAGATCGGCGAGTTCCCAGGAATGTGTTCGCATGAATATCCAGTACCTTGTACTTAGGTGTGCCTGTGTATTAGCAATGCGAGCAGTACCTTTGCCAAGTTCATGTCCCGGACAGTGAACTTGTAAACAAGCATTTGCCCTATGATAGGGCCTGACTTGCTCATAGCATGGCCTAGTTTCGCTAACTGTGATTCAGGCCTCAGGTTGTACACCAGGCCCAGTGCTCCAAGCTCTCTACTACAATGTGCAAAGGGGAATGCTAGTTACAAATGGTGAGTCGGGGTGATTCTAAAGAAGTCTAGATCAGTCACTCTTAGGGCTGGTTTGTACTACAAACTTACATTGGTTTAGCTATGTCTCTCAGGGATGTGTCTTCACATCTTCCATCAGCCTAGTTAATCCTTTCCCTAAAAGGCAGTAGCTAGGTCAGTGGGAGAAGCTCTCCCATTGACATAGTGCTGTCTACACTGGGGTGGGGTGAAGTTGGTATAACTACGCCCCTCAGGGGTGTGGATTTTCACACTCCTGAGCAATGTAGTTATACTGATATAGGTTTGTACTGTAGACCTAGCCTAGGAGAGTCAATTATGTGATAGAAGAGCTCAGGATGCTAGAAGAAAGTGTAAACTGCACCAATTTAGCTTCACTCTAGGTTGAAATAGATTGAATAAAATGCCTTTAATCTCAATTTAAATTAAGTCCAGAAAGTGAAATTGTCCTGTCTGGTTTGTCTATCCAAACTAAAGGAAGACGGAAAATAATGTGCACCCCCCAACATTTAACCATTTTTAAATATTCTTTCTATTATTATAACTAAATGTATCATTAATAAGATTGTTAAGGATATTTACGTATATATAGAACTAACTTCTACTTTGACTTTCACCCCATGCAACACAGAATAAGGCCTCAGGTTTAATTTGCTGCTGTAAACTTTGTTAGTGCCGGGTTAAGGTTGGTCAGCAATATTTTGTACCTTTCCAGAATGTTGAATACACCTATATTTAAATCTCAGAAAACCAGGAAAATCCTGGCTTTAATGGGTCACAGCAATTTGATGGTAGGGCAGTAGCACCAATACAGGCAAGGTCACAGCAATATCTCCCTTTTAAAGGGGTGAAAAACTTGTAAGAAATTCTCTCTCTTGGGTTATCGTTTTTAAATGTTATTATAGTTTTTGCACAGCTTGATTTCTCTACAGCAGTTTGTGGAAGAAAAGTATCATTTGATGTTTAGTATCATGGTCTTCAAAGGGGCCACATGACAAATTTTCCTAGTGTCTGACATTTTGCTTGGACCTTTTTTCTCTCCAAAATGATAGCATGTTGGGTGAGTATTGATAGGTATATATCCTTGATTTATTTAGACTGGATACATCATCAGAAAAAAAATGTGCTTATTTTTCCATGATAAACAAATTACTGTTTTGACTGATGGACAGCACCGCGTTAGTCAATATTGACCTTACACCAGGCCTTAGAATGGAGCCCTCTATTATGGGTATGTGGCCTAATGCTTGACAGATCCTTTGATCATACTGACATTGATGAGAGTTGCAGCTACTTGCTTTTGTTTGATCACACATGTGCTTGAAATGAGTAAGGTGCATGTAGCATGATTGCATTACCCTATAGCATAGCAACTGCTTATTGGAGTCTTTCATCTTTTCTCTACTAATACCACACATTTTCCCTTGACAATACTTTTAGAGTAAAATCTGAGTATGCATAGGGACTTTAGAACATTTTGCAATATTGGCTCTGTCAAGGAGTCCACTCACTGCAGTGGCACCTCCTGCTGGCCATCCAGCTCTCCCAGCTTGCTCTCTTTACCTATCTCATAGAACTAGAAGGGACCCTGAAAGGTCATTGGGTCCAGCCCCCTGCCTTCACTAGCAGGACCAAGTACTGATTTTGCCCCAGATCCCTAAGTGGCCCCCTCAAGGACTGAGCTCACAACCCTGGGTTTAGCAGGCCAATGCACAAACCACTGAGCTATCCCTCCCCATCATGCGTCTCTAGTGTTGTCTTCTCCCATTTTGTCTCACTCTGCTTCCCTGCTCATTCCCAAATCTACAGCTTCCTCTCTGTGGCTTGGCCCTCCAGCCAGGTCACTAAAGTCCATTTCCAGGGAATTCTCAGAATTTCCAGACTGCTGTCTGTCTGGCACCTCCAACACTGTTGCCACTCCCCAGTGGCTGGTAGGGGAACCCAGGCCTGTCTTCTCCACTGGGTTCCAGCCCAGGGACCCTATAACAGCAGCCACAGTCCCCCTACAATCCAACCATTTGTTGCTGTTTCCCTGGGCTTCTTCCTACATATCTGGCTTCCCCTCCCCAGGTTTGTCAGCCTCCAATGCCCTATACTCAGGAAATGACTGCAGCCTACTTCCCTACAGCCTTTCCCAGCAGCAGAAATCACCCCTCTGTACCTATTGGGTTTCTAGGCAATCACTCCCTGTAGCTGGCTACCTGGCTTTATACAGACTCTGCCTGTTCCTGCACAGGTGAGCCTGTCTTTAATTAGCTGCCCCCAGCCTGAAGCTCTCCTGCTTGCAGCCTAATTAGCTGATTGGGCCCACCTGGCCTAATAAGCTCTTGAAGGGCTAGTGTGGGGAATCCACCCCATTACAGGCTCTTAAACCAGAACATTTGCTTTTAGGGTAAAACTATCAGAAAGAGCTTCTGCAGAATCATAGGGCAGGTCTACACTATGGGGTTAAGTTGACCTAAATTACACAGCTCCAGCTACTTGAATGATATAGCTGGAGTCAACAAACCTTAGGTTGACTTATTGCGGTGTCTACACCGTGCTGGGTTGATAGGAGAAATGCTCCCCTTGACTTACCTTATGCTTCTCATTCTGATGAAGTACCGTAGTTGATGGGAGAGCGATCGGTGGTTGATTTAGCATCTTCTAAATTGACCCCCAGTGGATCGATCGCCACAGCATTGATTCACGGTACATGGAGACAAGCCCATAGAAATGTAGGGCTGGAAGGGACCTTGAGAAGTCATCAAGTCCAGCCCCCTGCACTGAGGCAGGTCTAAGTAAACTAGACCAATCCTGACAGGTGTCTGTCCAACCTGTTCTTAAAAATCTCCACAGGTGGGGATTCCACAACCTCCCTTGGAAGCCTACCCTAGAGCTTAACTACACTTACCATTAAAAGCTTTTCCTAATTTCTGATCTATATCTCCCTTGCTGCAGAATACTAATATGGATAACACACATTCCTCAAAAAGCAGCCATACCTAGGCCTTGAACTCACTGCAAATGGGGAAGATTTTAGTTCAGTAGCCAAAGGCCATTACTTTGAGCTAGCCAATTATTCAGAGCTCAGTTTATCTGAAAACACTCTGGTTTGCAACAGAATCACAGTTCTGCTGTATATGCAGAAATTACTTTCTCTGGCTCATCAGGTTGGCTCACGCCACATTGTAGAGCCAACTTTTACCCTGATTCACTTTTTAAATATTATTTCCTCAGAGGGGCAGAGGGTACCAGCCACTAGTGAGATAAATCCTGAGTGTCTGATATCAGTTTGGGGATAATCAGAGCCACAGACTGAGCCTTAAGCATGCACAAAAAAACCCCTAATAGAACCATAGAATGTTGATGTCACATAGTTTTTTCAGGGGTAAATATCTCAGAAATCCCTTACTCAAACAGTGCCAAATTTGGATCATTAATCCTACTCCAAATCTCCATGAGGCATAGCTATTTTCAAAGCAATCTGTAAGCACATGAATTTTTCAGCACATAACAGAATAGATGGTTAAACAGTGAGTGAGTCTCAGAGGGCAGCTCTACACTTAAAATGATGCATCAGCGCAAATGAAGCTATTCTATGCTGACAGGAGAGAGCTCTTCTGTTGGCCTCCTTAATCCACCTCCATGAGAGGCTGTAGTTATGCTGGTGGGAGAACCTCTGCCACTGACATAGCACCATCTACCCCAGTGCTTAGGTCAGTATAACTACATCGCTCAGGGGTGTGAATTATTCACACTTCTGAGCAACATAGTTATACCAAAGTAATTCTGTAGTATAGACCAGCACTCAGACTTTAACTAGAAATGTGCTACCACCCCATAGGTTGTTTCATCCATCTCTACCCTCCTGGATCCTCACATTAAAAGACAAATAAATACATTATTTAATACTATTAGAGGTTGCTTTACTTTCTAAATTTAGGGTTTTATTTTCAGATTTTAAAAATATATTTATATACATATTGTTTTGAAATTTTTTTAAATTGACCCTTTAATCCTTCCAAGAAGACAGACAAGGCCATCTCTTCCTTACTTTAAATTTAAATTTCTTAAGGCCTTGACTAAAGAAAACTACTGTCCCTCCCCAAACTATCAACAATGCCAGGATCAGTGAGACAGAGAGTTGGAAATCACAGCATGCGGGAGCTCACAGCCAACACAAAAGAAATAGCTCATTTTCCTGTTGTCTTAATAAGCTCAACAATTTATGAGAAAACAAACAAAACTGTGGGTTGGCTGCATAGCTGAAACCTACAGTTTCAAAATCTAAACTATGCAGCAAAGAGCTGGCTAACTCACTCTCACTTCTCTCCAGCATGCATTTTATAACACCTGAGATTGTCATGTGTGAGCTCATTCATCTAAACAGTAAAATGAGCGAATAGAATTTTCTACCTATCTTTGCTGGCACTCATCACTGTATCATGTAGAACCTATTTGATGCTAAATTGGCCTTCATAAGGTAATGCAGTTCACCTGGGGCAATGACTGGGTAATTCCAGTCCAAAAGGGACCCCTTCTCATTTGACTCTAGATTAGTTTACTAGCAAAATGCTCAGCTGAGACAGTGAGGGATGATATTCAGACAGAAACTTTTAGGAGCTGTTTGGCTTACTCTGATAACAGCCTTGAAAGGTTGGAATGGGGCTGAAAGGAGCAGGGGTGATTCTCCTTTGCCTGAGACCTTGTAGTGTTTTACACCAGTGTAAAATATTACTGCATCGGAACGGCAGCATTTCATTTCATAGCCAGTGTGCTATGTGCACTGGTGTAAATGAATAAACTAAATACATGAAAATGACTAATCAAGCCCAGTACATTTTGAAAACTGCAAGAAAACTTACTGGAGGAAATCCAATATTGTAAGATTATGTCGTAAGCTCTTCACAGCAGGGAACATGCTTTGCTCTATTTTTCACAGAATTTGTTTAATTTATGGTGCTATAATGTTATTTATTAATAAAAATAGTTCATAAAAATTGCTCATCTGCAGCAAACCACAAGAGAAACATCATTCCACTGTATTTTTGAGCCATTTGAATATTAGCCCATGTGCTAAGTAATCCCACTATAGATATATACTCTAGTGACTCCCGCCAGTCACTCCAAGCACCAGCTCTGCTAATTTTATATTATTACTTCCCTCTATCAGTCTAGGAGGAGAAGTGGCATTTCCTTCGAGTAACCCCTTTTAAACAGGCCTGGTAAGATTACATGGCATCTCCAGACTCTAAACACTTCTGCAGACTTTTGCAGCAAAAGTCTATTGTATTTTCCTGTGTCACACGTATAATACTTCTATGGAGTCATAATATGCCTGGTACTGTAATTGACATGTCTTCATTGCCCTCTTCACTGCCCTCTTTTGATATGATGCAATGACAATTCCTAATGTAAAGTAACAAACTTAGGAGCTGGTCACACTGAAGTCAATGGCAGGTTTGCTATTGTCTTCAGTGGAATTTGGATTTGTCCTTTAGTGCTTTAATAGCCATTTTGAAAGAAACATTAAAAAACAAAACCTGCCACAGGCATGGCAGAAACCATATCACTAGTATTCAAGGCTTCAAACCTGGCTACTCTGACCTAGTGACAGGTCACAAATTCAAATCCCACACCAAAGGCCTGATTTTCCCCTGCCTTGAACCTTCAGTCCTCATTGACACCCGTGCAAAGTAGGTGTAAAATGCTACTATTCTGATTTGTCAATGTTTCACACTCACATTGCACTTCCTTTGCACAGGTACAAATGGCGACAGAGCAAGGACAGAGAGAATCGGGCACCATGACTTCATAAAAAAAGCTGATGCTGTAGTATAGTCCTGGAGGGGATGCAGCACTCAACATGCAGAGCTCTCCTGAAAATCAGTCCGTTTATTCTGGTGTTCAAATGGGAACTGACCTTTTTTGAAAATCTGTCCCTGGTTTTGAGTGCAGACTGCTTTTGAAAATTTGGTTGAGTATTGTGGCACAGCACTTAGAACTGGACTGTGGTTTAGAGAGGGCCATTAATATTCAAGATGTTTCAAGGGCTTTTTGAACAAAGGGAGTCTCTCAGTCAGGCCCTTGCCAAATCCTACAAACCTCATTGCTTGTTCTACATTGTATTCTAGAAATGATTTTTCAGCAGCAGCTGAGTTGCCAACCAGGTGGTCTCATTTCCCTCAGTTTTTACTCATCCCTTGTTACAGTTAATGCACGCGGGTGGACACTCTCACACACACACGTTCTCTCACTTGTATTGCTAGAGAATCTTTGCGTCAGAAAATGCTGAATTGTGAAATTGAGGTTACAATAAAAAAATCATTTATGTTCAAAGGAATAAATAAATACACTGTTTCTCACTTTCCTGCTGCACTGCTCTTTTCCCATCTTGTCTCTCGTTAAGGGGCTGTCATCATCTGGGCCTGCCTTTTACCCTCTATTACATACTGAGATCTCTGAACTATTGCTTTCAAAAGCTTTCAAAGACCTCCAGAAGAATGATAATAACAAACTCTGCCTTCAAAGTACTTTACAAATATTAACTAATCCTCACAGCATCCTTGGTAGGTGGGTTAATATCATTATCCATTTTACATTTTGGGAGACTGAGTTGTTGGGGACTCCAGGTTCTCAAACTTATTTAGGTACTTAACTCCCATTCACATCAGTGGGAGTCAATAGGAATTAGGCACCAAGATGCCTTTGTGGATTGGCAAAGTGACCTGCCCCAAGAATCAGTCCATGTTAGAGCTGGAATCAGAAAGTTTCCTGGGCATTAGGCCTGTGCTCAGATCACTAGACCATGAACCTAATTCTTGGTTTGGTTCTTCCCTGATCATATTACTCTTTAACCCTCAATTTTCCTTTAACCCCTACCATGAAATGCCAGTAGCCCAGGCAGCCTATTTCAGGGGGTCTTGGGGTGTCTCCCTCCACTGAACACTCTGAGAAGAACATTTTCTTTGGGGTCTCCACATAAAGCTTATCCTTCTTTGATTTTTGCCTGTCATGCAACCTCAGCCTGCTGAAGACAATAGTGGCTTTGTTACTCATTAAAGGGCTTTAATTGACTGAAAGAAATATTTAAGCTCTTCCTCAAGAAGCTCATAATTTAATAGGTGAAATGTCAGAGAAAATCAATGCAAGCCTGTTTCCTCTCTGCTTCATTATGCACTCCATTAAATAGCTTTTATGTTCTCTTTATAGGTGGTTATGTGTTTTTTTCTCTTTTCTTTTAATTTTTCGTTTCTTAGTTTCATAAAAGAAACATTTTTAAATGTATGATGTAACGAGAGCTGGACTGAGAACCAGCATTCTGGGAATTTCATTTGGTGTCCGCTGGCAAAGAAGGGGATCCATGAGACCACAGACAACAAGATGTCCATAGCAATAGACTCAGTGGTGGCACACTGCCAAGGGGAGGAGGGCAGAAGAATCAAATATATTCCTGGAAATTTACTGATTGCGATTCTTCTGAGGTATAAAATGTCCTTAAATTGCCGTGTACCCCCTACAGAGACTCGATCGCTCAACCTGGAAGGAGAAAACCACAAGCAACTTGTTACATTTTTTCCCTCCTCCCCTGCAGAGAGCAAGAGAGAATGCCTTTTCCAGTTTGTAAACAATCTGGTTGACTGGAGGGATGCTGTCACCCGGATGTGGCAAGTTTTATAGATGTGTGAATAAGAAAGAGCACGCAAAGGAAAGTTTTACACTTTGGGGACTGATTAAACATAATGACAACTTACTCCGTCCTCCCACTTCCCTGTGTAACATATCCAGAATTGTTACAGAACTATTGGGAATCTCAGCCTTTGATGGGACCCAGGAGCAAACCATGGTGGTGCAACCACAGTTTGGAGATGAGTTGGAATATCACAAGCGATATACTATTTGCTTCCCAGAACAATGGAGGGAATACTCTACAGCTAAGACCATGGGACTGAGCGTCAAGATTCCCAGGACTGAGAGTCTGGATTCCAGAGTTCTTTTCCTTGCTCTGGCATAGAGTTGCTTGGGCAGGTTATTTCTCGTCTGTATGTTCTCTGCTTTAGTGTAAAGGACACCAATATATTGAGGACAAAACTGTGTGGGCTTGTTTGACTGGCTTCAATAATATTGTATGGTAGAGAGCAGAGGTCTTTCACCATAACTCAAGCAATCTGACAAATTCTTCCAACTGAAAAGCAAGAAAGAAGGTTCTCAGATAGAAGAGAAGAGTAGTAGACAGTACTCTAAGAAGAGTGTCTATTCATAATTGTAACATGGGAGAAATAAGTGAGAAGAACTGATGCAGGGCGGACTCAGTGGGGGGATTCCAGAGGCGGGGGAAGGGGTCACTGTACAGCGAGCTGTTCCTCCTGTCTGCCCAATCCCCGTGTATACGGACCCCCCTACACTCAACCCTCCCGCTGAGCCTGACCCCCCCACACACCCAGAACCCTACTGCACCAAGCCTCACTTTCCTGCACCCCAGAACCCCACCCACCAAGCTCCCCCCATCATGCCGAGCTTCCTGCAGCCAAGGAAAGTTTCTGGGGGTTGATCTGACCCAACCCTGGCTACTCTGTGAAGGCATGGGGTGGAGAGAACTCTGTCTCCATCATCCTCATCTTGTCCTCCCCCGCCCAGCCGGGACTAATATCCCTGGGTGGCCGGGGTAACCCCGGACCCCCAGTGATTTACCTCTCCCCCGGGTGCCCAAACAGGCATGTCTGAGCTGCTGGGGAGGGGTGAGTGATCACTGGTGCAGCTTCTCTTTGCTTCCCCACAGAAGCCATTTTCTCTGGAAAATAGAGAATCAGTGGGGGCAAGGGCATTTTTCTGCTGAGCCACAGTGATGCAGAATTCCTCCAGGAGCAGATAATGTTATCTGACCTCCTACATAACACAGGCTATAGCTTTTCAGCCAGTTGTTGAAAGGCATTATTCTTCCAGGGCTGGATTTGAGGATCAGGTCTCAGTAGGAAAATATACTGGGAAAGCAGCTCAGTCTTGAAAGTTAGGTTTTTTGCTCACACTGCTCCTCTTACAAGGTTGTTCCAGAACTTCACTTCTCTGATGGTTAGAAATCTTAGTATAACTTAAGCCTAAACTTGTTGATGGGCAGTTTATATCTATTTGTTCTTGTGTCCACATTGGCACTTAACTTAAAAAGCCCCTCTCCTTCCCTGTTATTTTTCCTTCTAATGCCAGGGTAGTCAATTATTTTTTGTCAAGGTCCAAATTTTTTGGTCAAGGTATGGTCAAGATCCAGACTCCAGAGAAAATAAATAAATAAATAAATAAATAGATAAATAATAAGTAAATAAATACATTTCAGGCTCCATTCAAAAGCATCTTGAGGTCTGGGTTTAGCCTGCAATCCACCTATTGACTACCCCTGCAGATGTATTTAGAGACAGCAATCATATCTCCCCTCAGCCTTCTTTTGATTAGGATAATCAAGCCAAGCTCCTGGAGTCTTCTAATGCAAAGTAGGTTTTACATTCCTCTGATCATCCTAGTAGCCGTTCTCTGCAACTGTTACAGTTCGAATTCATCTTTCTTAAACCTAGGAGACTAGAATTGCACACAATATTCCAGATGAGATCTCACCAGTACCTTGTATAATGGTATTAACACTTCCCTGACTCTACTGGAAATACCTCGCCTGGTGCCTCCTTGGACTGCATTGGCTTTTTTCACAGCCACATCATATTGACAGCTGACAGTCATCCTGTGATCAGTCAATACATCCAGCTCTATCTCCTCCTTTGTAGCTTCCAACTGATAAGTCGCAGTTTATAGCAAAAATTATTGTTGTTAAACCCTAAGTACATGACTTATCCTCTCTCCAGCCTGACAGTTCACCTTTCAATATGATCCACCGTAGTCTCCCCTTTAACCAGCTCCTTATCCATCTTTCAATTCTCATATTAATCCTCATTGTCCTCAGTTTAATAATTTCACATGTGGAACTGTATCAAATGCCTTTCTGAAATTCAGCTAGATTAGTTTTACTGCATTTTCTTGGTCTAAAAAAAAAATGTTATCTTCTCAAAGAAAGAGATCAGGGTAGTCTGGCATAAAACTGGGGTCAAACTAACGGGCCTATAATTTCCCAGATTACTTTTCTCCACCGTCTTAAAAATAGCTATTATATTAGCAATTCTCCAATCATAGGGTATGACCCATCAGTTTACAAGTTCATTAAAAATCCTTGCTATTGGGCTTGCAATTTCATATATCAGATCCTTTAATATTCTCTGATGGAGATGATCTTCCACCTTGGATGTGTTAATTTCTACCTTCATAAGATCAGTGCCATTAACCACCCTACCACTACCCTTAAACTCCTCATTACCCTTATTAAAAGCTGAAGCAAAGTATTTGTTCAGATGTTCGGCCATGCCTAGATTATCTTTAATCTTCACCCCATTCTCACTGTTTATCAGTCCCACTTCTTCCTTTGCTTTTTAAAAAAATGTATAGGATATAGAACCTCTTACTATTGTTTTTAATTTTCTTTCAAGGTCCAATTCTGCTTGGCTTTTGGTAGGTCTCACTTATTTCCTATACTTTCTGGTAGCTTTCCTTGTTGATCCTTCCCATCTTCCATTCCTTGTAGGCTTTCTGCTTTCTCTTAATAGTTTGTTTGAGATGCTTGGTCATCCAGTTTGGTTTGCAACCCTTCTCGATGAATGTTTCCCCCTTGCTTGAGATCCAGGCTTCAGACAGCTTCTGCAACTTTGACTTAAAGGAATTCCTAGTCTCCTCCATTTTCAGATCCTTGAGTTCTTCAGTACAGCCCATTTCCCTAATTAAGTCCATAAATTTGTCTAAGTCTGCTATTTTGAAATCAAGGACCTTAGTTGCAGACCTATTTTTGTTTATCCTTCCATCTAGTTTAAACTGAATTAGCTCACGGGATGGACCAAGGTTGTCTTCTATGAGGTCACTGCTACTTATCAATACTAAATCTAAAATGGCTTCACCTCTTGTTGGTTTGGTGACTATTTGGGAAAGAAATGTCAGCAATCATGTCCTGGAATGTCTGGGATCTGCTGTTATTAATAGCATATGTCCTCCAATCTATATCTGGGAAATTAAAATCTCCTATAATCACGCAATTCTGAGTAGAATTTATTTCATTAAAAATATTAAATAGGTTTCTATCCATATGGGATCCTGGAGGTGTATAGCAGACCCCAAGCACTATACAGGTGGAGCCTCTTTTACCTTTCTTCCCCAAAGTGATTTTGACCCAAACAGATTCTGTTTTATTCATTCCATTACTTCTAATTTCTTTACAGTCTACCTCATTAATATACAGGGCTTCTCCACCACCTTTAATTCTGTCTTTCCTAAACAACCCATACACTTCAATACCTATGCGCCAGTCATTACTACTATTCCATCATGTTTCTACAATCCCTATAATATCTGGCTTCACTTCCTGCACCAGTAGTTCTAGTTCCTCCATTTTGTTACCCAGGCTCCTTGCACTGTTGTGCAGATATCTTCTATGTTTCTGTTTGGCTTGGCCCAGATTCCTTGCCTGATTAGGTACGGTCATTCTACTGCCCGTATTGCCTACCTGACTGTTGGTGACATTGGTACTGGCATTATCTTTCCTCTTGATGTCCATTCTCCTACCCTCTGTTGTTTCTTTCTCCATTGCTGTATCTTCTTTTACTTGATTTTGTTCTTGGACAGTGCAATGACATAGCCGTAGGATGACCAGGTGTCCGGTTTTCAATTGGAACACCAGGTCAAAAAGGGACCCTGGCAGTTCTTGTCAGCACCACCGACCGGGCAGTTAAAAGTCCGGTTGGCAGTGCTAAGACTGGCTAGTCCCTACCTGTCCTGGCTCGCACTGTGCTGTGCCCCGGAAGCGGCCAGCAGGCCTGGCTCCTGGGTTGGGGGGAACAGAGTTCTGCACACTGCCCCTATCCCCAGCATTGGCTCTGCACTCTCATTGGCTGGTTCCTGGCCAGTGGGAGCAGAGGGTGGTGGTTCCTGCGGGTAAGAGCTGGTGGTGTGTGGAGTCTCCTGGCCCTCCCGCCTACTAGTGTCGGACCTGCTGGCTGTTTCCAGGGCGCGTGCAGCGTGGTGCCAGGATAGGCAGGGAGCTTGCTTTAGCCCTGCTGTGCCGCTGACCAGGAGCCAGCTGAGGTAAGCTCATGCCCCAAACCTGAGCCCCAACCTTCTGCCTCAGCCCTGAGCCCCGCAAGCCTGGAGACCCCCTCCTGCATTACAAATTCCTCATCCCCAGCCCCAACCACATCCCACACATCCAGCCCAGTGCCCTCACCCCCCTACATCCCAACCCCCGCCCCAGCCCAGAGCTCCTTCCTGCACCATGAACCCCTCATCCCTAGCTCCACCCCAGAGCCCTCAATCTGTCCTGCACCCAAACCGTGCCTCAACCCGCAGCTCTCTCCTGCACTCCAAATCCCTCAGTCACACCCCTCACCCTGGATCCCCCTCCTGCACCCCAAACCTCTCATCCCTGCCCCACCACAGAGCCAGCATCCCTAACCCAGAGCCCTCACCCCCTCATATACCCCAGCCCCCTGCCTCAACCCCCAGCCCCCTCCTGCACCCTGAACCCCTCATTTCTGGCTCCACCCCAGAGCCCTCCTCCCCAGTGAGAGCCCTCACCCCCTCCCACACCCCAACTCCCTGCCCCAGCCTAGTGAAAGTGAGTGAGGGTGAGTGAGAGCAAGTCACCGAGGGAGGGGGAATGTAGTGAGTGGGGGAGGGACCTCAGGGAAGGGAAGGGACGGGGCTAGGGTGTTAGGTTTGCACATCCTAGAGTTGGCAACCCTACAGTCGTAGCAACCCTGATAGGACTGGACACTTGAGTGGGCCCCAACTTTGGGTGGGCAGGCAATGATGGGGGAGTGGAGGCAGGAGGGATCAGGGTTGCCTCCCCTCACCCCTCCAGCCAGACTAGCTGGGGGCGATGGACACTCTGGCCAGTCCCCCAACCCAGGCTCGGACCTGGAGGATGGGGTCAGAGTGCGTGGGCTTGCTCCACTCCACCCATCTGGTGCTCCAGCTGGGGAGTGGGGTCAGGGCATGGGGGATTGCCCCATTTTGCCCACCCAGCGCTCCAGCTGGGGAGTGGGGTCGGGTTATGGGGGCTTGCCTGCTCCCTGGCTGGAATGCCCTTGACCCTACTGGAGCATGGGGCTGGTGAGTGGAGCTGGGCAAGTGCTAGGGCTGGAGCAGAGCCAGGCTGGCTGCTAAGTAGGTGGGCTGTGGCCCACCTAGGCCCACCCGTGGCCAGGCCCCTGAGTCAGTGTTTGAAACAGGCATGGAGTTTACATGAGCATCTCCCAACCATCTCCCCCTGAATTCCTAATTTTAATCAGTTGTGCCAACCTCCATCCCAGAAATCTATTTCCCTTCCTATTCAGGTGGAGTCCATCCCACAAGAATAGTCCCATGTCCATGAATGCCTCCTAGTGGTTGAACATCCCAAAGCCCTAGCATCACTGCCTGATCCAACTGTTGATCATCATAATCTTGTCTCGCCTCCTCTAGCAACAGGTAGAATCCCACTGAAGTGTCTTTCTCAGCCTGGCATAGTCTCCCTTGATACATTCCAGTGGTAATCTAATTGTATCATTTGTTCCCACGTGAAGGGCAATCAGTGAATTCTTTTCAGCTCCCATTAGGATCCTCTTCAGCCTCAGGTCCACATCCTGTATCTTAGCTCCTGGCAGAGAGCATATCCTTCTTCTTCTCCAGTTCATCTCTTGTGACAGACCTGTCCATTCTTCTTAGTAGGGAATCCCCAGTCATGTAGAGAGGCCCCTTCCTAGTGTTTGTGTGATTCTCCAGCCTTCTTCCTTTTGTTCTTTCCGGCTGCATGTCCTCTTGTCTTTTGTTCTCACTTGCTATTTTCTGCATGTCATCCTCTATCCTCCTGCGGCTCCAAACTCTGGCTCTTTCCATTGACTCTTTCCCTCTTCTGGTAGGACTTAGCTGTTCTTCTTTTTTTCCTCGCACTCCCACCTTCAGTTACTGCCTGCTGTACCCCTTCATTTTCCAACTCATCAAAACCATTTTTCCTTCACTAGCTGGTCTTTTTCTCTGCCTGGGTCTCTTAGTCACATGCTTCCACTTGCCACTTTACTTGTCCAGCAGTCTCCTCTCACAGTTCTCCAGTCCAGCTTGCACCTGCAAGTCTTGAGTTTTTCCCTTCAGTCTCCTCTCGCCTTCCCTCCATCATCTGCTCACATCCCCTTTGAACCTCAACCATAGTCTCTACTTGTGTGTCCAAACCTCAGACCTTCTCTTCCATCAGCTTTATCAGGCAGCACTTCATACAAAAAAAGCACTTTTCAGGTACTTGCTCCAGGATAACGTACATGCCACAGCTTACGCATCCAGTCATCCTCATTGTCTCTTCCACTCCATGGGTCCTTACCACTGCTGCCTCTGTATTTATCATAGCCTTCCCATCTAAACTCTGGTTAAGGGGAAAAGTAAAGACAAAAACAAAACAAAAACAGAACAGCAGACACTCCCTCTCCCAAAGTCCCTTTACAGACTTCCACTCAGGCTATGTCTACACTGCACTTTCCTCACTGCACCCCTGACCAACAAAAGTTTTATCGATGAAAAGCACCGGTGTGGACAGCTCTTTGTCAGTGAGTTAACGTCTCCTACCAACCTAGCTACTGTCACTTGTTAAGGGTGGTTTTATTTTGTTGGTAGGAGAGCTCCCTCCTGCTAGCAAACAGTGATTACAGTGTGTGCCTTACAGCGGCACTGCTGTAGCGCCACAGCTGTGCTGCTGTAAGACGCATAGTGTAGACATAGCCCTGGGCTACACTATGAGTTTAGGTTGAATTTAGTAGCGTTAGATCGATTTAACCCTGCACCCATCCACACGACCAAGCCTGTATTGTCTACTTAACAGGGTCTTAAAATCGATTTCTGTACTTCTTCCCAGCGAGGGGATTAGTGCTGAAATCGACATTGCTGGGTAGAATTTGGATGCAATTCGACGGTATTGGCCTACTGGAGCTACCCTAAAGTGCTCCATTGTGACTGCTCTGGACAGTACTCTCAACTCTGATGCACTAGCCAGGTAGACAGAAAAAGCCCCACAAACTTTTGAATTTTATTTCCTGTTTGGCCAGCATGGCAAGCTGATCAGCACAGGTGACCATGCAGAGCTCATCAGTAGAGGTGACCATGCAGTCCCAGAATCACAAAAGAGCCCCAATATGGACCTAATGGGAGGTACAGGATCTGATTGCTGTATGGGGAGACAAATCCGTGCTATCAGAACTCCGTTCCAAAAGACAAAATGCCAAAATATTTGAGAAAATCTCCAAGGGCATGAAGGACAAAGGCTTAACAGGGCCCTGCAGCAGTGCTGCGTGAAATTTAAGGAGCTGAGGCAAGCCTACCAAAAAAACAGAAAGGCAAACGGCTGCTCCAGGTCAGACCCTCAGACACGCTGCTTCTATCATGAGCTGCATGCACTTCTAGGGGGCTCCGGCGAGGGAGTCTCACATAAGAGGGATGAGGATTTTGGGGATGAGGAAGATGATGCTGGGGAGGAGGTTGAAGACAGTGCACAGCAGGCAAGCAGAGAAACCATTCTCCCTAACAGCAAGGAACTGTTTATCACCCTGGAGACATTACCCTCCCAACCCTCCTAACCTGGGCTCCCAGACCTTGAAGGTGGAGAAGGCACCTCCGGTAAGTGTACCTTTGTAAATATAATACATGGTTTAAAAACAAGTGTGTTTAATGATTAATTTGGTCTGAAGACTTGAGATGTATTCACGGCCAATAAAGCTACTGGAATGCAGTCAAGCAACATCCGTTCTTTATCTCTTTGTGTTATCCTCAGGAAAGTGACATTATTCATGGTCATCTGGTTGAAATAGGGGAATTTTATTAAGGGGACATTCAGAGGTGGCCATTCCTGCTGGGCTGTGTGCCTATGGCTGAAAAGAAATCATCCCCTGCTGTTAGCCACGTGATGCGGGGAGTGGTGAAGTGATCATCCCAGAGAATTGGGTGTGAGGGGGAGTTTAACAGGGACCTGCAGCAGTTGGGTTTGTGCTGCACATTAACCTGAAAACCACAGCCCCTCCTTTTAAATGGCCAACCTATTTTAAATGGTCAACCCAACTCTCCCTTTGTTTCCTCCCACAGCTGCAAATGTTTCAACTCTCCCCCTATCATCTCCATCCCAGAGGCTAGTGCAGACAAGAAAGTGAAAAACAATGCACTCGCGATGAAATGTTCTCTGAGCTCATGCAGTCCTCCCCCACTGAAAGAGCCCAGCAGATTGCATGGAGGCAGACAATGTCAGAGTACAGGAAAGCACAAAATGAACGCGAGGACAGGAGGGATGCGTGAAAGAATAGATGGCTGAGCAAGAGGAGCAGTGGCGGCAGCGTGATAAGAGGAGGCAGGATGCAATGCTGATTCTACTGGAGGATCAAGCTGATATGCTCTGGTGTATGGTTGAGGTGCAGGAAAGGCAGCAGGAGCACAGACCGCTGCTGCAGCCCCTGTGTAACCAATCACCCTCCTCCCCAAGTTCGAAAGCCTCCTCACTCAGACGTCCAAGAATGTGGGTGGGGGACCTCCATCCCAGAGAACTCCCCAAGCAACAGAAGGCTTGCATTCAATAAGTTTTGAAGTGCAGTGTGGCCTCGTCCTTCCCTCCTCCACTCCTCCATCACCCCACCCAGGCTACCTTGGCAGTTATTTCTCTATTTGTGTGACAAATTAATAAAGAATGTATGAATTTGAAACAACAATGACTTTATTGCCTCTGCAAACAGTTATCAAAGGTGGGAGGGGAGGGTGGTTGGCTTACAGGAAAGTAGAGTGAACCAAGGGGGTGGGTTTTCGTCAAGGAGAAACAAACAGAACTTTCACACCATAGCCTGGCCAGTCATGAATCTGGTTTTCAAAGCTTCTCTGATGTGCAGCACACCCTGCTGTGCTCTTCTAATCAGGGCTGGCTTTAGGAAGTGTTGGGCCCAATTCAAACAGTTTTGATGGGGCCCCGGCAGGGATGACTGAAAAAAAAAAAGAAAAATACGTGAGGCTTGTATTCACCAGGCGGTGCTCTTAGTCTTCGATGGCACTTCGGTGGCTGGTCCTTCACTCGCTCCAGGTCTTCAGCGGCACTGAAGGACCCGCCACTGAAGTGCCACCAAAGACCAAGAGCAAGTGAAGGACCTGTTGCCTAAGTGCTGCCAAAGACCCGAAGTGAGTGAAGGACCCGCCGCCGAAGTGCTGCTGAAGACCTGAAGCGCCGCCAGGTGAGTAAAAACTAAAAAGGCACCTCTAGCTGGGAAGGGATTCACACGGGGCACGGGGACATCTTAGGAGCAGGGCCTAATTCGGGGGAATTGGTGGAATAGGCCTAAAGCTGGCCCTGCTTCTAATCATCCTGGTGTTGGGCTGCATGTAATCTAGGGTGACCAGACAGCAAATGTGAAAATTCGAGACGGGAGTAGGGGGTAATAGGAGCCTATATAAGAAAAAGACCCCAAAATTGGGACTGTCCCTATAAAATTGGGATATCTGGTCACCCTAACGTAATCAGCAGGCAGGCGATTTGCCTCAACCTTCCACTCCGCCATTACCGTCTCCCCCTTACTCTCACAGATATTGTGGAGCACACAGCAAACAGTAATAACGATAGGAATATTGGTTTTGCTGAGGTCTAACTGAGTCACTAAACTGTGCCAGCGAGCTTTTAAATGTCCAAATGCGTATTCTACCACCATTCTGCACTTGCTCAGCCTATAGTTGAATAGCTCCTGACTACTTTCCAGGGTGCCTGTGTATGGCTTCTTGAGCCATGGCATTAAGGGGTAGGTTGGGTCCCCAGGATAACTATAGGCATTTCAACATCCCCAATAGTTATTTTCTGGTCTGGAAAGTAAGTTCCTTGCTGCAGCCATTCAGGCAGACCAGAGTTCCTGAAGATGTGAGTGTCATGTTGATGTTGGTGAAATATCCCTTGTGATCCACCAGTGCTTGCAGCACCATTGAAAAGTACCCCTTTCGGTTTATGTACTGGCTACCTTGGTGCTTTGGTTCCAAGATAGGGATATGCGTTCCATCTATCACCCCTCCACAGTTAGGGAATCCCATTGCAGCAAAGCCATCCACTATGACCTGCACATTTCCCAGAGTCACTACCCTTGATAGCAGCAGCTCAGTGATTGCGTTGGCTACTTGGATCACAGCAGCCTTCACAGTAGATTTGCCCACTCCAAACTGATTCCCGACTGACCAGTAGCTGTCTGGCATTGCAAGCTTCCAGAGGGCTATCGCCACTTGCTTCTCAACTGTGAAGGCTGCTGTCATCTTGATATTCTTGCGCTTCAGGGCAGGGAAATGCAAGTCACAAAGTTCCATGAAAGTGCCCTTACACATGCAAAAGTTTCGCAGCCACTGGGAATCATCCCAGATCTGCAACACTATGCGGTCCCACCAGTCTGTGCTGGTTTCCTGGGGCCAGAATTGGCGTTCCATGACATGAACCTGCCTGATTACCACCATGATGTCCAAATTGACAGGGCCCATGCTTTGAGAGAAGTCTGTGTCTATGTCCTCATCATTCTCGTCACCGCACTGCCGTCTGCTCCTCGCCTGCTTTTGCAGGTTCTGGTGCTGCATATACTCCAGGATAATGCGCAAGGTGTTTACAGTGCTCATAAGTGCCATGGTGATCTGAGCGGGTTCCATGCTTGCCATGGTATGCCGTCTGCAGGAGAGCAGAGTGGCAGCAGAAGTGTGATGATGGTTTGCAGCCCTATTGCATCATCTGCTGCCAGAACAGGAGAGCAGAGTGGCAGTGGAAGCAGTTGTTCAGTCATTCGATGATGATGGTTTGCAGCCCTACTGCACTGTCTGCTGCCAGAGCAGGAGAGCAGAGTGGCAGCGGAAGTGTGACAAAGGTTTGCAGCCCTACTGCACCATCTGCTGCCAGCAGCACCCAAGACACAACAGCCGTGGCTGAGCTGAGCGGGCTGCATGGTTGCCATGATATGGCATCTGCGTGGGAAAAAGGCATGAAATGATTGTCTGCTGTTGCTCTCACAGAAGGAGGAGCAACTGGTGACATGTACCCAAAACCACCCGTGACAATGTTTTTGCCCCATCAGGCAGTGGGAGCTTAACCCACTATTCCAATGGGTGACGGAGACTGCAGGAACTGTGGGATAGCTACTCACAGTGTGATGCTCCAAAAGTCGATGCTAGCCTCAGTACTGTGGACGCACTTTGCCAACTTAGGGCATTTAGTGGAGACACACACAATTGACTATATAAAATCACTTCCTAAAAAATCGACTTCTATAAATTCGACATAATTTCGTAGTGTAGACATACCCCTAGCCTCAGACTCCCCTGTTTCCAGCTCTGTTTGCTGGTTTCTGTGCTACTGGCTGGCTGCTTGGCTGCCTTTGTAGGCCACCTCATCAGGGAAGCCCCACCTCCTAATCAGGGCTCTGGTGCGATCAAAGGTGCTGCACACTGCCCCCTACTAGCAAACTTAAAAAACCCCCAATACAAAACAGACAACCCTGCCCCACCAGAAAGTACAGACCAATACATGAACCAGAGGGATAGCATTGGGCAATGGTGCCAAACAGCCTGCCCACACTGGTCGTGCTGTTTTGGTTTGATTATTATTTTGCTTTCCTTTTTAAACTCCACTGCACCATTGCAGTTATTCTACCTTGTAGGTACTTATTCCACAGTTACCAACACAACTGTCCAAAGCAGCAATTTATGGGAGATTTTGAAAGGCTTTTTAGGAGCCCAGGCACATTGTGGGGAACTCCCATAATTCCTGAGAGATGCTCCATAAACCTCTGACTGCTGGCACCATTTCCTAATTTTTTTAAAATGGCAGCCAGGATGAATGCTCACCATTCTCTACTTGCTCAGAAAGAAAGGTTTCTATTGAACCTTTCAAAGAGCAGTCTTGAGAAGACTGGAGCAGCTGAGGTGAGGAAATGGAAGATAGTATCAAAGGGGTAGCCGTGTTAGTCTGGATCTGTAAAAGCAGCAAAGAATCCTGTGGCACCTTATAGACTAACAGATGTTTTGGAGCATGAGCTTTCATGGGTGAATACCCACTTCGTCAGATGCATGTAAAAACAAGAGACGAAGATATCACATACCCGATGAGAAATAAGGAACAGATCACAGAAGCCAGAATGTGTTCCCAGAAGCCTTCTAACTGGCATAGACAAACCCTAAGAAAGAAACCAAAGGACTCCACTGCCATCACATAACAGTCCCACAGCTAAAACCCCTCTCAACGCTAATACATCAGGGATCTACAAACCCATAACCTGGGCAATGATCCACACACTTTCACAAGGGCTTGGGGTGGTCAGGCCATTGGTCCTCGCCTCAGCAATACAATCTGCCAACATCTGAACAATATATCTCACCACGTATGACATTGCACCCCGCACATAGTAACTCAGCTGCAGGCAACAAGTCGCTTGCAACACAACCATCGATGCCAAAACTCTGGCCCACATATCCGTACATTCAGCGAAGCACAGTCATCATCAGGACGCATAACCAGAATCAAAGCCACACCATCCACCCGGTTTCATTCAAACAACTGCAGTCCACGCAATTCGCTAATACTACTGCCATCATATGCCAGCAATGCCCCTCGTGCTGATGTAAACATATGGCCAACACTGGACTGATCTCTACAGGAAAACGGATACAATGGACACCAGAACTCAGATACTTAAGGGAATGGCAGATATACACAAAAACCACGTAGGAGAAACACTTCAAACCTCTCCTGGCCACCACTATAGCAGATTTAAAGGTGGCCATCGATAGGCAGCCAAAAAAACTTCAGGACCAGACTTCAAAGAGAAAACTGCTGAGACCTTCAATTCATTCTGGCAAAATTTGACACCATCAGACTCAGGAATTGAAACAAAGACTAACATATGAATCGGCTTGCCAACCTACAACCAGTTTCTCCTCCTTGGTTTTGCACACCTGCATGCTGCTAGACACAGGGCCATCATCCTCCTGATTGAACTAGACACTTGTTATCTCTAAGCTGCATGCATAATATACTACGCTGCCCCTGGAAATTTTCCACTGATCGTGTGATGTGCCGGGATGGAAGCTGTGAGGCGAGGAAAGTAGGGCATACGCGGATCGATAGGGCTTTTCGGAATATAGGGTGTGTTTAATGTGGGACAAATCACTTATTTGCACCGTGGTGTCTAGGAAGGGACCTCCCGTGTAGATTTGGTCCAGGCTGAATTTGAATGGTGGGGTGGAAGCTGTTGAAATCATGGTGGAATTTTTACAGAGTCTCCTTCCCATGGGTCAGATGATTGAAGATGTACGTCAATGTAGCATAGTAAGGAAGGGCCGTGAAAGTGGACAATATTGATGTGAAGTGTTTCCAGGTCGGCCATAAAAACGTTGACATATTGTGTGGGGCGCATTGCGGGTGTCCCATGAGGCTCCAGATGCGCCATCGTGGATCTGGAGATAATATATTGTACATCTCTAAATTTGAAATCAGCTGTGTGTGAGTTGATAAAGGCACAGAGCTCAGCAGCCAGTTGTGCTGTGGATTTCATCAGGTACTGTTCCCTCGACAGCTTGTATGTCCATTCTGTGTGTGGGATGTTTTGTGTTGGAGAGCTCTACATCCATGGTGGCTAGGAAGGTGTTTTCTCCCTCCGGAAGGTCAACCAAATGCAGTGTAGTTTCCTCAGTGAAATCAGTGGTTTCACGGAAGTATAGCTGGAGTGCTGGTGGCATAGGGTCTGAGCAAGAGAGTCGGCATATACCAGACAGGTCCTTTCAGTGTAGAGTGCCAATGCGAGAGATAGGGGCAATCTCCAGGATTTCTGGATTGGGGATCTTGGGTAGTAAATAGAATAACCTGGTTCGGTGGCTCTAAGGGATATGTTGATTTGTTCTTGATGTTAGTGTTAGGGAGTGGTCCTGAGTTAGATGGTGCAGTTTCGTTAGTGATTTCTTAGTGGGATCTGAGGGAAGTGGGGTGTAGAATTTGGTAATTTGGAGAGTTTGTCCTGGCAGCCTCCTTTTGGTTAGTCGGACCTGTTCAATTGTTGACCAACCAGCAACACATCTTATTCATCGCCTCATTTGTTGAATAATGGCAGGGTGGTTTCTGCGGCTAGTGGATTGCATTGCATTTCTGCATGACTTAGGTTTTTATGAGGCAAGCGAAATGTATGTTTATATCACCACAATTGTCTGCCTGTGCACGGTCGGCGAAAAGCATTCAATGTATAGCTCCCTAAGAACTGTCATTTTCGACCGCTCAGGAGGAGTCCATTGTGAGAAGATTCTTCTTCTTGTGCTGTTGGTTAGGTAGGGTACCTGTGTAATCAAGTTGCGCTGTAATTAATGTTCTTTCTGAAGTAATTCTTTGAGTCGAGATGGGTTGGAAATAGGCTTCAGATTCTCTGCAGAACTGTATCATGTTGGTGGGTGTGCATGGGGGCGAAGAGAGTCCCCGAGATAAGGACAGACTTTATCTTCTGGGTGGAGTGTGTAGTTGGACAGATTTGCACGATATTGCTGGGATGAGGTATTGGGTAAGCCAGGTGTGTGTACCCCATGTGGCAGGTGAGGATTTCAGATCGAGCAAGACTTACAGTCCTTTTTCCTTTTGTAGAGAAGGTGAGTGATTAATGTAGCATTCCTTGATTTTATTTTAGCTGAAGTTCCTTTTGTATGGGGAGTTTAGTTAATATTGAGGTAGTCTCTTCAGGTTGGAGAGACTTCTTTTCTGATGTTTTCCTTGTTTGCTGTATCGGAATGCTGATACAGGTGGTCTTCCAGTTCTTTGATAGGTGATTGGCGTATGGCATAATCTCTCACTGTGGTCTGTGTAGTATGTAGATAGCAGTGAATTTTTTACCTTTAGTCCATTTGGTATGATGTCCATCCGTTTGCATTTGGAAAGGAAGATAATATCTGTCTGTATTTGTGCAAGTTTCTTCATGAGGTTGAAGGATTTCCACTCCATAAGGCTAAATGCAGTGTCTTGCATAGTGTCAAGTATCAGAGGGGTAGCCGTGTTAGTCTGGATCTGTAAAAGCAGCAAAGAATCCTGTGGCAGATTCTGTGAAGGATGTTCCAGCAGGACCTGCGGAGAGCCAGAGACTGAGACCAGAAGTTGACAGAAATTTTACTGCAGTAGTGATCAACTCCCCCCTCAGCTGCTCTTATTTTTTATCTGAGGTGAGGAACAATATTCTAAAACCGGTGAGAGGCTATTTTTTTCTTCAGTTTTGTTTAAAATCTATTGTAAGCCAGAAAAACAAAGACGTCTGAGCAGTTGAGGGACAGTGAACATTTTAAAAAATAGCTGTTGATAAAAAGCACAGAAAGGAATGTAGAACATATAACTATGTATAAGTCAGCAATTGATTTCAAACCCAGCCCCCCATTTTTTAAGGGGAATTTAGAAACAAAAATAAAATTTTCATTTTGGTTAAGCTTTCAAAAACAGGGAAAAAATCAAATTTTCAATTTTTAATTTTCTCTACTTTCCGCCCTTTCATGCCCCTTCTTGTTTCCTCCCCATTTCCCCCCTACAACAGTGCAATAAAATGAACACTGTCTAAGGGATGGTATTTTCCCTATGACTTCTTTCTTTTTCTTTTTTCCTTTTTCCACCTTTCAAAACTTCTAAAACTTTTGAAAAGTTACAGAGTGATAACGTTACAGTGGGGAAAACAAATTGTACATTATTCATTCTCTTGCATTCAGCAAAATAATTGTGTTTTCAATACATCTCCATTTTTTCAGTTGAAAAAATTCAACCTGCCCTAATTAGTATCATTCATCCAATTGTTGGCACAGAGAATTTTGACAAACCATCAACCACTGAATCATTTATTATGACCACTTGTGTCATATGATTGGATGGTTAAGTTGCATGATATTGTTTGAACTCCCTATTTGAAAAGCTGAAGCATTTTAAATGAGGGATGACAGACTGATTTGAAAAGACTAGAGGGAATATCTCTAATTTCTAAGCTACAGAAAAGTTAGCCCCACATCTACCCAAATATGACTTAATTAATGCCTAATAATGCCATCAGCCAGTCATGGGACCTCTACAAAGCAATATGCAGAGTCTGGAGACCCCAGATGGCATGGTCTGCAAGCTCCAAAGGTCATTGGAATGTGAGAGTCCTAATCCAGGGTGCAAAATGAAGAATACAAGGGTCTCAATCAGGAACTCAAGAAAAGCTCCTGATTCCAAAAACCAGGATCAGAAACTCCTTAGTTCACACACATAAGGCCTAGCTAGCTGGAGAAATATGGATAATTTAAAGGAAAAATAATTGAACGTGTCCCCCTCCCCCACTTCATCCCGAAGCTCCATCTCATGAGGGAAACTCTTTTGTAACTGACGGAGCTTGAAACTGAATGCACGTGAAGCGAGTTAGAGATAACAGCAAACTCAAGATTAAATTTACTAAAAAAAAAAAAAAAGCCCCAGATAGAAGGCCATAATTGTATAATGCAGATATGGGGGCAGCAAGCTCTGACAAGCCCTTTGATATTAAGACTTAAAGTGTCATTCTTCATGAGATATTATTGTTCTTGAACTCTAGGAATGTTCCCTCATCGCTTACCAGGGGCACCTGGATTCAGCACAGTCATGACTTTCTATGGGCAATGAGTTTCGTTCTGCAGATGCTGCCTGCTTTCTTTGGCATTGAAGGGGAGTTACAGCTCCATCTCCTGATAACTGAAGCTGGCCAAGGCAGGATTGTTGCTTATAGTACATTTTCTAGTGCTTTGTCCAATATAGTTTTAAACAATTCAAGCTTCCACCACTTCTCCTGGGGCACTATTCCAATTCCTGATACATTTGACTGTCAGAAAGTTTTCCACAGTTTCCTATAATTACAGTTCATAATGCACTTACTGTATTGTTTTCCACCTCTCTGTCCTGCTTGTCTGTAACAGGGAGCATATTTTCTGTAATGTATTCACAGCAAACCAATTTAAAAAGTGCAGTGAATAGGTGGAAATGGTTGGAGTGTGACTGTTTAGCATAACATTTAGCACAGATCCAGCCTTTGTTCCTGATGGGCCCATTCCAATTTAGAATTTTTCTGTGATCTTTACAGATGGCAAGTGTTGTCTCACAATGCTTGCTGAGGTGTTCTGCAGATAGAATGCTCCCTCTAGCCATCCCACAATTCCCTTGGGATAAGAAGAAGAATGTGGAGTGGAGTTTTGTGCCTGCCTCTCCTGGACCTTTGCTACATCTTTCTGATACTCAAGAAGGGAACCTAATGTTTCAGAAACCAAACTAAACCAACCTCCCTCTGCCCTCAAAAAATGTAACCTTTGCCCATTTGTAGAACTGAATCTCTTTGAGGGTTCTGAAATGTTCAGTTACCTTTGAACTGTCCTTGAGCAGCTCAAAATATGCCACAATTCCATGAGGAAAGCTGATCTCATGAGTGTTGCAGACTTATGGGGTTTGGATAAGAATTAACACTCAGAGAGGTGTATATCTAGGATGAGACTAAACTGTCAACCCCCTGAGATTCACCAATAACTACTGGTCCTTGTACCTTTGTACAGAGGTTCTGTTGGACTGAACAACTTGCCCTGCAGAGCCATCATAAGGAACTACGGATTATGAATGGCTGGAAAACAAGAACTCTATTCTGCCAAAAATGTCAAGGTTTCAACATCTGTTTTCGATCAGCATTGGAACAAAAACTAGGGCTTTTAATTTTTTTTCATGAAAAATCCACCCCAGAATAGCCAGCCTTCTGATAGTGGGGTTACTCGCCCAGGAAATGGGACACTCAGCTTCAAGTTCCTGATACCCACAACTCAAGTGAGTGCTCTGCACTGGCAATGGAGCCACTGTCTATCCCTGGCCTGGTAATATTTATACGAAGTGGAACAACTTCAACTGAAGAGACTGAGAATCAGATTAAATTCTTGGGTGCATTTTTTTCTCTCTCTCTGTTTCTGGTTTTGGCCAGAAATTCCATCCTGGACTTGAGAAATGGTTTTGACAAATGGGCATTTTCTAATGAAAAACCGTTTTGCTGAAAAATTCCCCACCAGCTCTACCATGGATATATATGACATTACATTGCCAACCCTGGTGTCACTTTCTGTCTGTTAGCAGAGATTTTATTCATGTAACAACCTGAATAGTTTTTTTTAAAAAAAACAAAAAACTAATTTTAAAGGGATTATGACAAACCTCTTGTAAACTGTATTCAATAAGAAGAGGACTTAGAACAGGGACTGTAATAGGTCTGAGTGACTGTGCTGGGGAAACAGATAATTTCCTGATAGTTAACAGCTAATTTTTCTAACAACCAAACTGCAGGAATCCTGCATAGAGGGTTTCTAATAGACACTTATGAAAAAGGAAAGAGGGACTGATGGATACCAGGTGGCCAAATTTTATTGCCAATTACTGAAGACTGTGTTCAGCGAAGTAGGCACTAAGCATCAGTGGCCACCTGAATCTGTATAGCAGGTATGGGCAGTTTGTATCCATATGCTGTTCATACCTGCACACATGAGAAATACAATCTATCAATAAATTACATTATTTGTTCTACTTGCATTAGTAACAACAACATAAATGTTCAGCCCTGGAGCTGATTCGCTAGTACTGTTCTGCAGTCATGAGAGGACCATGGTTTGTTAATGTAGTGTCTTTTGCTCCTGGTCTGCCATATTACTCACTGTGCTGCTTCCCACATTGAAGCCAATGCACTGTTACGGTATACTTGATATTTTCAGTAGCAATTAGTGGATTGACCTGTGGAACTCACTGCTTCAGGACATTAATGAGGCAAATAACTTAGTAACTTGCCATACCCCTTTATACCTCCTGAGACACTGCCAACCCATTTGTACTGTGACAAGAAAACTTTTCTGTGTCTCTTCTGTTGTGAGTTCCAGACAATGCTGTACCTTATAATATTTAGTTAAATTATAATTATTAATACAGCTAGTTGAGATTTTTTAATAATAAAGTTTTTCTGACAAAAAATGGCCATTTCTTGAAAACAGCTTTTGTGCTGTGTGTAAAAGCTGCCATGACATTTTCATATCAAAATTTTGTTTGATTAAAAATATTGATAAAAACATACTGAAGCTTTTATAAAAAATTGAGATTGGGTCTATCTGAACCCTGCAAAACAGAAACTATTGCCAAATTTCCAGTGATGCTATTTTTCCATGCTTTCACCAGCTCTTCTTTTTAGCATTAGCATTACTTGGGCACCCAGTCCTGTGGTATCTAGATTGACCGGGAGATAGGGGTCAAATGCAGAAGTTTGGATTCAGATTTGGGTGCAGAGTCTGAATCAGTGGTATTTGGATCTGATCTTCTAGGTTCATGATTTGGACCCATTCCCAGTTTTAACTGATTACTCCGCAGGCATTCCTCTTCTACTCTCTTGCTTTGCTCATTTATATTCTTGCCTGACGATCTGGGAGACTGTAATTTTGAAAACCTTTGAAAATGGGCCCTTATCCTTAAGCCAAATGCGCAGCTTTCTCTTTTCAAAGTATTGCTCTCTATGGGTTTCCCCCACATGCTAGCTGCCATGTCTGTAAATATGTGATGGTATATGGTTTCATGAAATTCTTATGAAGCAGCAGAGCAGAGCAGAAAACCTATTGTTATTTATGTCATCTGGATACATTGGTTTGGAACAGGGAATCTAAACAGAAGATAGTTTGGATGCAAATACTCCAAACTTAGATAGAACTAACAAATAGGCAACAGTGTAATATAGTGTAATTAAATAATAATACATAGGCTTGGCAGAATTCAATTTGAATTTTTTTTATAATTTTGCCAGATAATATTGATGTTAACTTTTAAGGATTTTTTTCCCCAATTTTTATCTATTTAAATTTTCACAGTTGCTCAAAATTATGGCTTTTAAGCATTTTTTATGTTTTTACTGATTTAAATTTTCACAGTGGTGGGAAACTACGGAGGGGTCAGACAATGGGTGGATATCAAACAATAATTATTTAGTGACAACAGACTCAGATTCAAAAAACGTTTTAACCATTAAAACACAAATTGTCAACAATGCATGTCAAGATATACAAAGTAAACAGCTTTAAAGCAAACTCTAATAAGTTCTCAAGCAACATTTTTCTTATTTTGCCTGCTTGTAAATTTCTATTATTATTGATGAAAATATTTTCATCCGTTTGTTTGTATGGTGAAATCAACTTTTATTGATAAAAATCTCATCTTTTTAATCCCAATAATACATTATAAAGCAAATTCAAGGAGGGTTCTGGGGATGTTAGCCAGAGCAGGGCTTTCAGTATCAGCTGGATAGTGGACTGCATTTCTGGGGACTGTCATGGCTCTGGACAAGTGGCACTGCAAAGACACTATCTTGCCAGAATACCCACACATTTTAGAAGTCCTTACCCAAAAGGTGATTTGCAGGAGGAGGTAAGCTAGTCAGAAGACAAGGTTTCTCTAATGAGGAGAAAAAGGAAAACAGATAGAGAAGTTGGGGAAAGGAAGGAGAGGTGGGAAGACCTAGGGAAAAGAGGGGGAGATCTTGGCAAGGGGAAAGTATAGAAATGAGAGACGTACTTCGTCAATCCCAAGGAATTCTTCATCTAGGACACCAATAGTGAAAGGGCCAGCCCTGAACTGAGCGTTGATCCTGTGTTGTATGACTCACTAATGCCCCCTCAGTGTAGTTAGTTCTTTATGTTATGTAGTTACCTATATGTCCTTCCTTCCTTTTTTGATACTGTGTATACTGTGGTCCAGTGGTTAGTGCTTATGTTTGGAAGGTAGGGCTCCTAGATTCTATTCCCAGCTCTACTACTGATGTGTTGAGTGGCCTTGGGCAAATCACTTGATCTCTCTGGACCTTACGTTCCCCTCTGTAAATGAGGGGTTTAATAATACTGACCTGCCTTCCAAGGAGCATATGAGGCCTGAAGTCATGCATGTTTGTAAAATACTTGGAGATCCTTAGATGAAAGGGGCGATGGAAGGACATGATGGTATTAATTAATTATTATTATTAATGATTTGGTAATAATGTAATAATGAATACAATATGTTTGCAGGATCTCATAATGGTTGTGAAAGTCCCAAAGACAATGCTCTAAAGCAGGGTCATCCAAACTCTGTCCACGGACTAAACATAGCCTGCAAAATCCTGACATGTGACCTCCTGGTTTGCTGTAGGTTAGATATGGAGGAAAAGCCCTTAGAGATGAAGAATTCCACCAGGCAAGAGCCCAAGTTGGCTATTTGTGTGTGATGGTTCTGGGCATGTCTTGTTTTTTCTAAATTTTACTACTGGGAAACTCAATAAAGTAATTTCTGTTCATCCACCAAGGGAAATATGTGAATTACGGGTACCCCTAAACTCCTGGTGTATTGCCAGTGTGGCTCTGATTGTCACAAAGTTGAATTTTTTGTGGGGAGAAGGGATTTTCAACAAACCAGAGCTGAATTTTGAAAGGGTCTGGTAAGAAAATATGCAAGTGACGAAAAGAGCAAGGTACAGCTGCCTCACACCAGCACTGCAGGGACATTTGCCTTGAACAGCACCTAGGAAAATCAAGTGAAATTATTTTTAAAGGAAATTTAAATTGCTTTGCAATGTATATTTACTGCACATACTAGCCCTTCCTGCTTGCTATAGAGAGATAATAATATTAGAATGTTTCCCATTCCCACAGAGTGGATGTCCCAGTGCTTTTATGAATTTAACTTCATAATCCTGTAATGTTTGCCACAGGATAGGTAGAGGTTAATATCCCCAGTTTGTGGATGGGAAAACTAAGGCACAGAGAATGAAGTGACTTGCACAGGGTCGCACACGGTACATCTACACTGCAATTAAAGACCTGTGGCTGGCCTGTGCCAGCTATCTCGGGCTTGCAGGGCTTGGTATAAGGGGTTGTTTAATTGTAGTGTAGACCCTGTGAGGAGGGAGGGTCAGCTTGAGCTGCAGCCTGAGCCCAAATGTCTGCACCACAATTAAACAGCTGCCTAGACTAAGCCCCATGAGCCCAAGTCAGCTGGCATGGGGCATGGGTATCTAACTGTAGTGTGAACATTCCCACAGTGACTCAGTGGCTGAGCTGGGAATAGAATCCAAGACTCCTGTCTTGCAGTCAGATGCTTTAGTCATTACACTACTCGTTTAGAGCTTGGATTGTGCTCAGATTGTGTGAGTGGCAAACCTTTCACTGACATCAGTGGGAGCAGAATCAGGCTCTTTGCATTCAGTCATGCTCTGAGGAAGCTGAGCTGTACTGGGGAGGATTAAGAGATGAATCTCACCAGCTCCGGTGCAGGAGAGGTTTGGAATGAGCTAATACTCACATAGCTGTTCACTCCTGTGTAATGCACTCATCCCATGTCATGGCAATACACCTTGTGCTTTTGTTTTGTCTGTATATAATCACACACAATGTATTTCATTAACAGTGGTTACTAAATTACCCTCTGAAGGCCTTATCCATAGGGTGGGCTGGGAAATGGATTTCCTGTCCCATGAGGATTTTTGAGATTTTGAAATTCTTTCCCATTCCAATCGAGGCCTAAATCTCAAATATTTTCATAAACCAACCAATTGAAGTTTCTTGGGTTGGGTCAATTGCGATGTATCATGTTAATAATTTAAAAATGCTTTGTTTTGATTTTTGACCTTTTCTTCTTTTTCTAAAAGCCTTGTTTAATCTACATTTAGTAAAACTTTTAAACAAAAAGTCATTTCAACTTGAAAAATGGAAACTTTCCATGTCAAAATGTCAAAATGGAACATTTCAACTATTTGTTTTTTCAAAAAAAAGGTTGAGCTGGGCGATTTGTCAAAAATGTGTTTCACAACCAGTTTTGGTTTTAATGAATCAGCATTTCTCAAAAAACAAAAAACAGTTTGCCCCAAATTTCCCAAACAGCACCACTTATCCAAAGCCTACTGAAGTCAGTAGAAAACCTTCTATTGACTTCAGTGGGCTTTTGAACAGGCTCAGAATGAGCCAGAGCTTATAGTCCTTGTGTACACAAAACTCTACCTGGAATTTCTGTATGCATTTCTAAGGGTTGCCAGCCTAGGGCCGCACATGTTATCATTCTCTTTTCATTACTGCATAGCACTAATACAAAGTGATTGATAATGTAAGAAGTGTTGTAGCACATGTTGATGTCAGTTCATTGCACGTCATCAGCATTTTCACTGGCAGCTCATTACTGTAGTGTAGAAAGAGCAGAACACAGGGGCTGACAAATGCCCATATCTAAAAAGTCATCAACTACAGTTTTTCTCCCCACCTCTCTACAGAGATTGTATATACGAGGAATAGGGAAATATTATTGTGGGATTCGGGGTTTTGCAAACTTCCTGAATGATTTGTGGGATTTGCTAAGCCAGTCTGAGTTCAGAAACTATTTCCCCTGCAACTGAAATCCACAGGGCTTGATCCACAACCACTTCCACAAGGGTGTGTGTGTGTGTGTGTGTGCGCGCATGCAGATTGTACCCCTATGTGTCACTAGGGGCAGTGGCATGTGATAGAGCATTCATCCTTTGAGAATTACAGTGGTGTTTGCACAGCTGCTCTCCCTTGTGCTTTCTGTCAAGATAGTACCCCTTTAAAGCACAGTCAGGGCTTCATGGGGACACAATAGTGGAGGTGGCCTGGGAGATGCTTGAAGACTCCAGGTTAGCAAAGTATATGCTTCTGCACTTTGCTGAACGGGGATGTATGTGAGCACATGCTTAAAGTTAAGCTTGAGTGTGAAGCTTTGAGATATCTGTCTGTACAATTTATGAGCTCTCATTGATATTAAGAAGGAGTTACTATGAAAATTGCTGTATCATTGAATGTCTCTATGTAAATGTGGACTCCACCATTGCTGAAAGGACTGTAAATATCTCTGTCAGACCAGGGACAATGGTCAGTTGTTACTTTATGGTTGCCCATACAGGTGGAAACACCTAAATGACAAGGGATTAGCTGAGGCTGATGAAGAGGAGAGAAAGTCCTTGAACAGGATGAAAAGACAGAGTGGTTTAAATGCTGTCTCAGATCTAGTTAAACTACTTCCTCTTGACAATGAGCAGACTGCTGTGAGGGGATCCAAATACTAAATCCCTGGGTGTGTTAAAACTCTGGAGTCTGAACAGAGTTCAGACACTGCACCAGACTTGGGATCTTCAGGCACACGCTTGGGGTGCAGATCCTCTATCCAGCAGCCCCTCTTGAGAGCTGAGACCTTGCAGTTCAACTGCCTAGACCCTGGGACCAGTGCTGACTCCCCAGACTTGGTTTAAACAGTCCCCTCTCCGGATTCACAGGTTAACTCTTCTGGGTGTGTAATAAATATAACACAACACCACAGATTTTGCACAGGATTCTAAAACACCATTATCTTTATTTAATAGCATGAGAAATACACAGATGTAATAAACTACATGCATTTCCTTGCCTCAGTTTCCTTACCACTCAGGAACATTCTTTGGGCTGGGGTCAGAGTCCTCTGTATCAGCCAGGATCCTTCTCCTACAGCTCATGGCTTGTCTTCTCAACCATGGAGCCCCTTTATCTCCAGATCAGCTTGCTTTGACCTGGGTTTGTCCTGCAGCTATGCCAGGCTTCCCTTGCTATGAAAACAAACCTGTCTCTTTCCCTCTCCTATGTGATTCTCCAAAGCCTTCTCCATGAATTCTTTTTAATCCCCTGCTTTGTCACTTCTGACTCTCCTATTTGGGGACTTTCCGTTCTCTCCTCTTCATTAGCTTCAGCTAATCCATTGTCAATCAGGTGTTTCCTCCTGAATAGATGACCATTTAAATTCTAATGACTGGCCATTTTCCCTGCTCTGGCAGAGATGTGTTTACGGCCCTGTCGACAATGGTGGATCCCACATTTATATACAGGCATTCATTGATCAACAATTTTCATAGTAACAACTTCATAATATTAAGCACAGTTCATAAGATGTACAGATTCCCCAAATCATCACACCCTGCTTAAGTGCTTTGCTGAACTGGTACCTAAATCAGTACATCTGCCAGGTAACCTGGTCATGTCCCCTCCCTAACCATTGTTGCCCTTTTTGAGGGCTGTGGTACCCCCCTCTTCAGGTATCCTCAGCAGAGTAGGGTTGCACCTAGACGCTCCTCTAGGCAGATTTCCCATGACTGGGATCCCAGAGACCATGTTATGTCAGATTTTACCAGCAGAAACCCAGGAGTGACTCAAACTTATGTTTCTTTTCCAGGGAGCTCCAGTTTCACAAAACTTAACAAAGCACATAGTCCCTTGTCCTATATTAAGATGAAAAGAGCCCCCAAAAGCTGGGCTGGCACAGTTAGCTCCCTATACAGGGTATGCATATGCATATTCCTTATTATTTATATCTCTTCCCCTTTGTGCTGCTCCTGGAAAGCAAACCTGATAATATTTAGGTTTAAGTCAGTTTTCTAAACCCACAATACTTGAGTAGCTTTGAAATTAGGTACTGTGCGGTAGCCCATATTGAATATATGCAACGTGTCTGTGTGTGTGTACACACACACACACACTTTATTATAGAAGGAGCTGGTAGCATGGCTATTATTAAGGTTGTCTGACACGTCCCATTATAAGACTGCTTTCTTACTTATAGCTTTGCCAAAATTTAACCATTGGGGCTGAAATTTTACATACTGGATATCTGCCTCAGACTGGATTTTCTGAACATTTTCTGCCAACACAATTTAATCATTTCTGAGAATGAGGTGAGGGAAGAATCCATTGTTCTCCCCACGTTCAAAAGTGTTGGTGGCCTTTTCTTTGAAAAGCCCTCTAGCACACCCATTCTTTGGAGTAAGGATTTGAAATTTGGCAAGAGGGAGGGGGATCTGTTCCAAGGATGTGCTTTTTGCCATGCCTGTGAAAATCTGCCCAAATTTGGCCAAAATATAGGCCTTTGAAAAATCACAGCATGCATATACTCATTAGAGGCTTCTTAGGTTTTAGCTGTTAAATTCCGTAAAGACTCCATCTGCACTGGGCATGCTCCAGATGATCAGGACTTTTCCTGCAACTGCAGTTCTGGGCGGTTGCAGGCCATGCTGGGTCCAGGCAACTGAATTGAAAGTAGGGAGCCTGCCTCTCCAGTGCTCTCAAAGACCCCTCCTGCTGGCACCCACACAGCACGGAGGAGGTCACTGACTAATTCCAATGCAGAGGGGACAAGAGCTAGAGCTGTGGGTGAGGGGAGGACTGGGATGGACTGGAGGATGCCAGGGGAAGAGGGAAACAGAGGCTGAAAGTTGGGAAGGAGGGGAGACTCGTAGTGAGAGCTTAGAGCAGGAGTGGGCAAACTTTCTGGCTCTAGGGCCACATTCGGGTATGGAAATTGTATATGGACCATAAATGCTCATGAAATTGGTGGATGGGGTGAGGGTTCTGGGATGGGGCCAGAAATGGGGAGTTCAGGTTGTGGGAGGGGGCTCTGGGCTGGGACAGGGGATTGGGGTGTGAGGAGGGTTTGAGGGATCTGGCTGGGGGTGAGGGCTCTGCGATGGGGCTGAGAAAGAGGGGGTGCAGGAGGGTGCTTCGGGCTGGGACTGAGAGGCTCAGAGGGCGGAAGAGGGATCAGGGCTGGGGCAGGGGGTTGGGGTGTGGGAGGGTGTCAGGGGTGCAAACTCCTGACAGCTTTTACCTCGAGCAGCTCTCAGAAGCAGCGGCATGTCCTGCCTCTGGCTCCTACGTGGAGGTGCGGCCAGGAGGCTCTGTGCACTCCCCCTGTTCACAGGTGCCACCTCTGAAGCTCCCATTGGTCATGGCTCCCAGCGAATGGGAGCTGCAGGGGTGGTGCTTGGGATGGGGGCAGAATGCAGAGCCCCCAGTCACCCGTATGTGTAGGAGTCAGAGGGGGACATGCTGCTGCTTCCAGGAGCCGGGTGGAGCCATGGCACGTGCAGACTAGGGCAAGCTGGAGTACCGGAGCAGGACAAGCCCCAGACCTTGTTCCCCAGTGGGAGCTTGAGGGCTGGATTAAAACTCTGAATGTCTGGATGTGGCCCATGTGCTGTAGTTTGCCCACCCCTGGATTAGAGTGATACTGGGATTGAGAGCTGTTGGGGAGACTGGGACTGGTGAGGCAAAGAGACTGGGAGCTGGGTGAAGGTAGATTGGAAGTGGCTGGGTAAAGAGATTGGAACTGGGAGCCTAGGGAGACAGATCCGATGAGGAGCTGGGGGAAACTGGGGCTGGCTGGGCAAGAAGACTGGGAACAAGGACAAGTAGATTGTGGGAGAAGGAGAGGATGGGAAAGGGGAGACCGATCTGATGAGGAGCCAGAGTATTGAGGAGGCCTGAGACTGGCTGGGCAAAGCTCCAGGCAAAAGCAATCAGAGTGTGTGGGGGAGAATGGGATGATACTGAGATTGGATGTAGAACCTGGAGAGGGACACTGAGGATGCAGAATGTGGGAGTGGAGGCAACTGGAGGTCCAGGTCAGGGAAAGAGACAGATCACATGAAGAGTCAGGAGAGAGGAACAGGGAGTGGCTGGGCAAGTAGATTGGGAGGAGAGAAACCTGAGGAGCGGAGACTGGGATTGGATATGTGAAGAGAATGAGACTGCAACAAGGAGCTGATTTGGGAAAAGAGACTGGACTGTGACTGGGAAGGTTTTGAGAGGACAGAACAGAAGGAATCACATTGAGTGGAATGAGTAGAAGAGTCTGTACCCACACTCCCCTCCAGGGTCTGAAATGGAACCCAAGATTCCTGAATCTCACCATTCCTCTGATGTCAGCAAATACCTGTGAAACCCACTGGCAAAGTGTGTCATTTGTCTCTAGTATTAGTTCACACAGAGGATGACAACTATCTACTTGCTATAAGTTAGTCTATTAGCTCAAGTGGCAGAGATCTGTGAGGTGGATCTAAAGGTTCCAGCACTGCTGATGACCTATGTGGGTATCAATATGATGCCATATCATGGGAATTTTGGGGGATTGGTTTACATATAAAAAGCCTACATTAAAAGAATATTATCAAGGTTGCAAAGTCAAACCCTGTCCAGTAAGGAAATGGCAGAATTAAGATTTCCTGTGCGACCTTAGTTTAGTCTGTGTATGCATATGCATTATGATACAGTTTTAATTATATGATCATATACTATTTTTCCAAAGAATCCTTTCCTCATTCAGTGCGCAGAATGGACCTGCCTGGGGATGAATCAATGTTGTGTAGAGATGAAGGCTGTTGTCTGTTGAACCCTGCTTTATTTGTTACCAAAGGTGGAAGGTGTGTACCTATTGCAGGTACTGGAATAGGCCCACCCAGAACAAAAGGCCTACCCCTCAATGAGGAACCACTCAGGCCATAAATGAATTCTTGGGACAACAAACTGGAAAAAAAAAAGAAAAAAGAAAAAAAAAGGAATGGAAATGAGGGTCAAAGGCTAAAAATCAGAGAACCAGAAATGGACACAGAGCAGAGAACTCCTGACAGCTCCCATGGCTCCTCAAAGGTGTCTAAGGAGTCAGTGGACACCTCCCAGAATAATTCTGCTCATATATGTGATTTAACAAGGGACCTGCAGTTGCAGAGCACCCCACCACCCCATCCAGTTTCCTCTTCCTGGTGTGATGGATGGCCATCTTGGCCAGCACAAGGAGGCGGTTGATGAAGAGGTCTTGCAGCTTTGTGTGGCCTGGGATGGGGAGTGCATAAATGAGGAGATATGGGGGAAAGTGCAGCCAGAAACTCAATAGGAGGTTCTGGAGGAGCCAGAAGAGGGACTGGAGTCTGGCACACTCTATATACATGTGTGCAAGGGTCTCCCTCTCACCACAGAAAGGATAGGTGTCAGGGGAGTCCATGAACCACACCAGGTACACTCCTGTGCTCACTGCTCCATGCAGGAACTGCCAACCAATAATCCTAGCCGGCTGTGGGACCAAGGTGGAATACGTGCTGGCCTAGCCAGGTAGCTCCTGCCGAGGTCTCCCCTATAAGGGACTCTGGGAGAGGGGTGGAGGGTATCAACCCCCTGTACTGCCAGAACCTCCTCAGTCAGCTCCACCTGCTGGATTTCATTAGCGTGTGCAAAAGCAGACCCAGTGGAAACCTCCCCAGGTGACATATGGGAGGCATCATCCACCTGCTCGAGAGGGAGGTGCTGTGCCTACGATTTGTGCTTGCTACTCTTACCCCCTCCACTCCACTTACCAATACCCAGCCCTCACTGCTGTAGTCAGAAGGTGGGCCAATGGGGGTGGGTTCAGTGTGCAAGTGCAATGGGATCAGGGCAAGGGGAAGCAGGGATGGTCTTCCCCTGAAATGGATCCTCCCTGTGGCTCTTTGATGTCACTGTGGATCCCACCCAATAGTTATAAGCAGTGGGGACCATCTACTTGGCTGGGTGCAAAGGGAGTGGGGTAGGTGAGGGAGTGCCCTGGTGCTCACGTGGGATTGTCAGATGACATAGCAGGAGGAGGAGGGGGAATCAGAGGGGCAGGGTCACTGGTGATGGTGGGACCGGCGCCTTTCCAAGCTTTGGAGGCTCTTGGCATCCTTCCTTGCCAGGACAAGGGCTAGTCTCTCTGGATGTGTTTTGAAGCCCAACAGGAGGCACTGAGCCTCCTCTGATAAGTAATGCACTCAATAGAGGGAGCTCTTATAGGGCACCAAAAAGGACCTCTCTAAATTTCCCCTGCCAAACACTGCTGCTGGAAGCTAGATGGTGACTTGCTGGTGGAAGGAGAGACTGTGACAGAGGGTGGAGTCCTTTCAGCCCAACAAGGGAGGGTTGATGTGGTAGGCCAGGTTCCCCAGGGTAGAGAGGAGAACCAGTAGGGTGGCATTGTGGAAGAATGGTGAGAAAGAGGTGAGCACCACCCATACACCCATGTCCACCATGGGCTCAAGGGGAACAAAGAGCCCCCCACCTTCACACTGAGATACCCTTCTCCACTGCCTCCTGGGTGGCAGCTTCCAGTGTAAGGAAGAATGTCAATGCCTGCAAGTAGGTTTCAATGTGGAGTGAGGTGGCTACCAGGCGGTGACAGCTGCTGTGCCTCCTGGTCAGGCTAGGGATGGGGCCCTGGCTGCCATAGATGGAATATGAGGAGGCAGCAGCAGCAGTGACAGAGGGGCCACAGCAGATTGTGATGGGGCAGTGGGCAGGGCCACAGCTACCTGAGCATTTGCTTTGGAGGTGGAAGATGGGCAACCTCAGAGCTGGTGGAAGGGATGGAAGGGGGTGGCTGATGGCGGGGCTGTGACAGGAGCAGCTGCCACCATGGAAAGAGCCTTCGGGGGGGGGGTGATTTTGTCCTTTTTCCTGACAAAGGGGGCTCCCTTGGTGTTGGTAGGAGGATTGGCAGAGGGGTCCCTGACTGTGCCTTCTGCTGCCACTCCAGTCGGGGAGCTGTGTTAATGGTGGTTGCCATGGGAGAGGAAACTCTGGGAGGAAGCTGAGGTGGTCAGGGATCACCATGCCTCAGTTCCCTCTCCCCCATCTGTACTTTCCCTCCATGAGCAAAGCTGGAAGCCTCACATGTGCTGTTGAGGGCATGTGATGTCAACAGCCACCAGAGGGGTGAGGGAAGGGCAGCAACCTGCAAAGGGAAGAGGGACCACATAGGACTAGGGGCAACAAACTGACCATGTGAAATAGGGGGTTGGGCAGCTACCTGCTAGGGAGAGGGGGATCACACGAGATGGGGGGGCATTGAACTGTAAGGAGGAGGGGCAACAGTAAATTGCAAGTGAGAGAGGGGGATGATGCAAAGTGGGGAGAGGGGAGGGACTGTAAACCATGAGTGGGGAGCTGGTGGGCAGGCAGGGGGGAAGAGAAGGAGGCCTGCCAGCCCAATGCAAACTGAGGGGAAGAGGGGAAGGATAGTCCAAGGGGACACGTGCACCCACATGCACTGGTGGTGGAGTGAAGAAAATGTTGCTGCTGTTCCAGGGTGTGTGGGTGGGTGGAGACAGGCAGGCCAGCAGGCAGGTAGATGGTAAGCAGTGGGAGCGATAGGGAAGTGGATGGGGTGATGGGAGGGCTCCATGCACTCGACTCCCCCCTCCCTTCCTGGCAGCAACAGCCAAGCACAGCAGCAGCAGCAACACCAGTAACAGCCACTATATAAATGCACGGTACACCCACATCTTGAATACTATGTGCAGTTCTGGTTGCCCCATTTCAAAAAACATATATTAGAACTGGAAAAGATGCAGACAATGGCAACGAAAATGATGGGGCATGGAACAGCCGCCATATGAGAAGAGATCATAAAGACTGGGACTGTTCAGTTTAGAAAAAAGATGACTGGGGGATATGATAGAGGTCTACACAATCATGACTGGTGTGGAGAGGGTGAATAGGGAAATGCTGTTTACCCTTTAACATAAACCCTTTCCCACTAACAAGAACTAGAGGTCACCCAAAGTAATTAATAGGCCGCAGGTTTAAAACAAACAAAAGGAAGTACTTCTTCACCCAACACATCATCAACTTGCAATGAGATGCTATGAAGACCAAAAGTATAACTTGGTTCAAAAGCGAATTAAATAAGTGCATGGAGCAAAGGTCCATCATAGCTATTAGCCAAGATGGTCAGGGATGCAACTCCATGCTCATGGTATCCCTAAATTTCTGACTGCCAGAAGCTAGGACTGGATGATGGGATGGATCACTCAGAATTGCCCTATTCTGTTCATTCCCTCTGAAGCATCTGGCACCGGCATATTGGGCTAGATGGACCATTGTTCTGATCCAGCATGGCTGTTTGTATGTTCTTATGAATCTCCTCTAGAAGCAGCAGCAACAGAAAGTCTATCCACAGAGTCACAGATGGGGAGGGAAGGAGGTAGGGAAATACAGGAAAAGAAAGGACAGTTTCATGGTTAAGGCAGTTGAATGCTGCCCCAGGGAATTGGATTCTATCTCTGCCGCTGCCACAGAGTTCCTGTGTGATGTTGGGAACTTAAACAAAACTCTCCACAGAGGGTCACTAATTGTGTGTTTCTCATTTTCTGGTACCTGACTTGAGGTCTGATTTGCAGAAGGACTGAGCACTCACAGCAGCACCTAAAGTCAGTGGGAGCTGTGCTTTGCACATGTAGTGGTTTATAATGCTAGGTACTCTGAAGTCAGGTCCTAGGTGTCTCGAATAGGGCTCTAAAAATTATTGGATATTTTGACCTTAAATCCCTCAGTGCCTCCGTTCTCCATTCTGTAAAGATGAGAATACCTCCTCACCTCACCTGGTTGTTATAAAAATAATTCATATGTGTGAAGTGCTCAAATGCTGCAGTGATGAGCACCATAAAAAAGTCCATGAGGAAATTAATAATTCTGTGTCCAGAGCAGGATTTGCATAATAGGCAATAAATAAAGCCTAGGGACACATGCGGAACAATGAGAACAAAACAAATAATTGAATAAATGCTTGTTCAGTGAGCACCGTCCATCCCGAGCGTGGAATGAGACAGGGGTCCTATGGAAAATAGTATGTGATCCTGTAATTAAAGACTGTGGAATAAACCACACACACAAAGGAGCAGAATCAATATTGCATAGGCAGCCTGAACACTGGCATTTCATAACTTTCGAGTGCTTGACTTTGCAACCTTAATAATGTTCTTTTCACAGGGCTTGTTTGTTTTTTGGTGTGCAAATATGTATATATATATGCACACACATACATGCACATTTATATATTCTACATGCTTCGAAGGACAACAGTAATGTGGTTTCTGAGTAAATTTTGCCCATTAAAATATTACCAAAGGCAGATGTTTTGGGGCCTACAGGATTTATAGATTTGCTCTCCAAAGAATATATTAGTGAAGATGACTGTTCTCCTGTTGGGTTGTGTGCTGTGTTTTTGAAAGCTTCAGCGCCCACTCCAGATTAAAGCAGCATGTTGCTGGAATAGTGGGCCTCCAATGAAGACGGCTTTCAACAACGCAAAACCACTGATGAGAAAACATAGACGGAAGGAGAGCCAACCCCCAACAGCTTTGTTTCTCAGCTTTGAACTATCATCCAGAGCCTGATGGAAGAACAGGTCTGTGGAAATGGAGACCTTGTTCTCAAAGCCCTAAGATCTGACATTAGTCTCTAGCTACGTTACAAAAGGAAAGAAGGGAAAGAGAGAAAGAGAGAGCTCCTGCCCGCCATGTACTGTACATGCAAATAGCATATTGCTTTTTCCAAGCTAGAGAGGCCTCCTCTTCCAACTGTTCCAGTAATTAACCTCACTTTCTTGGCTGGTGTTAATTTGTTTCAAGTATTTGGGCTTTAGATCTAACCATGGGAACTTTGCTCCCTGAAGAAACCTTGCCAACTATTACTAGACATTTTACCACACACATGTGGGCCAAAAAAAGCAAGGCTAATTACACTGTGTTTTTTTTGCAATGTGAAGTATATCTGTAATGCATTCTATACCTCATAATGAAATAGGGGAGGAGAGAAAAAGCAAGGAAGTGTATGTGTGTGTGTGTGTGTGTGAGAGAGAGAGGGACAGAGTGAGAACTGATTTTGACTAAACTTCATTCACAATGTAAAGGCCATCTAAAAGACGTTAGGATCCTAGGTGTTATGTTCTACCACATGAAACCAGAGATAAATGGTGCTACCAAAATTTGAGCTGTGAATAACTAAGTTCAATTACTTGGTACCAATGGGAGTTATTTAAGTTAAAATTTAAATAGAAGGAATTATCCAAACCAGATGTCGGTTTCCCAATACTTTCTATTTTTCCCCCTTAGTGCTCTGCATGCTACCTGTTGAGTAATGAGCGAGGCGGGAGGAGGAAGGCAGGGTATTTTTGTCAGTGTAACTGGCAACTATAAAAAGGGATGCATGACAACACCTACTGCTGAGCACATAAGCTGTAAAAAACTATGTAATTTAAGGTCCAAGCTGACTCCATTTCTGCTCTGTGCCATTGTGAAAAACTATAAGAAGGTTCAGCAAATTAAGGCTGGAAAGGTAGACTTAGAGTTGACATTTTGGGATTTATATTAATTTGGGTCCCAATCTCCAATTTTACTGAAAGAGAAGATTTTTAAAAATGCATGCTTTTGAAATTAGCAGTAAAAAGATAAAGTACCTACATCTTCTATAGAACATTAGATCCATACACCTCAAAGCACTTTATCATGGTGGGTCAGCACTGTCCATAATTTAATTTAAACCCATCTGCATATAAGATTTTTTAGGATCTGTCTACCTAATTCTGCAATTCTTTGCTGTGTGCTTCTGCATTTTTTTTAAAGCAGGCAACTTTAAGTTACGTAGATGTTTTCCTGCTAACTTCTCTGGGATAGAGGTTATCTTTGTCTTGAACAAAATCTTGACCAGATGCCTTTAGAAGGTTAGACTGTGGTGCGCAGGCAGCAGGCTAAATATGTTTTTTCTCTTAGTGAAAGCCTGATCTCTCCCATTGCCATCTAGATTAGAGCAAAATTCAACTCCATTCTACAGAAATCTCAGTTTTGTTGCTGATGGAGCTGCATAGAGTGTGGAAGTGCCATTTGGTGAAGGATTTTGAGATTTCAATAATTTGCTCCATACCAGACCGGAACACCTCAAAATGGTGAAGTTCTTTGCAAAGGAAAATTCTGAAAAATAAAATAAAATAAAATAAAATAAAATAAAGTAAAAGCAAACTAATTTGGGATCAATTGAAATGTTTTTATTATAATATATAATACAAAATTTAAAACATTTTAAAAACAAAAAATCATTTCAAAGAGAAAAATCAAAATGCTTAATTCTGAAAATATTGATATTTTGGTGTTGTAGGAACTTCGCTCTCCCTGCTCCTGTCTGCCTGCCTCTCAGTTTTCTTCCAAAACAAAATTCTGGAGATATCGACCTAAGTCTGCAAAGTGCTTCAAATTCCAATTGAACTGCATATTCTAATGGATGATGGTTTCATCTCAATTTCTCTGGCTAGCTCTAGTTATTGGTTCTATTAGTCTGTCCAGAATGTGATTTATGCTAAGGGAAAGGCTTAGGCTTCTTTCCTGCCTTGGAAATTTCCTTGTCGCTGACATTTTGGGCATCTTTTCTACATACAGAGGGCCAGACCCTCAGCTGCTGTAAATCAACATAGCTCCATTGATGTGACACTGCTTTACACCAGATGAGGATCTGGTCCAGAGGCTGCATTTTAAGAAGATGGCTGGAATATATCGCTGCCACGTATACTAAGACAAGGGCAATCATACCTCAAATTGCAGGGCATAAGCTTAATATCTGCAGGAGTCAGGAAGAAAATTTCCCCCTTGTGCAGCATTTTACTTTTGGCTGGTTGTATAATGAGTTTCTCACCTTCTCCTGAAATATCAGGCATAGGTTACTGATGCACCCAGGGTACAAGTGATGGACCAATAGTAACTGCTCCAGTATGGCAAGTCTTATGAAAAACATTCTTAATTTGAGGTTCAGCAGTCTGAGAGATCTGAGTACAAATGCGGACATAGGAACTGTCATCCCGAATCAGTCCCATGGTCCATCTAGTCCAGAATCCTGTCTGTGATAATGGCCAGTAGTGCCAGATGCTTCAGTAGAAGGTGCAATCAACCTCACATTAAGCAGACATGGGATGTATCCCTCCACATTGGATCATCTCCTAATCTCTAATAGTCACAGATGGTCCTGAGCCCTGAAGCATGAGGTTTGATATCTGATTCCAGAGCTTGTTAGCATTAACTATTTATAGCTGTAGACATTCTTGTTATACCGAGAAACGTTCAATCCGTTTTTGAATCTTGCTAAACCTATGTGGCCAAAGCAAATCCATCTTGATAGCAAAGGAAATCTCTTATACTGGGCCACTTTTTGAATGAGGTCTCACAAGTGAACATCTCCCCTGAACTGTGATGTCAAAATCCCAGTGCCTGTACAAAGGAAATCCTCACAGGCTGGTGGGCAATTCAGCTAGATTGCCTCTTGGTATTAGGAAGTCCCCTGGCTTGACACTAAACTAAAAAAAGAGAGAAGAGGATGAAGGGGGAGAAACCAAAACTCATAGGGGCAAAACAACATCTGAGCCATTCTAATTAGATTCTCCACTTAACCATTGCATTCTCTCTTGATCACTCCTGATATCAGAGGATGGAGAGCACATGCCTCTGTGATTCACTTAACCAGGCCTAGACCACAGTGGGTTTTAAGGACCAAAACTGGATTAAAACCCTCCTTCCCTGCCCCATAGTTCATAAAGGTTTACCAAGTTTAAGGGGGAAAATGATCCTAGATGTACCACCCTAATTAAATACTTAAATGAAATTGGATTAAAGTGGCTGCTGCCTGCTCTTGTTTCATTGGGATGGCCTCCTTCCTTCTCTGGGACTAGCGGAGGGATTACGGGCCATTTACAATCAGATATGGGGTAGAGGGAAAAAGGATTAGGGCCTAATTCTGCACCCACTGAAGTCAGAGGTAAAAATCCCATTGACTTGAATGGGCCAAGATTAGGCCCTAAATCATTACATTATTCTTCTTGACTACTGAGGAGATTTTAATCACACTCCAGAAATTTGTTCTTGTTGAGACAAAAGGCAGGTGTGGAAGAAGAACCTGTTCGAAGCTCATCTTGCTAATGACACAATTTAAAAAAAATAATTACCCAGTAACAGTAACCAGGGCCATAATATAAATCAATATATTTCACATACTTAACATATATCTAGTTATATGAAGTTGTGTATTTTTGTTTTGATGAAATCCATCCAATTTTATATATCTTTATCCCATCTATTTGACATCCATGTGCAATAAATTTGAGCAAATATATTTGAAATGCATGGGAACTAGGTTTTCTTTCCTTATGCTAGATGGTACATCACCACCATGCTACATAATACTATCCCACAGTCTCCCTAAGGGACTCAGAGTTTGCTGACAGTGGGAGCACGCTAAACCAGTCAGATGGATTTGATATGGATTTGACAGGGGTCTTAAATCCAAAGTATTGGGGTCCCACCCGCCATCTCTAGCCTGATGGTATTAGCAGTATACAAATCAGTCTCCTATAGGCTCACTGTCTGAGCAGCATTTACTCAAAATGAATATTTATAGTGTTTTCATATTTTGGATAAACCCCATGAGTCTCATAATGTTATTTGACTCTAAGTGAGGTTGATGGTATCGGCTCAGTGCCCTGCCACAAAAACCACCTCTTGCAAATCTGGCCTAGTTCATAAAGGTTTAGAACTAAGCCAATGTAGAAACTGAATTGTCTTGTGGTCATCTCTAGGCAAGAGTGGAGATGAGATCTATCATGGAAATGTGGACTGAGGCTGACCTCTTCATGCAGATGACCTCTAGGCTCCACCATTCAGAAAGCCTGTCTTTCCCCAGACCACAGAAACAAACCCCATCAGTGTTCACTTGCCTTGATATAAAAGTGCCTTGGCTTGGAGAAACAGTTAGAGGAAGGGGATGGGCTGTGGTGCTTTCATGAATACCGCTGCTCTGCTGTAGTCTTTCTTGACACTGATTCAAGCCTTTCACTTTTAAAAATTCTGGACTTGAAAAAGCTACTAGAGTAGGTATGGGAGAGAACATTTTCATTAAACTCAGCCCAAAGTGAAGGGATGTTTTTCTCTGGGATCCTGGCTTCTCTTCCTACTGCACAGTCCTTCCTGCTGAAGTCTGATGGTGACACTGAGATAGGTTCCCATGGAGATGAATATGAGTCTCTTTCTAGGCATTTATTCAACATACTCATAATTGTGGTATCTGAACGCCTAAGAACATAAGAGCTGCCATACTGGGCCAGACCTATGGTCCATCTTACCCAGCATCCTGTCTCTGACAGGCAGTGGCAGATTAGTCACTGGGCCATTGGGGCCTGTGCCCTGGCCAATTGGTGGGCCCTGGAAAAATGGGCACAGCCATGCTCCAACCTGCTCTGCCCACCCAGTACTCCTGCACATGCTTGTTGACTATCTAAAAGAATTCTAATAGATTGGTGAGGCATGACTTCCCTTTACAAAAACCGTGTTGACGCTTCCCCTAACAAATCAGGTTTATCCTTGTGTCTGATAATTGTGTGGTTTTTTTACTATAGTTTCTACCAGTGTGCCTGATACATAAGTTAGGTTCACTGGCCTGTAATTTCCAACATCTCCTATGAAGTCCTTAAATAAATCTGTGTTGCATTAGCTATCTTCTAGTCATCTGGTACAGAGCTGATTTCAGTGATAGGTTACACACCACAGTTAGAAGTTCTGCAATTTCATATTTCAGTTCCTTCAGAATTTTTGGCTGAATATCATCTGGTCTCGGCAACTTATTATTGTTTAGTTTATCAATTTGTTCTAAACCCTCTTCTGCTGACAGATCAGTTTGGGAAAGTACTTCAGATTTGTCACCTAAAAAGGTGTCACCCCCTATATTCTGCAGTGAAGACCAATGCAAAGAATTAATTTAGCTTCTCTGCAATGGCCTTGTCTTCCTTGAGTTCTCCTTTAATACCTTTGTTGTCTAGTAGCCCCACTGCCTGTTTGGCAGGATTCCTGCTTCTGATGTACTTAACAAAATTTACTGTTAGTTTTTGCATCTTTAGCAAGTTGCTTTTCAAATTCTTTCTTGGCCTGCCTAATTATACTTTTACATTGTACTTACCAGAGTTTGTGCATTTTCCTCATTAGGATTTGACTTCCAAATTGTAAAGGATCCCTTTTGGCCTCCATTACTCTGTTGGCAGCATTCTTTTGATTCTCTTACTGTCTTTTTTGATTAGGGGTATACTTTTAGTCTGAAGTTGTGACTTCAGGTGGGGCTATGTGGAAGGAGTGATAAGCACTTAAACAGAAATTCTGTCTTCGTGCTACTGTTCTACTAATTTAAAAAGTGAGAGAACAATACAGGAAAGTTCAGGATAGCTAGAAGACCCCCTAAGCAGTGTAGAAGAATAAGTGCAGGAATAGAAATCAGTGACTCCTGAACTGTAATCCCAGCTCAGCCACTGACTTTCTATATGGCTGTAGAACAGTGGTGCGAATCCTGCGGCCCACGGGCCACACATAGCCTGTCAGGGTAATCTGCTGGCAGGCTATGAGACAGTGTTTACATTGACTGTCCACAGTCATGGCCGCCCGCAGCTCCCAGTGGGCACAGTACACCATTCCCAGCCAATGGGAGCTTCGGGAAGCGGCGGCCAGCATGTCCTTGCAGCCCAAGCCACTTCCCGCAGCTCCCATTGTCTGGGAACAGTGAACTGTGGCCACTGGGAGTGCGGGCAGCTGTGCAAATGTAAATAAACTGTCTGGCGGCCTGCCAGTGGATTAACCTGAGGGGCCGTGTGCAGCCCACGAGCCTTAGGTTGCCCACCACTGCCGGCGTAGATAATATTGAACCACTTTGTGTCTCAGTTTTCCCATCTGTAAAATGGGGATGACAATAAAAAGCCAGAAACAGAACTGCTCAGCTATGTGTTATTATGGACCCTTTATTGCAATCAGCTCAAGAAAATGCACCTTTTGCTTAAGTGATAGGAATCTGTGCATTTGGAGCAGCAGGACATCACGTCTACCCCTCTTTGTGCCTTTGGGTTCCGTGTGTGCAGCACAGTGACAATTGTGATCACACGGGGGACTTGTCAAAATACTTACCATGTCAGAGGGGAGTTTTTGAGCAAATAATCACTTAATGTTTGACTCCTTGACTTCCCCTCAATAAGTTCTTCATACACAAACCCACTACAAACTAATTAGGCTATTTCTCTGGCAGGCCATTAAGGAAGAAAGAGAGAGAACTGTTTCTAAAGTGCTTTGAAGAGGGATATAACTATTAAGAGGCAAAAGGCATCAGTAGCTCTTTAAATTTTTTCGCTGTAAAGCTCTGAGGAACAGAAATAGCAAATGAATAGCTTCCAGAAACAATGGGAAATAACTCTTGATTCTGTTTGGCCTGTGTTTCTCTTTAGGGGGTGGAGGGTGGGGAGAAGAGCTAAGAAAGAATTAGTTTCAAAGTAATGAAGTAAGTTAGACATATTTTTAAATGACCCACTTGATTTGCAAAATAAAGTAATAGGGGCCATGCTCACAGCTCAAATTAAGTATATAAATATACTTCCATGTATATTGTCCAGAACATAAAATAATTCCATCTGGAGATTTAGGTATTGCCTTGCACAAAAGCTTCCATTTGAGTCATTAATAGTATATTTTTATTAAAGGAAAATTGGCTTCAAAAGCAGTTGGGAATTGTGGGAAAAAAACTGGGATGAAAGTAATTATCCTCTTGCCCTGTCTCTTTCCTTGTGCTCATTCTTCTGTTCCAGACGCAGACAGCAGCAGCAGCTCCTCTGTCTTCTGTTCCTTCCATGTTTGATCTTGTGCTTGGGCTTTCTTCTGCTGGATCCTGGAGCCCAGGGGAATGAAGGTATTGTGTCCATGACATGTGTTTGAACTAGCACCAGGGTAGCATGTCAGGAAAAGCTTGGAATCCCCTAGGATGGAATGATGGATCAGGTCACTGCTGATGGGCAACCGTGATCTTCTTTTATCCCTAAGAGTTTTCAAAAATGCAACAAAGTGCTATAGGAAGTAGACCAAGAACCTGCTGAAGATCCTGTTTATTGGTTAGTGGTTTGGGGAGATCAGTGAATAACAAAATAAAGCAGGGGCGCACAAATTTAGCCCAATCAAAGGCTGCACCGAGGGCTGCATCTAATTAGGATAAAACAGAGGCGAATGGAACCATCCTCCTCTAATGTGGAGATGTATATGAAGACTGCAGGCACCAGTTTGAAATACTCTATCTTGAGCAGGATATCTGAGACCTGTAGTACATATGGGGTGCCATACTAAAGATGTGGTCAGCAGGGGGCCGCATTGTAAAACTCCATGGGCCACATTTGGCCAGTGAGCTTCATGTTGATCCTCATGTTCCACCCTCTTGGCTACCCAAAACCAAAAGACACAAATTCTGACGAACTGAAAACACACGTTCTTTAGAATTCAAAAGGAAAGTGAGTGCAGATCATGACTGGCAGGAAACCAGCCTCTGTGGCCAAGTAATAAACCTGGATAAGCTTCATATGCTTTGTCTTTAACACAACGAATGTTCTATGCTTTTAGCCAATACAATACGTTAGTGGGTGAAGTATTTTTTAAAAAGCTATACACTAGGGATTATTGTGGGGAAGTTCTAGGGCCTGTGCTATATAGGAGGTCAGACTAGATCACAATGGTCCCTCCTGGCCTTAGAATCTATGAATCTACAAAATGTCAAGCCTCTATGTATTGTCCTTTGTAGAGTGGAGAGTCTATGAGTCCTTGAAGATGGCGGCTTCCATTTCTCTTAAAACCCATTGTGTTATAATACCTCTGCAATAATTAATGAACACTGGGATTCCGGCTTTAAACAATACAATTATAAACTGACAGGACAAAGTGTCAGACCGAAAAGAGTATTTGGACAGGCAAAAATGGGGAGAGAGAAAAGGACAGACAGAAAGATGAAGAGTTCAACAGAAAGAGAGAGAGAGAGAGAGAAAAGCTCTCATATAGTTAGGGCTCAAACCGAGAGGGAAGTGGGAAAAAATCCTTTATTTGTTAAAATAAAGTAACTTGTTCAATTAATATTAGGTCAGGACAAAAGGCCAGGGGTCTTCCCCTTGTCAAATACTTAGAGTTGGAGCAGAGCATCATAGCCAGGGGGAAAATAAAGCAACTATTCCAAGAAAAAAATAATCTGCTCATAAAATGAACTAAGAAAGAAAGAAAGAGTGTGTGTCAAGGAGAGCGTCGGTGTGTATCTGACTGTCTCTATGTTGAAAGGTATTGTTATTACTTGTATTGCTGTAGGGCCTAGAGTTAGTCCATCAAATGAGAGCAGAGCTCAGTTGTGCTAGGTGCTTGACACACACATAGTAAGAGGCAGTCCCTGCCTCCTAGCCCTTACAAGTTAAATACAAAAGTGGAAGAAAGGAAGTATGATTATCCCCACTTTACAGATGGGAAAGTGAAGCACATAGGGACACATAGTGATTTGCCCAAAGTTGCATAGGAAACCTGCTACAGAGCTGGGAATTGAACATTAAACAAGACCATCCTTCATAAGGGTCTTTGTGAAAGACACTGGAAACTTTAAATGAACTCTCTTTATGTTAATAAATTTTGCTTAATTAAACAAATATTTTAAAAAATGTATCTGGGATTTTAACTTTTTTTTTTTACAGAAAAGTAGCAAAGTGCACAGAGGAACTGGTAGCAGAAACACATATGTAAAGCTAGGGATAATTTACTGAATATGGAACTAAACTGTAGCAAACAAGTTTGTGAGCATGCTCTGTGCTGCCAGAATTGTACCAACTCTTGATCTTACATACATGAAACAGTTGGATAATGTAAGAACCAAAGCATCTTCCATAACCTGAGAATTCTTATTAATTAAAGTGAACCTGTTTCTTCATATAATAATGGAACAGAACCATTAAAATGCAGCCTTGACCACATGTTTATTTTAATTATTCATGTGCAGTATCTAATGTAGAGATGGGTAACACCAAACCTCAAGTCTGAACATCTATGAACTTTGGGTAAGTTTAGATGTAAAGCTAAATCCAGCTCCACGTAATGGATTGCATCAAGTTCCTGCATCCAAACATCCTTGAACTTGTTCTGAATGTTGCAGGTCTAGTGTTTTTCTAGTTTACTGTTGCTTCAAAGCATTTAAAGACACTATTGAGGTTGGAAGTCTCAGTATGTGACCTGCTTTTTTCATATATCTGCTTTGAAAGTCCATTTAACTGTAGTTTTCAAAAAGTTTTATTTCTACACAAACATCATAGTGTTGTTTACACCGAAGAAACTCAACGACAGCAAATTCTAACAATCCAGGATTTGAGTCATGAGCAACCGTATAATAACAGGTCATTATGCATGATCCAGTGCTCACCAAGAAGCCTACAGCAAAAAAAAGCATGTGCAACTCTGTATTCAGCTCATGAGCAACCCTACAATAACCGACCAGTGTGTATGTGTTTGCTCATACAAACATGCACAATAGAGGAAAGACACCCAGGGTCTGATTTTCATAAATTACACTCAAGGTTGACATAACGCAGCATGTGCAATTACTGCAATTGCACATGCAAATCAAGTGTTTGTGCATGCAAATGGTAGATCCATTTACATGTGGCAATTGCAGTATCCAGACACAAAAGTTAAAACAGATATTTCAGTTTCAAGCTTTCAATTTGTTATTAAATGATAGAGAAGAGGGAAAAAAAGGTGGTTCCCAGAAGATATTTTGATAGATCCCTTTGAAATTAATTTATAAAAAAAACCAACCAAAAAGTAATAAAAATTAACTCATCACTAATAATTGCATCAGGATAAGAAACAAAGAGAAGCTGTGACCAAAAATCCATCTTGCAGAATCTGCCCCTTCACTCATAATAATTAAACAAATCTTCCTATGTTTTGGTTTAGGAATATTGTACAGCACGATTCTAATTTCTCTAACTCCATAATGAAAGTGATGAGATAGAGCACTGGTTAAAACTCTGTTCCCCTTAACAGTTTTCAAAGGAAAATATTCTTTGTAGATCTCCTAAAATTGTCAATACAGCATGCTCTGAGTGATAGGAAATCAGCAAGCTTGGTCTAGTGTGCCGACCGGCCAGGAGAAAAACAAAATAAAGAGCTACTCCACAAATACAAAAAGAGTTGAGCCTTGTCCCAGTTGTGCAGCACTGAATTTTGATGGTTTCCCTTCATGTCTGGCTGAAGAATCCAGCCCTCGCCTCACTAGCTGTGCCCTTTGGAAGGTTATCTTGGAATCAGAAATCCTGTGTTGCGTGACTTTAATCCATTGTTTATAGAATCGTCTAACTGACTTCATATGTATCTGGTCCAGGGAAACTGATGTTATTAAAACACAACACTGAGACATCAAGCTCCAATAGCAGTTCAACATGAACAAATAAAGCATGAGTTTTCCCCAAAGTAAAGCAAAGCAAGGATCCCACGTGAACCACAGGGATGAAAGGAAGATGTGATACCATCATCTGAACGTTGACCTTTCCACTCTTGTTTCTTTTTCCAGCTCTGAGCCCCATTCCTGAGTCTCTCATTCTTTCTTTTATCCTCTCCATCCAACTCTAAAAAACACATGGAGCAGGTAGGCTGCAGGCTGGAAAAGTTTTTCTGATGTTTCATCTCTATTTATTTCTTTTGCGTCCCAGTCAGAGGTGCATGGGATGTTAGCTGCAACCTTTAACCTCCTAAATCAATCCTGCCTCTAAAAAGTTCATTGACTATTGATGAAATTGGCATATAAACTGAAGGACAAAACCAAACAGAGATTGGGGGGTTTCTGAAGTGTCAACATGACATTAGTAGATTTTGCCTATGTATATGTTTTCCATGTTCTTTGCCCATCATTTAGTATCAAATAGAGTTTCTGAGGCAAATTCTGCTCTGTTTACACCAAGTTAAAATACGGAGTAATTCTATTGAAGCCGATAGTGTTACTCCAGATCTATGTTGCTGTTCATTAGACCAGAATTTGGCACTCCAGGTATTAAAGAAGCCTAGAGTAAATACCATAATTATTGCACACTAGATCCTTAGAAAAGCCTTTCAAAGTGGCTGATCTTGAAACTGGAGAAAGTTTTATAATCTAGTGAGAGGTTATCAAACTGGAGTGGGAGCTTTGGAATGAGTGCAGAAAGCGGGCTGGTAACATTTATATAGTACCATTTATCTAAAGATCACAAAGCACTTTAGAAACCAATGACAAAATAGATACTGTATTTAGAGATTATTTCATCAATCAGTGAAAAAACAGCTACCTTTGGGGTGTGCCATGGTAGCTGCTTAACAGCAGACTACAACATTACAGAATAGTGTAGAGCAGGAAGTGAATAAAAATACCTGATGCATTTGCAATTATGGACAGAATTTTTATGTAATAACCCAAAATGGAATTTGGGCAAGACACCCACTAGTGCAAACACTCTTACTCTTGTGAAAAGTGCAATGGGACCTTTAATGATTAGAACCTCTATTTTATGTCTCATCCAACAGATGGATTTCAGCCTGGAAGAGAAGAAAGTGGGACTACAGGTTAAGAGCTACCCCATTTCTGCCCATGCTATGCCTGTCTTGTGGATGGAGGGCTTAAGACTCCAGGGCTGTCATCTAGTGCTAAATGCCTTTTTAAATAAAACAACCTCCCCACTCCCAATTTAAATTCTCCAGTACAGAAGAGAGAAAGCAGGTAGAATCTTCAGTATCAATCAACTTGGATTTAAATTTTCCTCCCACATTTAGAAGCCAGTGCAGTTGCCTGCATACAGTGGGTGATGTGGGAATGACAAAGACAACATATATCATGTAGCAGACTTTTTTATAGATTACCAAAGAAAAATAAAACAGGAGGAGAGGAGAGGAGACTATTTCACTAATCTGAGCAGAAGGCACCATCTCTAAGGCTTGAACCAAAACATGCCTGCTGATATGCTTGAAAACCATATGGATTTTTGAGACATTAAATGATTGTTCTCTACACCATCTGGCAGGAGAGCCAGGAAAAGCAGCAAACAGCAAACTAAAAGGGGTAGATGTAGAAAACCCAGATGAAACAGATGTATCTCTGCCAGGCTGCCCTTTGGACAGACAAGCACTTGAGGGTACTACAGTAAGGTCTGGGTTATTCAGGGGAGTTTATTGTACATTCATGGAGCCTCATGGCAGCTCCATTTAAATCCCTGCTAGATTAAAGAGTGGAACACAGAACTGTCCCAAAATGACTCTGCACCTTAAAAGGGATGTTCAATGGCCTGTAGGCTGAATGGGTGCTTTACAAAGCTATCATGCTGGGGAGCCACAACCTTGTTTTTTAAAAATGCATAAGTACTAGATGGTCCACCCTGAAAGAGTAAATGTGGGCTTGATGTTACGAGACTACAAACGGTGATTGGTTGGTGCTATCACAGCATCACCCGAGAAGCCCCATCTTCCTGCAAAAAATGAATTATTATTTGAAAAGCAATTGCCAAAAAAGCACATTCTGAGCACATCGCATAAGTCAATTCAATAATTTAACTGGATCCAGTGGGCCTGCAATAACTGTAACAATAGAGAATTAATCAAACCTTTTCAACTCCAAATAGGATTGGGTTTAAGGTGTAGGTTTGAGGTGTTTTTGTAGGGTTTAAGGTATAGGTTTGAGATAGTGATTGGGGCTCTTATATCAATCATCCTTTTCAGGAGGAAGCAATGTTCTTGCAGTTCAGGCAGAGGACTGAGAGTTAAGAGATTTGATTTCTTACTCTGTCACAAGTTTTCTGTGTAAACCTGGGCACATCCCTTAAACTCTGTATGCCTCAAATTCCCCATCAGGATAATAACATTGAACTACCTCTTAAGGGTATTTTGAGGTTCAGGCTGAGATTTTCAAAGGATCCTAAGTGAGTTAGGTGCCCAATTCAATGGGATTTGGGCACCTATCTTTCTTCATCTCCTTTGAAAATCCCACCCTCACTTTGTTAATGTTTGAAAAGTTCTTGGAAATACTTGCATGGAAGGTGTGACAGGAATGCACAATATAACACTATTATCCTAGTTCAAATACTGGTCAATGAGAAGTTTTTAAGGGTATCTGTGGCACTAGCATGAGGCATTAGGAACGCAGGTCCCAACTGTAAGATCCTTGAGTTATATCTAACAGAGAACAGCAGCAAAAGTCTTAAAACACCAAACTTGTATTTTTTATGCAAAGCCTAAAGGAGAAACTGCTTTCTTGACTGCATAGAATGTGCATTCTGCAATCCACTCAAGGTTCTAAACAAAATCCACAGAGTCATCCCATTACACTGTTCATGAATGTTCTGCATTCAGGGTGAAACACTCCTGGGCAGAAGGCCAGCCGAAGGCATAAGACACAGAACTGGGTAGAATAGTCCTATTTCTGCCCTTTACATAGTGCTAATGTGGGTCTTATGTGGTGCACGGACCTTGTGCTTGCATTCTACACAGGTGAGAGTTTTACCCTTTTCCCCGTGCCCAACTACTCTGAGATGAATTCCTGCATACATCCGTGGGATTTTTTCAAGGATGGAGTAGGATGTCATATGGAAATTCACTGGATGCATCTATCACAGCAATGTTGAAGAAGTTCATTAAAGCAGAAAACATACAATGGCTCCAATTCTGGGATACCTGCAGAGGCAGATTAGGAGTTTGTGGGGCCCTGGGCCCAAGCAAGTGGGAGCATCTCCCCTCCCCTTCTGCCTGCAGTCCTTCCCGTATCCTTCCCCCAGTGCTCCTACCGGGAGCTTGCCCTGCCCTGCCTGCCCAACACTACTGCCTGGGAGTGGGGTTGGGGCATGGGGGCCCTCCATTTGGCCAGGGACCCTGGGTACGGGCCCTGTTGGCCCAGTGACTAATCCACCACTGGATACTTGTGGCCCTATATGCTGACTCCACTGATATACTGGAGCTATAAGCCTAGCTGAAAGGGCTACCCCTGAGTTCCCTTGATGTAGGAGTCTTCCCCAGGCATCACAGGGATGTAGCTGAGGGAAGAAGGGGACATTTCTACTGTTATATTGTTCTATTACACTCCCACTAGTCTGGGTTGCTGATTGTTCATAGACCTAGGCTTTGGCAGGAGCTGAGTGGGAAATGTCTTTCCCATCCCAAGAAAATTGTTAAGATTGAAGAACTGGGATGAAAAGTCAAAAGCTTGAAAAAAATTTTGAACTGATAATCTAACTTCTTTTTTGAGTCAAATCAATTGCAACATTTTGATTTGATAATTTCAAACTGTTTGATTTTAATTTCTACCTTTCTTTAAAAAATGTTTTATTATAAATTAACAACTATTTCAAGACAAAAAGTCATTTCAGACCAAAACAATGAAATTTTTCATTAAAAAAAGTCAGAAACTTTTTTTCAAAACTTTTTTCCCCCCGAATAAATAAATAAATAAATAAATAAATAAATAAAAATGTTGAATTGGGAGATTTGTCAAAACTGACCTTTTCCCACTAACAGTTTCAGGTTCAATAAACCAACATTTTCCAAGGGAAAACATTTTATCAGAAAACTCCTGACCAGCTCTAGCCATGGCACGTAGCTGTAGTGAAGGCTGCCCCTACCTGGCTGTCCCCAGAATGGTCTCAGGTCACCTCTATAAGCTGAATGTGTGTGTGTGTGTGCTTGTGCAAAAATGGGATAAATCACCTTGTTCCCTTCTTCCTCCTGAGCTAAATTTGGATGCAGCTCAGAACTGGGGCCAGTGTCTCTTGAATTTTACTGTCACTTTTCTTCTTTGCCATTATTACAGCACTAGGAGTCAATGGGGGGAGGCGTGGGAGGAAGGGAAGAATTGTTGCTGCCCTTCCTTATATTCATGGGAGGATAAATTCCTCCCACCAACACCGAACTATGTTGATGAATGGCGGGCAGTGATCGTGACTCACGTAATGCCAGATAAACATCTGCACCCTTCAGCATTAACTCCAGAGCTCTCCAATGACTATAAATATTAAATACCTGCTCCAGGCTATTCCATCTGAGCAGAACAGTGGGTGGTAAAGCAAAACCAACATTTTAATGTTTAAATTATATAACAGACATTTTAGTGTAAACCAGTCTTCTCTCTCCTCTCCTCCTTCCAACTCTTTTAAATTGCTTTTGTCAGTCAAACATTGTTTTTTTTTAATATTCATGCTTTCGGGCCATTGACCCTGGTTACCTTGGCACTCTCGGCAATATCACTTGCCAAGGTAACAAAGTCTAATCCATGAAGCAATGCATTAGTCTGACAATGTGTCAAACTGTGGAGAATAAGAAGGAAAAAGCGGGAGAGATTTACTGACTATACACTTTAACATATACGCTTCTGAAAACGCTATTTAATTAAACAAAACAATTCTTAGGAAGAAGTCATGGCTGAAATAACAGCTATTTGCTGGTCATTCCCTTGATACTTTCTAGGATCATGCTGTGGTGTCATTCTGCCTAGAGGGAATCCCTTAGCAGTGCTTATACAGTGTTAGTGTATTGGTGTGGTATATGCTGTGGCAATGCCTTTCCTAGATGGGTGTTACTATTCATTCCAAGATTCATGGGTCTTCCACATGTCTGTTGCCCAGTGAACCTTGAGCCCAGATTTTAGGGCAGTCTGGAATTTATTTCAAGCCTCATATTATTCCAATGCAGTATAACAATGAGATGACATTGTGTCTTTGCATGACAATGATATCATTTTTGCATGACAAAATTGTCACCACATTGCCTTGTAATGTCTTCCCCAGTTCATGCAACATCATTTTGCAAAGACATATCATGATGCTACCTACACCAGGATTATTTACCCACTGGACGTATATAAACATAAGGAGGTGGGAAGCCTATTTTAAGAGCTAGAACGTTCTGGATAAGCAATACCCCTGGGGCCAGTTTCAGAGATATCACAGCATTGAGTTCCTCTCACTCCATTCTTCCTTTGATTAGTCTTTGGGAGAAACTGGAGACAGGAAACTGGAAATCACGATCCCATTGGGGAACCTGCAGACATCATTGGTGTTTGCAGATTTCCATATTTTTACAATGTGTTAGCCTGTCCATTAAAAAATAAAGTCAATAAACTGGATGTTGTATCTATTGCTAATAAAACAGAGCAGGAGTGAGTAGATGTAATACATATTTGAGGACTCTAGAGCGAGGTTAGAGAATACAACGGGGAGGGGGGAGGGCGAGGGACAGTTTGGTGAGTTTGCTTGAGCAAAGATTTCAGTTTGATCTGCCTCACTGTTAGTTCAGTCAAAGACCAACAATAGAAGTTCGCTTATACAAATTGAGTAAGGACTGTAATTTGCCTTATGAAGAGCTCTCAGTTAAGTGGCACTGTTAGACTTGTGGTACTGTCTGAGTATATTCTCAGGAGGTAATTCACTCTGGTAATTTGCTACATTTTCAACAGTGGGATTGATAATTATAGGAATATTCCCCTACTGTGGAATATGTAGGTTTCCTGCCTTCTCATCCACTCATCTGGGAAACCATTACACAAATAGTAATCGAAAACCAAAATGCTTGTCAAAATTGTCCTGGTTTTGTTTTCTGGGTTTCAAGAAATTGGGAATGGAAAATGAAAAGAGGCCAACTTGGCTTAGATGCTGCAAGTTCCTCCTGCGCGTGTGTGCATGTGTGTGTGTGTGAGAGAGTGTGTGACAGAGAGAGAAAGGGAGAGAGTGTGTGTGTTTGTCTGTCTGGGGGTCACTCCAGAGACAGCAAACAAGGAAAAGCTGAAGTCCAGGATTATAAAGGCAAACTCATCACACCTTGAAGGAAATAAATGTGGTTATGTGAGGAAAACATTAAATGTAATACAGTCAGGAGGTCTGTTTAAAATGGCGAGGACATCAAGCTAATGATTTAAAAAAGAAACTCAACACAAAAACACAGTGTAAATGGAAAATAAATAAATTTAACACAAGACACTCCTGGTCCCAGACTCATATGTTAATAACACTGCTATTAGGTGGAGACACTGTGGTGGTGCCTGAGCTGTCAGGAGTTTTTTTTTTTTTTTTTCTTGTAAAACCTTAATCAGTGTTACTTGAAATGATTATGTGGCTTTTATAATAGCATGCAGCAGCACATTTTAATGGCATGTCTGAATTCTGTTCCATTTAATTTCTATCTGGAACAATATTAAACCCCTAATAAATAATCTGCATCTAAAACAGTCTGTTAAAAAATGTATGCCAGCACCAACACATCTCCTTGATGTTATTGCAATAAGCTTGGGGAGAGCTCTGGAGTGTGTGTTTGCTCATTACCTACCCTGTCTTCCCCTCCCCAGAAATAGTAAGGAAGGATGTAATTTTGGGAATGCTGGATGAAATTCACCTGTGCTAAGGATTAGCACAAAGCTATGTGGAAGGCTGTCTCAATAACTGATTTTTTGGTATACTGAAATGAAACTAAATGAAATGTTTTTGGCAAATTTTGCTTCAGGCTGAACAAAATGTGTTGTTTAACCCAAAACAAAGTGTTTAATTTTGTTTTTAAGCTTAATACCTTAAAAAATTGAGGTAAAACTCAAAATGAAAAGTCAAAATGAATCAGAAAATGGAAATGTTTCATTTTGAAAATGTCAAAATAAAACCTTTCGGGTGTTTTTTTTTCCAGATTCTCACTCTCTCTCTTTTAACCAAAACAATTTGAAAATTTGACACAAACTTGCAAAATGTTTTAATCTACCTGAACCTGCACTTTCCAGCTGAAAACAGTTTTGGCTGAAACATTTCACCCAACTCTACCTATGTGTCACTTAAATCCTGCATAAGCCCATGGAGCTAAATTTCAACCACTGAAAGCAAAACTCAACTTTAAACCCTAGTCCGAAATTGCAACATTCTAGCCCAGGTCTACACTGCGACTTTAAATCGGTTTAATGGCCGATATACCGATTTAACGCTGTACCCGTTCACACGACGTCGTCATTAATATCGAGTTAAACGGCTCCTTAAATCGATTTCGGGAACTCCTCCCAGACGAGAGGAGTAGCGCTAAATTCCGAAAGTGATAACTCGGATTAGGTTCGTGTGGACGGAAATCGACATTATTGGCTCAGCAGAGGTATCCCACAGTGCACACTGACCCTCTGGTCCGCAATCCGAACTGGATGCGCGAGTGCCGGTAAACAGGAAAAGCCCGAGACCTTTAGAATGACCATTTCCTGCTTTCACGTGTTCAGCTCTGATAGGCACGGGTGGCGATGCAGTTCAAATATGCAAAGTAGCTCCGTGCATGAACCTTACGGGAGATACAGAATCTGATCGCGTGTATGGTGAGAACGATATGTGTTTTATCTAGGAGCGTCCGTTAAGAAAACAGAAATGCAAAGCTGTTTGAAAATAAACTCCAGGATACACAGCGGTGCGTGACAACCGTAACGGGAAGCCAGAGACTCAAACGGATGCTCATGGAGGGAGGGGGTAATTGAGAACTACAGCTATCAGTCTCCACAGCAGTCTCTGAAAACTATTTGCATTCTGGCTGAGCGCCAATGTCTGTAGCTTAATACACGGTGTCTTGCGCTGGTTCACAGGAACAGCGTCATCAGTCTCTTCCCCCCCCAAGCACGTGAAGAGAGAAGTAAAATAAATAATTCCTTGAGTACTGTAAATGTCACCCTCTGTGTACTGAATGCTGTGGCAGAAGCAGTACATCACCGAGGTGTTGACAACGGTCAGGATACGAGTTTGTGATTCAGTAGCGTCCACTGGATTGTGTGCTTATGGCGTTTGCTCAATGCACTACTCGGGGGAAAAGAGGCGCCAAAGGTTGTCTGCTGCCTTCACAAAGGGAGGGGTGAGGCTGTACCCAGCACCACCCGGGGGCAATGTTTTCCTGCCCCATCAGGCACTGTGCTCTCAACCCGGAAGTGGGAACTATGGGATAGCTGAGGAACAGCTACCCACAGTGCACCGCTCCTGAAATCGATGGTAGCTTTGGACCATGGAAGCAAACAATCGATTTCGTGATCCCACTGCGGATGCACTAAACCGATTTTATTAGATCTGTTTTGTAATATCGGTTTAAGCTAATTCGAAATAATCGTGCAGTGTAGACGTACCCTCTGTCTGAGTCTAGGGAAAGAGTATTCTTACCTTGCTGCTCTGTAGGGGAAGTACATAAGGGATCCAGCTGTACACAGATGTGCACACCCAGAGGTTTTCATTCTCTCTTTACGTCTATATATATAGCTAGGATTTACACTAATATAGAATAGCAATATAGTTGCCTTCAAAGTTTTCTTTAGCTCTGCTGTTGCTTATACCTCTACAGAGCACCTGCAACACTCCACCACCTTCTATTCTCATTTGCTGACTCTAATTCCTCTGTTGACTCCCAAGACCATGCTTCTCCCCATCAGTCTGGAATTACCTTCCAATTATAATGCGATTTTGTCACTCTTCAACACCTTCTATCCAATAATTTCAAACTCTTTCAGAACAGAACAGTAGTGAACTGTTCCTCACAGCAGCATTGTAAATATTATTATCCCCGTTGTACAGATGGTAAAACTGAGGCCCAGAAGAGGTGAAATGCCTTGCTGATGCCACCCAGCAGGTCAGTGGCACAATCAGTAATAGAACCCACATTCCCTGACTCCCATTCCTGGGCCTTGACCACAAATCCATCCTAATTCTTTTCAATGCCTGCTTACCAAGCTCCTTTCTTCTGGTTCCTAAAAGCCCACCTGTCCTGTGTGCATAACTCCAGACACAATCACCACTCAGCACTCTGTGCTTGTCCATATTTGGTCTGTATCCTCTCAGTCTGTCTTGTCTTATTTCCTCTAGGTTGTAATCTCTTTGGGGCAGGGAGCAGTGAATAGTTCCCCACCTACTGTCCACTGCGCAGTGTTGTGTACATGTAGGAATCTGTGCAAGTTATTATTCTTAATTAAAAAGTAATGATCTGAGGAATAGTGATGGGTAAACTGCAAAAGGTCCATGCATGGATTGGAAGCATTCAAACCTGTATGTACTAGAAAATAGCTCTGGCATTCTCACAGGAACACATTCACTCTCATGAGATTTCTGGTGCTTCCTGCTTCCTTACATATGCATGACACTTAAGTATAATAGACAGTTCCTTGTCCCAGTAGGCTTCAAATCTAGACAAACACTTCTCTTACAACCCCTTATTTTACCTAGATATGAGACATCTTTGTCTGTTTGAGTAGTACAGTTGTCTTCAGTGGGAATCATTTTCTATGGGTTTCCTGGATTGGATTCTAAATTGCACATGACATAGGGAGAGAAGGCATCAGACAAGGGAAGAAGAGAAAGGGAAAGATGAGGTGGTTCACACATGCAGGATAATAATTTTAGGTCATTTAAGAGAGTGTTTGAGTACCGTGTGTGTCGTGTTCGTTCTTTTTCTTTTTAAGTATTAATTTTAATCAAATCAACACAGGTGTGAAGATCAGCAAGAGGCTAATAAAAAGTGGAGTTTGAGGAGGGAAGGAAGGTTGTTACCCGGCATACTCTACTGGGAGGTGACTTTGGAAATAGAGGGCAGCATGGGAGAAGGCACATTATGGGGTTTTACACCTTCCTCTATTGGCCATAATGTTGGAAACCCAAATACATTTCCGGCTGGATCTGAGGTTGCACTTTCTGGAACACCAAAAGTCTCTTTAGCTTGTGGAAGAACTCATACAGAAATGGTGGGTGGAAAGGCCCTTTGTGTTTGTCATGCACTCACCCGTGTCCAATGCTTCCTAGCCAGTCCCAGCTGTTATTGTAGAATGCAACTGCCACCACAGGAATATCTCTAGTCTGCATACCAAGATGCTAGGGGCACTTTGTGTTTATCAGGTTCCCATCAAATTATAGCTCCCTGGGCATTTTTTTGCTTCCTGTGTGTTCAGCACAGACAGAAATGTTTCCATCTACTGATTCCCCTCCCCTCTCTGAAATATCAGGCACACACTTGTCATGCTTAGAGGAATGGATTTATAGCTGATGCTGTCTCTTTCCCCTCTCTCTCCCCCCGACCTCACTGGAGCTGCCATCCAGATGGGCCTGTATTATAGGCTTTGACTTATAAAGCCCAGCTTAGGCCAGATGCTCTTTGTTCCCAGCAATATTCTCTCCCAACTGTAGATGTATGGGAACTTGAGGTGGCTTGTAAACATCTTTCTGTCCCTGCAGCTTGTTTATGATTTATGTAACACAGAGACAGATGGACGCTTGCACATGCACCTCAGAAAATCATGGGTTCAAATGTCATGCCAAGATTTAGGGTCATAGGTGGTGCAGTATTGGTGTGCATGTGAGAGACATGCTGCTTAGAGGAGTAAAGGATTTTGCAGTCCCAGGAGGTGTTCAAATACCTTGTCAGGGAGGTTTTATAATAAAGCGAAAGAGTAAATGTGAAGCGTGTCCTCCCCCTGGAGGGGTTAAACACAAATACAGCACACTTCCCTCCATCAAAGCCCAAAAGAAAGGTCTAAAACAGAGGTAGGCAACCTATGGCATGTGTGCCGAAGGCGGCACGCAAGCTGATTTTCAGTGGCACTCATACACCTGGGTCCTGGCCACCAGTCCGGGGGGCTCTGCAGTTTAAATTTAATGTTAAATGAAGCTTCTTAAACATTTTAAAAACCTTATTTGCTTTACATACAACAACAGTTTAGTTATATATTATTGACTTCTAGAAAGAGACCTTCTAAAAACATTAAAATGTCTTATGGGCACGCGAAACCTTAAATTAGAGTGAATAAATGAAGACTCGGCCCAACACTGCTGAAAGGTTGCCGTCCCCTGGTCTAAAATGTGGTTCCCCTCAGCCAAATTCCATAGGCTAACTCAGTCCTTCTTCTTGGACCTTGCCTACGCTAGGTTTTGGTGGAAAATATCTCACCTTTGCACTAGCACTCACACAGCTCCTCTAATGGCAGTAATGGTGAAAACACTAGTGTACACAGGGCTCAGGCACCACTAGTGCTCTGAGAAGGCTTTGATGACACTGTAATGAAAACACCAGTGCCCTCTCTATGCTAAGACTCCTACTGTTGGGATCACCAGTAGAACTGCACCATGGCTAGTGCAAGGGTCATAGATTTCTAGGGTAGCCTGCTCAGGGGACTGGATTAACCCCTTCCTTGCCACCCTCTGAATGGCTTTATCCAGACTATCAGAGTAACTGTTAATGTGACATCCTTTGGAGGATATGTGAAGTCGAGGTCTTTTCTGCTTGCTACGGAATGGCTGACTAGATGAAAGCAAAAAGTTCCATGGCATCCCAGCCAACAATCCCTCCCTCAGTAAGGGGCTTGATTCTGTAAACTGAGTGCTCTTAGCTCCTAAGAATTTCAGATCTGGACCTAAAAGAAGTTCCATTGTCATAGACTGAGAAAGGCACTCCTCCATAAAACCCGTTGTCCTCCTCCTCCTACGCTACTCCCCCTCAACATGGCAACCTGCCTTCAGCCAAGGAGGGCTTTTTGAGACTCTCTTTGGAGCCTCTCAGACTCAGCCAGTGTCAAATAACAAGAGGCGCGTTTTCTGTTCCCAGCACACGTTTGCAGGGGGTGCTCTCCATGTCTCCCTGGCTGAATAGACAGATTGAAAGCACCAATGATTCACCATCTCTGTCTATGTCTCATCTGGTTACACAGAGAATGAGTAAAAGCAGCAAAGAATCCTGTTGCACCTTATAGACTAACAGACGTTTTGGAGCATGAGCTTTCGTGGGTGAATACCCACTTCGTCAGATGCATGCACGAAGTGGGTATTCACCCACGAAAGCTCATGCTCCAAAACGTCTGTTAGTCTATAAGGTGCCACAGGATTCTTTGCTGCTTTTACAAATCCAGACTAACACGGATACCCCTCTGATACTTGACAGAGAATGAAGTGAGCTTAAGGCCCAGCAGTGCTAGGTCTCAGGGACAAGATGCTGCATGTCCATCAAAACTCCTTTGAGTCCACAACTGTGCAAGAGCAGGGTCCCCAGAGAAATCTCTGGTGTTCCACTTATAACAGACAGGCATGTCCTGCTGCTGCAGGATCAGCCCCCTGATAAGGCTCTTATATTTATCCAGCTTTCCCTGTGTCCTGAACTTTGCCTGTATCTTTGGCAAAAGGGCAGTTACCCCAGGTCAGAGCATCGCCTCAGGCTACTAAGGAGAATCAGCTTTCAATTTCTGCAACGACTTTTTTTCCCTTTTTTCTCTTATCCCTCCAGCCATCACAGAATATTTCCCATCCCTATTAGTTTACTCTCCCCCTCCCTTCTCTTCCCCTTTGAAATTCTTCCTTCTGTCCCAGGATTGGAGAGGAAGAAGGGGGGTGGGGGAGAGACTGCAGAATTTCTCCAGATATTACACAAAAGCCTCAAGTATCCCAGTGTCAACCCTAGAGGGCGGCTGAGTAATTTAATTAAAGGGAAGGGGGCTTTTGTTTTACTTGCTTTCTTTTTTTTTATTTCCAATTTAGAACTAAAAGAATGAAAGAAAGAATGAAGGAAAGGAACAATGGCGCTGATGGACGCAGCATCACCAGGTTTCCCCTCTCTGCTCAACTTCTTGCTGAGGAAATGCCAAGGAGCTGCCACCATGAGAGCATGATACTCTCAGAACACTGGATGTTTCCTCCCGACCCCTGCACTGCTTGTCCCCATCTCTACTCAAGGCAATGACAGATTCCGAGAATTAACACAGAATTCCTTTGCAGAAAATGCTTTCTTTCTGTTCTCTCCACCTTCCCCCTTCTTTTTGTCCCATTCCGCCTCTTTGCACATCTCTCCATATCTTTTTCTCCCTCTCATCCCCATCTTAACCTGTCTCCTTTCTTCCCTCTCCCACATCTGCCTTTTCTCCCTCATAATATGCACTCCTAGATTTCAACCTCCTTTTCTTTGCCCCTCTCTCTTGACTTTTCCCTCCTTTCCCCCGCTCTCATGGTATACATTTCCCACTGCTCCCTCCCATTTCTCCCCGCCCCCCCCACATGCTCTTGACTGGGATGAGCTGAATCTGGCTCCAATAAATGACATCTTGATTCCTCAGCCTGACATTTATTAATTACAGATTCATCATACACTCCACTCGGAGCGCTCACTGCAGGGCAGGACCGAATGCGGGAGAAAGTGCGATCTCATTTAAGGGATCATGGACAAAGTGTCAACTTACGTCTATGCTGAAAGCATAGTGTTCTTGTCACTATTTTTCTTCCCTGTGGGACACAATGTTTTCACGAGGGTGGATGGGGAGGGGAGGACTAATTCTATGTCCTATCCTTGGCGTCAATATGCAATGACTCTATGTCCTCACCTACCAATGCAATGTCACCATGTGCAGCAGCCCCCCCACCATACCACTGTGTAGTCATTGCCTATCTACCAACCTATCTAGCATGCTTTATAGGGTGGTGTCACCTTAGGATCTATGCACTAGTTGGTCTCAGTTTTGCCCATTAAACTTGAATTAAACAGTCTTCAACTCCTGACCAAATGGAGGGTAATTTCCTTTTACAAGGACCATCTGGTTTGGGGTAAGCAAGGACACTCCTTAGTTAATATAATTCACCTCCCTGCTACTGTGATTCACTGAAATATTTCAGACTAGGGCTGTGAGGAACAAAGGGGATCTATGAGAGTTGGGGATATAAGGTGTTCAGGTAGGCGGCACTGGGCAGGGATGTGGATATCTGCTCTCCCAAGAGGAAATTCATGCCATGGAGAGTGCCAGCCCAAGGTCTGTGTGGTCTATAGGCCCTGTGGGGCCTTTTACACAGAGGGAATTTTATCCCAACCAAATACCTGCAGTGATGTTGGGCTACCTCATACCAACAGAGGAGAGAACTCTCTTTGAGGAAGTCAAACTGAAACCTGAAGCCAACCCAAACTAGCCTCCACATCCCCAGTTAGAAGATCCTAGATTAGGAACCCAAGCAAACAGCAGGTGGGGAAACCCTTTGGGAGTTCAAGTCTGCATACTACCCTTCTCAGCTGCACATCCCAAATGAGTACTCTAAAGAACAGCAAAGTATGCTGCTAGTGATTAAGTAGGTTATTCTGCCCTCTGAGTTTGCAGTAAATATAATGCTCTAGAATAGGGCTGGGGCCACTGTGCTGCAGAAGAGTCCATCTTTTGAATGAGATAGAAAACCCAGTTTAGGTTTCTAATCCTGTAAGCAGATTCATTTGGACAGACCCTGAAGAGCCCCAATGACTTCCATGGAGCTCCATGCAGGGGTATGGATCAGCCTGAGCAGATACATTTGCTGGCTCATCTCCTTCCACGTTTTGCACATTATACATAAAAACTGAGGTCCTGATCACTTCAAGGCCATCAAGGATGCTGCAAGAATAGGGGCATTAGGTCTCCAAGTTAAATTCCAATTTGGGCAGCTACATGCTGCTGTCCTAAATCGCCCCTCTCCCTCCAACTTTGCCCCCTTGCAACCTCAACTCTCTGTGTTATTATTCTTCACTTCCCATTCTAAATGGTTGTGTAGGGTTGCTGTTAATTAAAGAGTTTCCATGTTTCACTCCAGAAGTATGTGTGGTTCAGTGTGGAGGAATTGAAGACTACATGCAAACATTTGGGGAATGCTCTTTCGACATACAGAATTGTTTGTCTTGTTTGCTGCCTCTAGCCTCTCAATCTGCCGCTACATTCACAGTCTTCTAAAGATTTGGGGGAAGGGGTGGGTTTTTTTGCTTTATAATCTTTCTGAACTGTTCACCCGCTTGGTTCCCTTCTGGCCCCTCCTCATTCCCCAGAAGCCATGTGTAAATTCCAGGGAGATATTCTGCTTCACATCTCCACCCCAAGTGGCCAGCAGAGGTTAACATAACAAGTCAGAAATGCACTTAATTCCATCCTTCTTTGTGTCAGAGCTTTCCTAAGTCATATTTCTCTCCTAGACTCTCACTGAACTCTATGTCTGTGGCAGACTTCCCTTATTAAAGGGGACACAAAGACCAATTAGTTGTTATATAATAGTCTGGATGGCCAGGCAATGGGACCAAGGGCACTTGTTCAAATTAATAGGGTCTGGGATTGATTTAAATCAAGGAAAGCAAGCTAGTTCAAGCTGTAATGTCCCTCTAGTATCTCCTCACCCCAAACAGGACAGCCTTGAGAGACTATTGATGTAAAATCACGTGACATTTGATTACACCAGTCTAAGATCTCATTCCTATATTGGAGACTATGTTCTTGTAATGTCTGAGTTGTGGATTTTTCTCCTCATCTTTACGCATTTCATACAGGAAAATGTCATTATTTTTAGAAAATTTGCTCTGCCAAGAAAGCTGTTTTCACTGAAGAAAGGGCTTAAGACTATAGTGAAGGGAACTAAAACTATTGCAGAAAAGTTCAATCTTGGGCAGAGAAGACTGAGGAGAGAGAGTGAATAACTGTCTACAGACTCCAAAATAGATACCCTAAAGAGGGCAGAGATCACTTATACTCATTAGTCAATAAGAACAAAACAAGACATAAGCTTAAGATGCAGAGGGGAAGAAAAATCTGTTAGGCCATGCATTAAGCTGCTAAGAGGGGTTGGCAATTCCCTTTCACTGGAGACATTCAAAGCTAGGCCTATTGGGGAGGGTTAAGAATAACTAAATCAATGCTGCAGTGAGGATGGCTCACTCCGTCATTGCTTCCAAATGGCATTATGCATTGATAAATGATGTGACAAAAAGCACATCTAGGATGTTGATGGCAAAAGAAAATAAAAACCAAAACAAATACAAAAGTCCATTACACATGTTGCCCATGGACATTGGATCCCAGAAAGTAAGGTGATAGGCAAATGAGAAATGCAGACATTAGCAAGAGAGGTAGATCACATTTAGAAACTATATACAGAGACTCCAGGTCATCTTTATAAAAGGCTAAGGATTAGTTTATGTATCAAATTTTATTTTTACTTCCCATGGTCAGAAAGTCCTCCCTGGTAGACCTTGCATGGGACTATTTTTAATCCTACTCTGACCCACTCCCGCTACTATGGCAGTGTGTCCTGCAGGACCTGTGGGACCCTGATACCGCTGCAGGGCTCTACTCCATGTCACCTAGAGTAATAGTCAGAAGCTGCTATGGTACTTTATTGAGGATGAGAAAACTGGTGGGAAATTGGGCTCCTGTGCATGACTCCTTCCATTCTGTGGGTTAAATTCAGGCAGGGAGACATTTTAAACACATTGAGACAGATCCTTGATTCATGCTGTGTCAATTTACACCAGCTGAGAAACTGGCCCTCATATTAATATATATCTTAAATATATATCCTCGTGTAGAATGTGTAGTAGATTATCCAGCACAGATTATGAAATAAGTGATACTATGGCCCTCCTCCCATCACACAGAGTCCAGACATCACAATCCCTTGATCCATCAATGAGTTGATCATAAATCTCACATGCATCTGACGAAGTGGACATTCACCCACGAAAGCTCATGCTCCAATATGTCTGTTAGTCTATAAGGTGCCACGGGGCTCTCTGCTGCTTTTACAGATCCAGACTAACACAGCTACCCCTCTGACACATAAATGTCTTGTTATCAAAGAGGAAAAGGAGTAATGGCCATATACTCACCCATCCTCCATATAATAGCAAATTTCTAGTAGCTTAACTCTCAGGGAGAAAAAAAATCAAACACATATGCAAGAGGGCAATGGTACATTTCCTACAGTACATGATGTTCATGTAAAAATGTGTTCTTGGACAGCTTTGTATGTGAGAAACTCAAAATACAAAACACAATACAGAAAAAATAGGGATACAGCTATATACAGAACTTGGACAAGCTGACGACCTAAGATAACTCTAGCTTGCGTCTCATGGTTACCACATCACATAGGTATGTAACCCTGACGTTACTTGTGCAGCATCCCTGAAATCACACAGAGGGCAAGTGTTTGGTGTGGTTAAAGCAGAGAGCTGAAAGTCAGAGCTCCTGGGTTCTGCCACTGATTTGCTGCATGAACTTAGGCAAGTTTCTTAACTTCTGCACCACAATTTACCCTTCTGTAAAATAGGTTTAATAATACTTAGTACTAGGAGGTTTCATTCTTTAACAGAGCTGGTCACAAGAGTCACAAGTAATTTTGCAAATAAGAGTGCCAACTTCTTGTGGTATAATTCATGTCTTATTATTAATTATTTGTGAGTATTCAGATGAGCATGAGATACTCATATAAATGTGTGAGTCCTTACAGTTTCACAAACGTCAACATTAATTGCTCATCTAGAATCGTGTACTGAAAGGTACATTATCCTTCTGTTATTGTTACTCTTCTGTTTAAAAAAATATTTCAGTCATCCAATCAGGGAACAGAAAGACCACCATGTGATGTGATCAGTAGCACAACACAAATAATGGCTAGTCAGAACAGACACTTTGCAAACACCTCATAGGCTGAAAATTATCTTGCAAACTATTTTGGCAAATACTTGTGAACAGGAAAGAGACTCCCTGGTATTAGGAACAGTTAGCAAATGAGTTGTTGGACAAAAAGGGGTTAAAATTCATAACAAATAGAATTTGTAACAGATAGTTCAACTAGCTCTATGAACATTTCTAACATGCTTTAAGATGAAAGGTGTGAGAGAATTGCAGAGTATTGAACAGTAAAGTATTGTTATATAAGCATTGGCATGCAAAGTGTGTACAAAGGAAGTCAGGGCCGCCCAGAGGATTCAGGGGACCTGGGGCAAAGTAAGGTAGCTACGGCGCTTGTACTCACCCGGTGGCGGTCCGGGTCTTCAGCGTCATTTTGGCCGTGAGGGGGGGCCCTTCAGTTGCTCCGCATCTTCGGGAGCACAGAAGGGCCCCCTGCTGCTGAAATGCAGCTGAAGACCCAGACTGCTGCCGGGCCAGGGCTCGCGGGGCCCCTGTGAGGCCAGGGGCAAATTGCCCCACTTGCCCCCCCCTGCTCTGGGGGTCCCTGAAGGAAGCACTAATAAAGTAAACAAAAAATCCAATAGATTAGTATTAAACTAGCTGACCCAAGTAAAGGGAAAGTTGTGGAGGAAGTTTGCCCTGAGCAATCCATGACTCCTGTAGAGAAATGTGTCTTGTAAGGGAATCCAGCTAAAGAGAATGAAAGCAATCCCCAGCCACAGCCTTCCCTTCACCCCCCACACACTTTGTTTCTAGTAGGGAAGAGATATTACTGGAGGCTGCTCCTCTCAAATGTAAGCCAGACATGAGAAAACAGCAGAACCTGGCGTTCATTAGGGTCCATTTCTCCTGGCAACTTGGTACATCTGTCACACTGCAGGAAAGAGACCCTTCTGGATTCTCTCTGCATCTTGGCAACACCAGTCAGTAGGCACATGCCCAAAAACACATACACATGGCTCTGTATGAAGTGAAGCCACAGGAAATATGTCAAGCCAAATAAAAGTTACACTGCTCGATTTGCTGCCTCTGTAGAAAAAGATTCCATGATCCGCTCCTCAGACTCTGGAGTCAGTCGTTTATCTCTGATCGTTTCCATTAATCACAAGGGTATGTTTGGTGGGATGCAGGGCAGACTTGGGAGTAAGGAGAAGGAGGCTTAGTTTGCTGGAGATCATGTATGGAAAGTTTTGGTTCACCAGCCTTATCACCAATGGTGCCACTGTTACACCACAGCCCTCAGACTCGGCTGGGGGGGTTAGGAATTTGGGTGGAGAGGGCTAGCAAGAGCACTGTCTGTGGAAAAGCAAAGATCTGGCAGTCAAAACTAACACTTTGAGACATATTCTGCAAAATGTGATTCTCTAACCCCTCCCACCACCAGTCCCCCAAGAACACTTCCGAAGGCGATGGGAGCAGGGAGGCAGGTTGGGCCTGGAGGAAAAAAAGGACAGCATTCAGTCTGGCACAAGCTACATCTCTGCTGTGCACTCACTTGTCCTTAATCTCCAAAGAAAGATGATGATCCCCGCTGGTGATGCTGAAAGGGTCTTGTGCAGAAACAATGAAACCTGAAAAGATTAGATGCTATGATCCAAAGATCAAAATGGTAGCCAACCTTGCACAGGGAGGTAATTCTGCAAGATGAAACCATCTTGGAAAATTTATGGTTCTTGCTGAGTCAGAAACATGGGCCAGACTGAGCCAGTACTCCTTGACATGGCATCCTAGGATTTTCTAGACCGTTGGCTCCTTTAAGCCTGGGGTGACAAACACATGGCCAGTGGGCCAACTCAGACCCAGTTGTTCTATTTATCTAGCCTCCATCACTGGTTCACATGATGTAGAATGGAAGATCCCATTTTTTAAATAAATTGGTTTCTAGTTATTTCATTTCAAAAGAACCTTCTAAATGTGACCCCTAACGCAATGTTCTCAAACAGCCTGAAACAATAGCTTCCAGAGAGAATTGCCCTATTTATCTCAATGGGATATTAATTCCGAAGGATCTTTAAGGGCCAGATTTTCAAATATTTTTTGCATTTAATTAGCATATACAATCACTACAAGTGTGCACGCAGGACAAGCAACTGCACGTGCAAATGGACAAATAAAATAAGGAAGAAATAGCAGTGAATCTAAAAGAGCCATGTATCAATAATGCTGAATGGAAATAGTAACTTTGCTAACTGAAGACATATGGCCTACACTAGAGCTGTATTTTATTTCCTACTTGTGTACAAACTTCCCATTTGTTTTATATTGCCCTGGCTTTGTAGACCAGGCCTATTGATCACAATGTTAAATTTAGTTCATGCCTTTCAACAGGATGAGTTTGACAACCTGCTACAGAAGTGTTCATTGAAGTTTCTAGCCCTTTGCGTTGTGAAGGACAATCCCTGAATGTGACCCACTACCTTGGTTTCTGGATTGTTCATCTCAATAGAATGTTAGTGCTGATGCCTAACGCCGACAATTTACATGGCAGCATTTCTAACTATTTCACTCCAGCTCCTCTGGGATCAGTTTCAGATCATGAGTAGAGTACCTCCATGTTTCCAACCCCTGAGCCTATCTTCTGGTCACAAACTCAGCCAGCCCAAGCCATCACTTCTTTTCCCACAGGGCTGTGCAAAGAACTTCCTGTGTGTGCCTCAGATGCAGAGAGATCACCAGGTGCATAAAAAGGCCAGCGGTTGTGTGATAGGCATGCATCAAAAGTGACCAGGAATATGACTGAAGCTGACAACGAAGCAGGAAAACAGAATACTGGACAAGCCCCATGATACACCCCTGGCATGTAAGGGCCGTTGACACACAAGCACCATTCTCTACTATGCTGACCCATCACTCAGGTTAAGAATGTCTGCACACAGATACCACCCGACATGGCAGTGATAAACAAATACTATATGAGGCGTGTCTGAGCAGGCAATACCATGGAATCATGTTATGTTGTAGGCTGAGTCATTTCCAAGCAGCCACACACCAAGGCAGATGTCCAATAAAGCTGCAAAAGAATAGTTAGCATCCAGCTTCACTGGTCACCTTCCAGTGGGCACACATAGCTCCCACACATCCTCTAAAGAAAAGCACAGAGAGGAAGGACGGCCCGCTGAACAAAGCACTGCAAGGCCAGGACACAGAAACAACCATTGTGTGCCAGTATACCATCTGGAGAGATGTGTGCTGATACTATCTTTTTCTCCAGAACCTCAGCATTTATTTTTTTCCCAAAAAAGGTAGTTATGGCTACAAATCAATGCAAATGAGTCTGCAGAGACTTTGGAACAATAGCTCTGAGATGTGTGAGCTTCTCCATTCATCTCAGTAAGGCATTAACTCATGTGCCTTATAGTGATAATTTAGTTACAATATTGTTTACTATGATGTTCCTCATGTGAGAAAGGAGCAGGAGGATCACAGCTCTGTTCAACTTAGGTTATGTTTACACTTAAAACACTGCAGTGGCACAGCTGCAAACAGTGTAGACACTAATTACAGGGACAGGAGGGGTTCTTCTTTCATTGTAGGTAATCCACCTCCCTGAGAGGAGGTAACTAGATCAACTGAAGAATTCCTGCATCAACCTAGTGCTGTCTATGCTGGGGGTTAGGTGGCTTAACTACATCTCTCAGGGGTTTTCACACTCGTGAGAGTCATAGCTTTGCCTGTGTAACTTTTTAGTGTAGATCAATTGATCATTTTCTCATTTTGGTGCCACAATTGGATGGCATGTAGGAGACTTTATTTATCGCCCCATCTTCCCTTCCCCAGTCAAGAAGGAGCCAAGCAATGGGACTAGTAGAGCGTATTGAAGCCTCACTCAGGAGGAGCAAAGTTCAAGGAACCCAATGGACCCAAGCAGGGAATCTTAATATTCAGCTTTTGGAGGAAAATTCTACATTATAGAAAAGTTTGCTTATTTTTAAATAAAAATATCTGTGTCTCAGGACTTCAAAACAGCTATAAAAATAAGGGTGTTTTTCTGGGGAGAAAAGTACTCTTGAACTGCATCTAAAATAGGTAGACTGAATTCTGCATCATGTGAGGTTATGGACCTTAAGCAGAAATTTACTGGGAGAAATTCTGTGGCCTGTTTTCTCCAGGAGGTTAGACTGGATTATCATAATAGTCCTGTCTGACCTTAAAATCTGTGACTGTGATACAGACAATCATATTTTGAATATCTGTACAGGATACAGTGAATGGCGGGGGTTTTGGTGATTCACGTGGGTGGAGCTTATTTTGTGGATAGAGCTTGGAAGAGTACCAATGCCTTTCCCCCCCAATTTCATCATTGTGCAAGGCCACAATGTGTTACTCTGCCTGCCTGTATGATTGTGAGGGATGATTGGCTTGACCCACCCACATGGGCTATGTAGGCATCTCCCATGGGGGCCTCTGCTAATCAGGTCCTAGATCAGAGGTGGCCAAACTATGGCCCGCGGGCCCATCCTGTCCGGCCGCTGAGCTCCTGGCCCAGGAGTTTACCCTGGCCCCTTCTACGCTGTCCCCTCTCCCCAGCAACCTCAGCTTGCTCGCTCGCTCCGCTGCCAGTGCAATGCTCAGGGCGGCGGGGCTGTGAGCTCCCATGGCAGCACAGCTGCAGAGACTGGTCTGACCCGGTGCTCTGTGCTGTGTGGTGGTGGCGTGGCCTGACTCCAGCTGAGTGGCATGGCTGTGGTGCCGCCAGCCACCGGTGCTCCAGGCAGCGTGGTAAGGTGACACGGAATGGGGGGGTTGGATAGAGGGCAGGGGAGTTTGGGGTGGTGGTCAGGGGATGGGGGTGTGGATAGGGGTCAGGGCAGTCGGAAGGGCGAATAGGGGGTTGAATGGGGGCAGGGGTCCTGGGGAGGCAGTCAGGGGCAGGGAGAAGGGGTGTGTGGATGGGGCAGAGGTCCTGGGGGGGCCATCAGCTAACAGAGGGGATTGATGGGGCAGGAGTCCCAGGGGGGCAGAAAGGAGGTGGAGGCCAGGCCACTACCCCTTCCCCTAACCGGCCCTCCATACAGTTTATAAAACCTGATGCAGCCTTCAGGCCAAAAGTTTGCCCGTCCTGTCCTAAATCTTTAAATATAAATTAAATATTATGATACCTGAATATTTTTTAGTAGTGTAACATAGGGAGGTGTTTTAAGACAGCACTTTTTATTTTATTTTAGCATGAACTTTCCATACAAATATTAACAAACTTTATTAATAATCTGTATTAGTTGTCTTTAAAATACCTATTTGTGTTTGGGTCAACCACCTATCTGTTTATTTATTTTGTTCAAATTCTAAAAAGGATAGTCATATATTACAAAATAATATGGTTTTAAGAGTGTGAGGGGAAGGGGAAATGAGAAAGATAGAAAGAGAATAGGAAGAAGGAAAGATATTTAAAGTATTTTACTTTCTTTTCTCTTAAAAGACAAGATCAAGACAACATCAGAATAGAACAAAACCAAGGTCTGCTCTACACTATAGACCAATATTGGTGTAACTGTGTCACTCAGGGGTGTGAAAAATCCACACCCTCAAGTGATGAAGTTATACTGCCCCTAACACCCTTTGTAGACAGCACTGTCAGCAGAAGAGCCTCTTGGGGAGGTGGATTAATTGTGCCAACAGAAGAGACAGCTCTTTCCTGGTTTATAGCATTTTCATTAAAGCGCTACAGTGGCACAGCTGCATCCATGCAGTTGTGTTGATGCAGCATTTTAAGTGTAGACTTGCCATAAGAGAGGAGGCAGATGACACTTTGAGTATTACTTCTTGCAGGAGTGGGTCCATCACAAGGGGACAACATTGATTTATGGACCGTTAGAAAATACAGATCCCACTTCTCCTCTGAAAGATCTCTGGGCCCATTTGCAGCTAATAACTATGGCTCTACAAAGAGAGGAGTCGGGAAATAAGGTACAGGAAAATACACTGAAAGGAGGACGCATAACCTATAAGAGATCTCATAAAGATATTAGTTATTATTCCTTATGGGATATTCCACCACTATTGCCCTCAAAGCCAGTCACTTATTGTCATAGGCCAAACCCTGAAGTCTTTATAGAGGTTTTATTCAGTTTATAGAAACAGCCTTATGGAGAGAGTGTTTTCCATGTAATGTTTATCTTCTCAGGTTTCACAGTTTTTCCCGGAGTTCCCTTTGGTAACCCTTTGGCTTCAGTGTATTATTAGGGAAACAAGAGCATGTTATTAAGTGATGATTTTACAATTTATTTTGACAGCAAAAGAGTGAAAAAGGGAAATTGACAAATTTGTGATTTTAGTTATGCACTGACAACTAAAGTTAATTTTAATTCTACCATGAGGCAGATAAGTGAATGTGATGGGAAAGCTGCATTTTCATTGCTGCTGCCTGGGGAGAGCTACTTAGTCACGGCACTATAATGGCACAAATTAAAAAAAATTAAAAAGGGGAAACGTTTAAAATAATTTTTAAAAATTACAAAAAGCAAGAGATAATATTAATATTATAATAAAGATAGTGATGGGCAAAATTCATTAATTACATATAGAAAAGGCCAGGGCTAAATATTTAAAAGAACAACCAACACAAACACAAAAGTAGGAAAGATTAAATTAAAAAATATAGGGGCAAAGTTTAAAAATACAAAAAGAAAAGAGTAAAATAATTAGGAAAAAAGGTAGCAGTAATTATAAACAAACAGTGAAAAAGGCTGGTATTAATTGTAAAGATGCACAGGATAAGGCATGGATTAATTCTTTTTTAATTTAGACATGGTCAACATTTCATTAGAAGAAACATCTTTAAATAAACACTGACTGAAAAATGTTATAAAAATTTAATTTGTGAAATGGGAACTGAATTTTTTGGTCAATTTAAAAAACATATTTCTTAGCCAGCTTTTATTTAAATGGAGTATCTGAATCCTGGCATCTTTGCATACATGCTGTACCACTGCCCTCCCTTCTTATAGTGTTTTTCTGGTTTCTGTATTTATTTCTTTAAGGACTCTGCTGAATGGTGCAATGAGAAAGTCTCCCTATGTGTTTGTGCAGCATACATATCCTGCAGCAATACTAATAATAATAGTAATAATAATCAAAGGAATCTGATTGCCCAGGGATGGTGCCCCAGTCCTGCAGGTGTATTCACACTGGCAGAGCCTTGTGTCTACCTGGATTCATTGTAGGATCAGGACCAGGGGAAGTAAAGTGCACGGTCTCGAGATGACTAGATAGCCTCATCAGTCTAGGTACTACATCTTAACGCTAAAGCTTTTGTTAGTTGAGGTTTTTATTTAATAATAATGTTAACAGCACCTTTTCTTTGGGTATATCCCCACTCTCATCTTTTCTAGTACTATAGGCCTGATCTATAGCCCATTGAAATCAATGGAAAGACATCAATTGACTTTGGTGGTCTTTGGACCTGAGGGAATAAATGGGGCTTTTGGGAGTAAATATGGCTCAGTCAAGAACCACAGATTGGGACTCGAGAAATTTACATTCACATTTAGAATGCACATCTAGGCCTTCTTAAAAAAACAACAAAAAAAAACCAAACCAGCCTGCTTTGCTCCTGAAAGTTAGACATTTGGACGCATAAGCAGTTGTGCATGAAAACTCATGCACCACAAATTTAGAGCCTAGGCTGAGGCTTTGAAACTGTAGCCCAATATATGTGAAATCTTCCATTCTAATAGCTGGCTGACCTCCATTTAGAAATGCATTCTACACATTATTATTTGTGCAATAATTTCTTCTTTCAGGTGAGGGGTAAGGAAGAGAACTCACATTTGCAAATCCTGAGAAAATATGTCAGCTACTCCTTATCGTGTTAATGTTTTTGATTCTGGTGTTTTAAAGCCCCAATATTCAAACCCACCACCACTAAAATATGTGAGATTAGCTTGAACTAAGATCCTGAAGTTTCACACTTGAACAGATGTCCTTTTCCATCTGGTGAAATTTTCTTTACCCTTCTATGAGATGGCGCACTCACCCCACACTGAACAGGAAGGGGTGAGGAAGCCACACCCACGTTTCCCTATTGGACATGCTCCAGGTGTACCAGTATAAAAGAGAGCAGTCCAGCTCAGTCAGGGGAAGATGCCAATGGGGAAGGACATGTGCCAGGAGCTCCTGCTGTGGATGGCCTCCAGCCTGTACCAGAGGGAAGTAGAGACATGGACCACAACATCAGACGCCAGCAGCCCACGGAGCCCCAGAGAGTGGCCAGTGCTGAGGAAATAAAAGATCCCAATGCCTCCTGGACTACAATGCCTGAAACTGCTGTAGGAAGTGACCCAGGGGCAGTATCGGAGTGGTATCTCCCACTGAGGTAAGCTCATCATGTTTCGGTGGGACTCCCCTCTGAGCTGGTAGCTGGTCATTCCACCACTACTAAGGCCATGGGTCGGGGCCTGGTGGAGCTGAGTGGAGCCAGGCCCCTCTAGCTGGGTTGCCGCCCATCCTGCCAATGGCTCCCGTGAACTCTGGCCACTGGGTCACACTTTCCTGACAGTAGGGGTGTGTTTCATGGACTCCAGCTGTGAGGCTATACTACTCCGAACGAGCGGGACGTTTGCATAGACTCTGGCCACTGAGCTGCACTGCCCTGACCGTAGGGGCATGTTTCATGGACTCATTACCCCGAGGGGGAGGGAAATTTATATGGACTCTGACTATTGAGCCCCACTTCCCTGACAGTAGGAATACATTGTTTGAGCTCCGGCCACTAGGCTGTGCCACCCCAACCAAGAGGGGTGATCCTATGAACACTGGCCATTGGGCCACTCTACCCCACAGTTAAGCCCAGACAGGTGGACTTGAGTTGGGGGAAATAGGCATGTAAGGCTTGTGTATCTGCCCCTAGTCCCCAAGGAAGGTGGGTGCACTACTTCCACACCAGACAGGGCCCATCTTAATTGTGTCACACCTTCCTATGCCAGTGAAAGTATTAAGTAATACCATGATGACTCTGATTAGTCTGTCCCACCAGATGTCATTGGTTTCCAGCAGGCCTGTTAGAGAGATGGCATAGCACTGATGTGGGGCCACTGAAATCCTTCAGAGAAGTGGTAGAAGGAGTAGCTCCTCCAACCAGTTTGAAGCAGGGGATGCTGTGGAAATAGAGAGATACATCTGTAGGGAGGTCATGCCTTATTAGGGTATGTCTACACTACCCCCCGGAACAGTGGGCAGCGATCGATTCAGCGGGGGTCGATTTATTGCATCTGGTCTAAACACGATAAATCAGGGCTGCCCTGAGTGGGGAGGGGGGCAAGTGGGGCAATTTGCCCCAGGCCTTGGGTCCTGCAGAGGCCCCCACAAGAATATAGTATTCTATAGTGTTGCAACATTTTTTTATGGAAGGGGCCCCCAAAATTGCTTTGTTCCAGGCCCCCTGAATCCTCTGGGTGGTCCTGCAATAAATTGACTCCCGAGTGCTCTCCCGTCCACTCCTGTAGTCTACTGCCATGAGAGGCACAGGCAGAGTCAATGGGGGAGCGGCAGCAGTCGACTCACCACAGTGAAGACACCGTGGTGAGTAGATCTAAGTATGCCGACTTCAGCTACATTATTCACATAGCTGAAGTTGCGTAACTTAGATCGATCTCCTCCCCTAGTGTAGACCAGGCCTTAGAGAAGCCAGGATTGCATTCCTTTCTGCTTCCCATGATCAGGTGGTCCAATGTGGTCACTTATCCCCATGTGGATTGGAAGGACTGACCTCGTACTGCCCATCCATCATTTACCTGGCTTGCATGGACACCTTTGCCTACATGGTTACTTTCCACCATTTGTGATGTTTTTTTTCAGCAGTTTGAACTAAAACCAGCGTGTTTCCAGTGAATCTGGGTTGAATCTAGCAAGTGCCTCATCTGACATCCATGGTTACCATTTACGGTGTGTGCACCGTCATGTAAAGATCAGGAAGGGACTTCCACAACCAGTACTGCCATTTACAATATTGCACAGTTGGGTAGGTGTACTATACAAAGTTTTAACCTTTCTCTGAAACATGAGATATTAGCTGCGGTTGGATATAGGTCATGACCACCAGTGGCCTGATCAGATTTTCATATACTCCTTCTCTCCTTTAAGTTTTCACTAAAATGGATTAGTGCTGGGGCTGATTCTTGAGAGTTTCTTTCCCTAAGGTGAGGGTGGATGGTCCCAGAGCTCAGGCTTCAGCCTGAGTCCAAATATCTACATATCAGTTTTTAGCCCTGCAGCCTGAGCCCAGGTCAGCTGACCTGGGCAAGCCAGGGCTGTGCTGTGGGTTTTTATCCCCATGTAGATATACCCTCAGGGTTGTCTATTCTCCTGTGGGTAGAACTGGAAGTTAGGAAACCTGTGCTCTATTCTGGACTCTGGCACATACTCACAAGCTGGCCTTGGGCCAATCACTTAAGATGTCTGAGCCTCCATTTTCCCTTCTGTAAAATGTAGGTGTTAACACTGATCTGCCTCTCAGGGGCTTGACCAGCTTCATTAATATTTATGAAAATGTTTAGGATCCTTGAGGGAAGGACAAAGTATTGACCCTTCATCAGTATTGCCAAACCCAAACATTATGGATCCTGAGTTAAGCCCAACCCCCTAATTGTGAGATTTACTTAAAAATTAGGGGTTTTTTTATTTGACCTCTGGTTTTTGAAATTTCGAGTGCCCCTAAGTCACATTTTCAAGCTTTTCTCTGCAACCATGAAGGCTAGAAACTTCCTTTTTTAGAAACGAAAGATGAGATTCTCATGTAGTCCATTATGTGTAGGATTGGGACTTTGATTAAAACATCAAATATCATGAGATGCATGATAAAATCACAATGGTCGGCAATGCTGCTTAGTGCAGATTACACTGTATTAGTTAACAATTTTGGATTTTTAAAAGTTTTTAACCTTCTCTCCACCCACCCAGTGTGATTTCTACCTGTCAAACACCTTTTGTGGTCACATGGGGTGAACTATACCCTCTAGCGGAGAGCCGTGTACACCACTTAAGCCTTACTTCAATAAGACTTCAGTGTGGGGCTTTAAATGGGACTTTAAGTGGTGCATAACCCTTGTATATAGACATGCGCATGGAGGTGAATTTCTCTCTTGCAGCCCCAGTTTGATTTCAGAAAAGCCACTTTTCATGGGAGTGAAATCCTGAATGTCAGCACTGGGTGGTGAGGTGGCACCACTGTTGATTTATATAACTTTGGATCTGTGGTTTTAGTGAGACCTTCGGTGAAAAGACTCATGTTAAACCTGTAGTGATGGGCTAAATGGTTCCATCAACATGCTTGCCGCAGACAGATGCCGCTTAAAGATATTTTGGTCTGATTGTGAGTCTGTGTATGTATACAAATGAATTCAATTTACTGAGACTGACTCCTGAATGGAGCCTAGTGTCAGTGAGCCCTTTAATGCAAAACTTTCAGTCTTTGTTTTTTTCCTCCCTAAATAACTACCAAACCAGTTGGCAGTTGCTTCAGGATGTAACTACTGTGTCCTCCTCCCTTGCAAGGACAATTCTGCTGACATTGTATAGTGCTTACAGGTGTTACTTAATATCATTAACACGAATAATAACCTTTCATTTATGGGAACCTTGTACCCAAAGGCCTCTGGGTGCCTGAACAAAAATAAACTCAAAACATATTTTACACTGAACAGGCAAAACGCCTGACTGAATCTCACAGCAGGAACAATGTGGGAGGAACCCAGCCTGCACTAGCCACCCACACAGAATGCACAGCTGCACCATTCAAAGTAAGGAGGATGTAGAAGTCTTGTATCCTAGTCACCCTACATATGGTCAAGGAGCTTAAGAAAGGAATGGGGTTTCCAGTGTAGCTTTTGTCAAGGGAGTGCTTGGTAACTAGGCTTCAGTGGGATAAGGCAACCTCATGCAGATGGCTTTGGTCTTCCACTGATCTCCTAGGACATACATGGCTTCTTGGGATCTTCCAGGTCTGGCAGATGGCCCCATGGCTTGCTCCACAAGGGGGCAACCTACCTCCAAAGAATGAGAAGCTCCACAAGGGATTTTCCTACTGAGATTTCCTCCCCATGAACCCCCTCCTTTGGGTTTCGCCATGGGAGGGAGCAAATCTGTCCCATTTCAGTTCAAGTCCTGCCCATACTAGGATTGGAGCATGGTTTCTCTTTGTCTGTCCACCTGCCTGTCTACATGTAGGTATTTCCAGTAAGCCTGTCACTCTGGTATCTGGGTTCCTGTCCTCTGCCCTAGCTGGCCAAAGGGTGTTAGCATGTGGTTACATGTGAGCCATGTTTACACAGGTTTTTAACTCTGACTCCTTACTCATTGCAGATGAGACATTAAACATGGCTGCTGCTGCTAGCACACTTTCAACCACGGTGAGGACTGGGCCTCAATGAGCAGGATAGGAAATAACTTGCGTCATGTACAAATTAAGTCATCTCTTAAATGAATGGATGTACTGTCCAAACACAGCATGGCTCTGTCTTGTACTAATGCCTACCCCAAAGGGAAGATGAGGAGCTGGATCAGAGCTACTAGTGCTCCTTGTCTGTTCTGGATGGGTAAGCTTACAAATGGTTCATTGGCCCAAAACCAGAGATACATAAGGCACCAAGTCTTCTGTCTGTCCTGGAAGAAATGAATGACAAAGATGATATTAAAGCAATTTGTCTGCACTCATTTTGCATCAAGAGGATGGAAACTGGAAGGAGGGAGCTTCTTTCACCCGCCGGCCCGCACCTTGTCATCATATGTCCTAACACCAGTAAAATCCCTTTCACATCAGGTCAGTGAGATTGCCTTTCAACAGCAGCTTCCCTCAGCCAATAAGAAGAGCAAAGACTCCCAAGCCAGCAACTCGAGGCAGTGGGGTCTGAGGAAACAGGTGCAGAACACTTGTGGAGTCTTGGAGATCTAAGTCACCTAACTAAACAAGGCATAGTCAGAGAAAAGCGGGGGGGGGGGGGCTTTCTGAGTGCATATTATGGGTGAGTGTAAAGAATGTCTGTTTTGTGAATGTGTGTGCACCTCTGACCAAGCAGGAGTGTAGTGTGTAACTGTGTCTAAGGGCTTATGTAGGTGTACTGAGCAGAACAAGCAGCTACTAGAGAAAAAATTATTAGGGACAGCAAAAAGTTAGTAATTCTCAATAGTGTCAATAAGTGAATATCTTTGGGCTAGAATGGGTAGATGTTTTCAAGTCTGCCTAATGGCAGTAAAAATCCCAATTCTGGCTATTGTGTGAGAAGTGTTAGTAGTATTTGTGTAAGGGGACTGTTGTCCCCTTACTAAAACTCAGTGGGGTGTTTGGGTTGGCTATATCCCAGTACTAAAAGTAACAGGAAGGGTCAATGGGAAATTGGGAGCCTGAGACTGACCATCTTCAGGGGCAAATGGGGGAGAGGCCAAATCTCCAGGTCAGCCTGACTGACAGGGTGGGAAGTCTAATCAGGGAGTCAGGAGGCCAGGGTGGGTCTCGTCCTCCATGTGAGCTAAAATTGCATGGGTTAGACAGAGGGGCCGAGTTAAGGAGAGAGTAGGGGCCCAAGCTGAGCTGGGAAGCAGAGCCGTGCCAGTCAGAAGGGCCATAGAAGCAGCCCAGGGAGCTGGAGGCAGAACAGCAGCAGCAACTGTGCTGAGGCAAAGTGGAGCTGGAGCTGAGGCAGAGTGGTGGAGCTGAAGCTGAGGGAGCTGGAGCAGTCCAGAGCCAGGTGTGGTGAGTAGCTGGGAAGAGCAAGGGGGGACCCTGGGCAGTGGGCCCAGTGCAGGGAGATGCCCCCAGCCAAGAAGCCTTGCAGGCCAGACTTGGAAGGGGATTGTAACCCTGACGGGGTGGAGGCGACACTGGGAGGAAGGGTCCTGCCACCTAGAGCCTGAAGGCATGTGGCCATCATCAGAGCAAGTGTCAGACCTACAGCATCCCCGTAGCACAGCCAGGGCCTGAGAAGGAGGCCTCAGACTTGTGAAAAACCAACTGTGAACTTCCCTTACATTCCAGAGACGCTGTTTGTGATGTCCTCATGCCACAGAGCAGGGTGACCTGTTTTCCTTTAACCTTTCCCATTTTTTCCTTATTTTTAAAAATTAATTGCTGTTTAATAAATTGTATTTGCTTTTAATTTTATGTAATGATCAATGGGATCAGGGAAACATCAAGTGCAGAGAGATCACCCCAGAGTGGCGAAACCCTAGCCCTTGCCCTAAGTGACCACGATAAGGTTGGAAGTCGAGCCCCCCAGGAATCCTGGGCCCAGCCTTGTTTGGGTTATGAGGACTCTGCCACACAGGAGAGTGGAAGGAGAGCTCTTGAGGTCAGGCAGGCCTCTGGGTAAAGGAAGTGGGAGCGAGGACTCACATCCTTTCGCTAGCCTATTTCACTGGCATAGTATATGAGCCAGGAAAGTGCCCCACAATTGCAGGACCATTCCCTTGTTTACATAATTGGCATCATGAACAGGATCCTATCCACAGGATGCATGCCATTGGTTTACTAGTTGAGTTCTGGTAGCACTGTTCAGGCCTGGTCAAGAACCCTACCATTGCTGGAATTGAGGAACTATGGGCCCAGTTTGCTGAACTTCAGCACAGATTATCAGACCAAGCTGAGGCATTACTACAAGCTAAAACAGAACAGAGAGAAGCCTTATATCTGACCAAGGCAGTAATAGCTTCTGTTGCTTGTTGGTCTAAGAAATCCCTTACTATTTATGTCCCATGGGATCAGAAAGTCACAGAGTTTGGTGTCTTCCTGACTAAACCAGGAGACATTACGATAGAGAAGTGGGTCAAGTCTGTGAAGCAGCTCTGTGTGTGCTAAAAGTACCTGAAGAAGATTGTGTGGACTTCATAGAGGAACACCTCAAGGGCCAGGCATGGCATGTCAGACAAGAAAGGTGTGGAAAAGGTATTTGAACTCCTCCTAGAAATGTATGGAGACAAGGGCCTGGTCTACACTACGCGTTTATACCTATTTTAGCAGCATTAAACCGATTTAACGCTGCACCCGTCCACACACGCGACCCTTTAACTTCGATTAGGCGCTTTAACCGGTTGTTCTGTACTCCTCTCGACGAGAGCGGTAGTGCTGAAATTAGTATTTTACCATAATCGGTTAGGGTTGGGTGGCCGCAAATCGACCGGTATTGAGCTCTGGGCGGGGATTATCCCACAGTTGCACCACTTGTGACGCTCTGGACGCAATCTGACTCGGGATGCACTGCCAGGTAGACAGGAGAAGCCCGGCAACTTTTGATCTTCGATTTCCTGTTGGCCGAGCGTGGACTCCCACACAGGTAACCCCGCAGCGCTCTCAGCCAGTACTATGCAATCTCCTGCTGGTTTTGACCTGGCAATCGAAAACACAGCTCCTGACGCCAGGAGTACTGTATATGATGTCTATGGGGAGAGGTGCTGTGCTACAGACTCGTTCCAAAGACGAATGAAAAACATTGAAAAATCCAGCTCATGATGGAGAAAGGCCCACAGGATCAGTGCAGTGCGAGTGAAAGTTACGACTCAGACGCCTACCGAAACAAACAGCAACGAGTTCTGGCGCAGGGCCGAAACATGGCCGTTCTGCGAGCTGCATGCAATTCCAGCGGGGTCTGCACCTACCCACCCTGTCTGGGGCATCAGGCGAGGATGTATCTCGCCATGGCTGAGGATCTGTGGCGGGGGATGGGGGAGGAAGAGAGGACGAGCTTGCAGAGAACCAGCAACTCTTCTCCCACACAGCCGGCTTGTTCTTTCACCAGACGACTTATCTCCGCCTCCAGCCGTAGCCCGACAATGAAGCCATTGGACGCACCTCTGGTAGTGTCCTTTGTATATAACATGGTTAAGCAAGCTTTTTTAATGATTTGATTTGCGTGAGGATTGGGATGCTTGCGCCAGTTTATTGGAAAGTTGTTAACTGTCTGGGATGGAGACGGAATCCTCCGGGACATCTCCATGAGTCTCCTGGAGGTATCCAATGCCTTTGCAGCAGGTTTCTGGGCAAAGGCCAGCTTTTCCGTCCACCTTGGTCGCACTTGACCGCCATGCATGTAGCACGTATCTGGTTCATTGCTGACAAAGCTGCGTGCGCACGGTCCCGGTGTTGCTGCATTTTCAAGGCAAATCCATTTTTTGTCCGCTTGATATCTCAGAGCGTGATAATCGTTCTGTAACCTGGTTGCATTCAGTTTAATTAGGGACAGAATGCCATTCTACTGGACTATTTGCTGTGTTAAAGAATCTTCCTGCGGTAGCCAAGCAGGGGGTGAGGAGGTAATGGCGCTGAAGTTTTTTGTGTTTGGCTACAGGATCTTCCCTGTACAGCACGCGGTGGGGGGGGCAGGGAGTGTTAGCGTGTCGTCATGTTCCCGCCTCGTGGCGGGAGAGGTAAGCGAGTCCAGATAATTGGAGGGGGGGTGGTTTCTGCTGCTGCAAGTTACAGGACAAGAGCGCACTGAGTGGGCTTATAGCTTGGTTTTGAAAGGGGGCCTGTTTATGAGGCGCGAAGCAAAGAGATGGCTTACCTAGCCGCATGCAGCTGAATCTGTGCCTGACTGCGCTTGTGATCTCTAACCCAGAGCCGCAGGCACTCATTTAGATGCAATCGACCTTGTAGTTGAACTCACTTGGCTATGTAGGAATAGTGTTGTTCCTTGATAGAGCTATAACCCTTGTTCTGTATGTATCTTTTTAATGCTCTCTCCTTTTTCCCTCTCTGCCAGCTTGATTTTTCGCTCCCTACTCCTCCGGGCTCTTCTCAGATTAACGAGGAAAAAAAGCGGAGACGAATGTTCTCGGTCATGAAGTACCCCCATGAAGAGTATTGAATAATGCAGATAAGTATCATTACAGGAAATCCATGATGTGGACGGGGGACCAGTGAGGATTAGAGGGTGAGGGGAGGTGTAGCGAATATCACGGTGCAGGATCAAACGTTGGCTCTGCGTGATCAAATTGACATCTCCGACATCTTGGCTTCAGGACGCGCGGGTCACAGGTGCCACTCAGTCTGTGTCTGACCTCACCACTCACCTGTTCCTCTCTTCCTCCCCCGATGTGTGTGATACAGCTGCCAGAGCGCAGCTAAGAGAGATGTTAGCAGGGCCGTTTCCCGCCCAAGGAGGACGGTTTCGCTTTCGATTTAACTAGACAAGCTGTGGCCATTACGCACCTGACTTCCTTAGAGCACCTACTTCACTTAGGACCTGACTCCTTGAGCCCTGGACTCAGTCATGATATACCCCTGCGTCGTCAGACAGGAGGTGGTGTTGAAGGAGAAGTTGGGATTTGGAGCAGGTGCAGATTGCGAGACGGAAGGTTGTCAGGGACTAGAAGGTTTGAGGATGCTGCGGTGGAATGAGGAAGCCCAACGAACCCTAGGAAGGGCAGCTTGTATAGAGAGGGCGAGACCCTTCCAGTGACGGTATGCGAGGAAGTAACGCAGGAAGAACCGTGTCAATGGTTCCCACCCAGGCCCTGGTGGGACCTGGATGAGGCGGCCGTCCCTCCCTCTCCACTCCACCCTTCCAAGACACTAGGGGTGATTAAAACTGGTTCAGAGGAAGGCATCTCGCCGACTACCCCGAGAGGAGAAGCGCGAGGACCCAGAGACAGACGGCATTTGCCACTGTGTAGAACATGTGGAGGAAGGTCTTCTGCACCCCACATCCACCCCACCCACGTGACAGCCCAACCCAAAAGCTGTATGACTTTGAAAATTTTTAGTGGCCTTTTCCTTCCCTCCTATCCTCCTCCCAAACCCACCGGGATCATTGTCATTCTCTCCTCTTTTTCTATGACTTTAATAAGAATACTATTTTTACGCATGACTTTATTCTTAAGCAAGCTTGTTAATTGAAGGGGAGGGTGGTTGCTTCAGGAATGGTCATCAAGGGGGGCGTTCTAGGAACACCAACGCAACCTACCTGCCATGATGAACTTGTTTTCAGCTTCTGCGTGCGACCTCTCTGGGGTGCTTCTCTCTTTAACTCACCCTGGTGTCTGTTGCCTATCGCGCAGGAATTTGCTCGCCTCCACCCCGCCATAACAGGTCTCCCCTTCTTCCAAGATTGTGGGCACCAAAGCAGCATACATGACATGGGTGGCTGAGTTCCTGGATCTGAGGAGTAATGTTGCAGTGCGCCTAACGCAATGCCATTCTCCCTTCACCATGCTTCGCCTGTAGTTGAAGTCCTGGCTACTGTCAGCTCCTGTTGTATGTTCATTGCCATGCAGTCAGGGTGCCTGGGCACCCGTACCTCAGGCTTTCAACTCCCATTGTTATTTTTGTCTGGGAAAGATCATTCCTTGCTGCAGCGTTTAAACAGAGTAGTTTCCTGAACGATGCAAGTCATACCACTTCCGGATCTCCACGTGGATGTTGGTGAAACGTCCCTTGTGTGCCAGGGTTGCAGCACCTGGAAAGTACGCCCTTGCGGTTTACTACTCGGTGCCCTCGTGCTCCAAGAGGGATATGGGTTCATCTATGCGCCACGTTAGGATCCTGTGCAAACATTATATGACCTGCACTTTCCAGGCACACCTTCGTGCAGCGTATGATTGCTTTGGCTACTTTGCATCACAGCAGCCCCCAGTAGATTGACCCACTTCATTGGTTATTCCCGATGACTGTAGGCTTCTGGCATTGCAAGATTCAGAGGGTATTCGCCGTTTCTCAACTGTTTAGGCTGTCTATCTTGGTATTCTGCATTTCAAGCAGGGGAACAGTCCATTCCTGAGTCCTTACACATGTGAAGTTCGCGCACTGCGACTGTCCACTCTGCACCTATGCTCACCCACCAATTTGTGTTGTTTCCGGCCCGTTCATGCTGAACCTCCCCATTACCAGCGGATCTCCAGAGTGCAGGGCCTGCTGTTTGATGACTTCTGTTGTCCATGTCCTCATCACTCTCATCGCTGCTCTGCCGTAGCCGCCGCCTCCTCGCCTGGCTTTGCAGGTTCTGGTCCAGCATAGACTGCATGAGAATGCGTGAGGTGTTTACAACGTCCACGATTGTGGTCTTGATCTGAGCCGGGTCCATGTTTGCTGTGCTATGGCGTTTGCACAGTTCAGCCAGGAAAAAAGGCATGAAACAGTTGTCTGCTGCTCTCACACAGGGAGGGGTGAGGCTGTACCCAGAACCAACCGTGACAATGGGATCTCAACCCAGAATTCCAAGGGGCGGGGAAGACTGCAGGAACTATGGGATAGCTATGGGATAGACTGCACGAGAATGCGCACGCTCTGGAAATCGATGCTAGCCTTGGTACATGGACGCACACCGCCGAATTAATGTGCTTAGTGTGGCTGCGTGCACTCTACTTTATACAATCTGTTTTACAAAACCGGTTTATGTAAAATTGGAATAATCCCGTAGTGTACACATACCCAAGGTATCTATTGGAACCTGACTAAAGGAGTTCTTTGAGAGAAAGCAGAAGCCTGGTGAAACTGTCTGGGCATACGCATATGACCTCCAGGAGAGAATGATCAAAGTGGAGTGGGAAGACCCTTGACTAGTTCCAGACCCACATGTCAGAGGGGTAGCCGTGTTAGTCTGGATCTGTAAAAAGTGACAAAGAGTCCGGTGGCACCTTGTAGACTAACAGAAATATTGGAGCATAAGCTTTCGTAGGTGAATACCCACTTCATCACCGTTAGACAAGGTGAGTATTCACCCACGAAAGCTTATGTTCTAATACTTCTGTTAGTCTATAAGGTGCCACCGGACTCTTTGTCACTTTTTACAGACCCAGATACGGTTCTGAAAGAGCAGTTGGTGTTGGGACTCTGGGATGATCCCCTCCGCCGTGAAATGAAAAGAAGTTTGAAGGAAGAGCCTGGTAAGAAGTTCCATGAACTCATGCAGGCTGTCATTATGTGGTCAGAAGAAGAGGAAGTTCCTGTGGAGGAAATGGCCAAGCCTAACCTCCGTACAAAAAATGGGGGCCTAGTGAATGTAAGTGCTGGGGAAAAGACCCTGCCCCAAACACTGTTAACACTGGAAAGTTTAAATGAAGCTGTCCAAAAACTGGCAGTCCAACAGCAGGAGATGCTGAAAGCAATGACTGAGTTAATGAAAAAAAAAAATCCCGTTAGTATGCCAAAGTATCCAAGGGCACCAGGATCCTGAAAATCCCCTCTGAAGGATGAGCTGTGAAGATACATTTGTTACACTTGTAAAAGGCCAGGGCATACTAGCTGAGAATGTCCACTGAGAAGGAGAACGGAGTCCCAGGCACTGGAAACCAATGGGGCACCGGGAGCAAGTGGTCCATCTGCAGTAGAAGGCCAAGCAATGGCAGAAGGATTCCTAGGCCTGTCCTTGGTGGAAAATCACTCTGCATACAGTGTTGAAAGGAATGCGGACAGTGCCAGCATATCTAGTGACTTCTGTAAGCGAGCATTGGGAGACTGTCTAACTGCTGAAGTATGTATAGCAGGGGTGAAGACCAGATGTTTGTTATATATTAGCTCAGAAGTCACCACCATTACTGAATTGTATTTTGAAAAATATTTGAAAGACAAGGAGCTGACCATGCACAGCACACAGTTTGTACGTTTAACAGCAGTTGATAGACTGAATGCCTTGAAGCAGACATAGACTACATGGGCCAGACACTGCTAGGGAAATGCATCTTCATCCTGAAAGACAAACCCTCTGAAGGGAGCCATATGGGAGAAGTAGCCCCAGGAATTCCAGGGATGAACATCAATAGTGAGCTGAAGGAGCTACTGTTGCCATTAGAAGGAACCAGGAGGATGAATGGTCATGGGCACACTAAGAAGAATGCTGTGCTGCGTACTGGCTTGAGTGGAGAAACAAAACCATTTACTGGTCCCTGCAGGGAAGATTGGAAATGTTAAAGAGGACAGAAAACAGAAGACTGTTATTCCTCCTCAGAGAGGGAAGATCCTTGATGAACACTGTTGAGTACCAGGAAATACCAATAGATATCAAGCTTTTGTAGAGCCTACATCTGGGGCAAGCCTACCTAATGGGCCTCAGTCAGCCAATGTACCGACTAATGCCATCAAAAGAAGAGTATCAATGAGTCTTCTAAATCAAAGTCTGAAGGCTGTGGAGTTGCATCTTCAATACAAAACTGCAGAGGTACACCAGCCTGAGGGAGTGGTTCCTCAGATGAAGGTAACATTTGAACAGAATAGAAATAAGCTGTGAGTGAGATGGAGGAAGAAGGGAGGACAAGTTACCTTTCCTTGAGAAAGACGTGGTGGGAGACTGCCAGTTCCAGTTCAAGCAGTATGCCAAGGACTGATTCCTGCACAGGTGGCTAACTTAAGGGGGTTGCCAGAGAAACATCAAGAAGTCTTTTCTAAGGATGAGGTGACCAGTTTTGATGCTGGGTCAAAGGTGTCCATGACAGGCCAAAGACAGCTAGCAAAGTTGCTCTCAGTACAATTAGAGACACAGCCCAAAGTGAGAAAAGGACTTATGATTGCAAGTTCAGTGGGGCTCTCATCCGACCTAGTGACTGTGCACCAGTTCATCACAATAGATGCCGGAGACATAATAAAATACAGGACAAATAGGATCCAAATCCCCACACTGTGATCACCCACAACAATCCCAAACTGCTGGTTTACACTATCCAGCCTGAATGAGGAGGTCCTGAGAGAGTAATACATAGGGACCAGCTAATACATTGGACTTTTACTCTGACCAGGGCTCTTAGGAGGCATAGAGCAGCATTTCCCGAGGAGACTGAAACCAATGGTGCAAACCCAAACTCTGATGAAAATAGCCAGATCCCTCAAATTCACCTGGTGTTAGCCGGGGACAGGGGACTAGAAAAAGGGTAATGAACCATCAGTCCTTAGAAGGTCCCAGAGAGCTACTAAGGGTGTACTGCCTGTTAAACTTACAAATAATTATGTTATTGGTTCTATGTAGTGTTTTAATTAATATTGTCATGTATGGTGTGAAGAAGTAGACGTAGAATGTTAAATATGTTAAATGTTCTTTTGATAATTGTTAATGGTTTTTTTATATGACATGATGTGGGTACATGTTGTTAATATGAGGCCTGGATGTACAGGTGTGACTATTGTGCCTGTGGCAGAATTTTAGCAACGGGGAATGTAAGGGGACTGTTGGTCCATTACTAAAACTCAGTGGGAGTTTTTGGTTGGCTAGCTCATAGTACTAAAAGTAAGGGGAAGGGTCAATGGGAAATCAGGATCCTGAGATTGACAGTCCCCAGGGGCAATGGGGAGAGACCAATGCTCAGGTCAGCCTGATTGACACGGTGGGCAGGCTAATCAGGGAGTCAGGAGGCCAAGGTGGGTCCTGACCTCCCTGTGAGCTGGAATTGCCTGGGTCAGACAGAGTGGAGCCAAGCCAAGGAGAGTGGGCCCAAGATGAGCAGGGGAGCAGAGCCATGCCAGCCAGATGGGCCAGAAAAGCAGCCCAGGTCAGTGCTGGGAGCAGAGTCACAGAAGCAGCCCAGAGAGCAGACCTGTGCTGGGAGGAGAGCTGCAGCAACCAGAGCCAAAGGAGCCAGAGAAACAGCCCAGGGAGCTGGAGACAGAACAGCAGCTGTGCTGAGACAGAATGGTGGAGCTGCAACAGACTGGAGCCAGGTGGGGTGAGCAGCTCGGAAGAGCAAGGGGGGACCCTGGGCAGCGGGTCCAGTGCAGGGAGAAACCCCCAGCCAAGATGCCTCGCAGGCCAGACTTGGAGGGGGACCATAACTCCGACGGGGTGGAGGCGACACTGGGAGGAAGGGTCCTGCCACCTAGAGCCTGAAGGCATGTGGCCACTGCCAGAGCAAGTGTCTGACCCACAGCATCCCTGTAGCACAACCAGGGCCTGAGAAGGAGGCCTGGAACTTGTGAGGAAGGGACTGTGAACTTCCCTTACATTCCAGAGATGTTGTTTGTGATGTCCCCGTGCCACAGAGCAGGGTGACCTGTTTTCCTTTAACCTTTCCCATTTTTTCCTTATTTTTTAAAATTGATTGCTATTTAATAAATTGTATTTGCTTTGAACTGTATGTAATGATCAGTGGGTCAAGGAAGCATCCAGAACAGAGAAAGCAGCCCGGAGTGAGGACACCCTAGTCCCTGCCCTAAGTGATCACGACAAGGTTGAGGGTTGAGCCCCTCAGGGATCCTGGTCCCAGCCTTGTTTGGCTTACGAGGACTCTACTACGCAGGAGAGTGGAAGGGGAGCCCTCGATGTCAGGCAGGCCTCTGGGTAAAGGAAGTGGGAGCGAGAACTCAGATCCTTTCACTAGCCCATTTCACCGGGGTAGTGTATGAGCCAGGAAAGTTCCCCACAATAGCAGGACAATTCCCTCACTTAGATTTGCGTATAACATAGTGTGGGAAATGTTAGTGGTATTTGCATGTAGCATGGTGAGAGTGTTGGTTCCTGATCAAGACTGACATACCCATGTGCCCCCATGAGCTGAACCGGCAGCCAGACACTAGAGCAAGCACACCAAGTCAGGAGAGTCTCCTACTTGGAGGTGGTATCACTGTGTGTTTGTCTCTTGCATATTGCCACTGTTGAGACTTGAATCAGGATCCTCAAGGTACACAGACAGCAGCTCTCTCAGGTGAACCCAAAAGAAACTCCAGCTGGATAAGTTGATAGCAGTCATGCTGAGCTGGTAGGAGCTATGCTGAGCTGGTCTCAGCTGGGAGTGATGATTAACATGCCTTTCAAGCATGGGGTTTTCATTTTTAAGTCCAACTACAGGTCTCCATCAGTATCTCGTAACAATACTTTACTTTTATACAGAGTTTTTCATTCTGAGATCTCCACGCACTGAAGGTGGGCAAGTACCACTCTCCCCATTAGCAGACCAGAGTACTGAGGCACAGATTGGGGAAGTGATCTATCCAAGGACACGCAGTCAGTGTTAGAGTTGGAAATAGAACCTAGATTTTCTTTTGCCCAGTCCCATTATCTAGCAACTGGTCAATGCTGCCTCTATATTTCATGTGCTCTTGGGACCTAGAATTTTTTCCTTCTTTTCCCCTGCTCAGTTCACATTTCACAAATGTCATTTTTTTAAAGCATTGTTGCTGCTTCTAAATTCTTCATGCCTTTTTTCCTGAACTGGTCAGCTCTTCCTGTGGCTGCTGATGGACATGGCAAGAGAGGTGATGAAATTAGAAGGCAGAGTAGGTAAGGATAATTCACAAGCCCACTTGTCTGGATGGAATCCCCTTAAATGAACCCAGAAACCTCTGGGTGGCATAGATGAATAAGGACAACAAGGATAAGAAGCAGAGCCCCGTTAAAATGTAGTGGGTACAATTATGATATAGAACTATATACTTACAGACAGTAAAAAGCAACAGAGAGTCCTATGGCACCTTTAAGACTAACAGATGTATTGGAGCATAAGCTTTCGTGGGTGAATACCCACTTCATCAGATGCATGTAATTACATTATTACATGCGTCTGACGAAGTGGGTATTCACCCACAAAAGGTTATGCTCCAAAACATCTGTTAGCCTTAAAGATGCCACAGGACTCTCTATTGCTTTTTACAGATCCAGACTAACACGGCTACCCCTCTGATTACAGACAGTAGTGGCTTACAGACAGACAGAAGAAAAGTAAGACAGTCAAGAGGGCTTGGGCTCTGGCTGAAGGTGGCTAACCCAACAGCCAGTAAATAGACTCTCAACTGTTGGTTTACTCTGGAAGAGACAGACTTACTCTTTAGTTTCCCCTGTTTCTAGAGGCTCCTCAACATCCCAAGGTATTGCATATGCATCCAGACGGCTTCTTGATTACCTGAGTGGAATTTTTCTAGTCTCATCCCAGTATCTTGGCCTTCACTGGAATGTATAATCAAGTTACACAGGAATTGTAGACTCTTGGCTTTTTCTAAGCCCTTGCAGCTGAATCATAGTGAAAGTGAAATATACAAATGAAATCTCACATTTTCCAAGTTTGGAGGTAGGACTTCTCACTGCTCTGCATTTGATCATCTCGGAGGGCCTTGACAGGAACTGCTCTGGTTTGCAGCCTGTAAGGGAAAATCCCTGAGGATCACATATCAAACTAGATTCCATGTTCCTGAGCCAGCCAGAGAGCTGCCTAGCATGGAGCTATCACTAGTTTCTGCTTCTTTTTATGGCAACAGAAACCAGGCCCAAGAATTTGCTCACTGCCTAGTTTTTCCATTGCAGAGGACATATAGTTCCTGCTGGACATATTTGCCTGTGGCATTTTCCTTCAAATCACAATTACCTCTCAGTCACATATAGAAAGCTACAGGGGTTCTGAGGAGAAAGAAGGAAGCCTGGATTTGTGGTCTTAAGGTTTTTATTTGCGATGGAAATTCTCATATCTTTATATATGGTGGTTTTATCTAGGCTTATTTAGGCTAAATAATATGATAGAGGGTTAAGACTGCCCCCTTGCCAACTATACCTTCCCCTAATATGATTGGAGTCATACAGAGACATCAGCATGAGTCACTGGGCCAAGGCTTCCATTGTATTTGCACCAGATCATCAGATAGTTACAGGGGCTTCTCCCAGCAGCAAATGAAGGTCTGTCCCATTTAGGCCAGAGAGTTAATGTTCCTTAGCTCTCACTCCAGAGCAAAGCACACACACAACTCAGAGTTGAGGCCTCTGGCTGGGTCACCACACTCCCAAAACAGAGGATGCAGGGCAACAACTCTGATTCAAGAACTCTCCTGAGCACTCTTGGTTTTAAGACAGGAAGGCTCTCCAGACCTATCTGAAAGACACAGCATATAACATCCTAGTGAATGTTTCAGGGTCCTTCCTGGATAGAGATTACAGGGTTGGCCTTACCATGAAGTGAACTGAAGCAGCCTCCTCAGGTGCCAGACTAGGGGGGAGGCGGGGCAATAGGACCCAGAGTGTAGAAAACTGTGTTTGCGAGGGGGCATGGGGGTGTCATTTGAGCTCCTCGGCTCACGTGCCAAAATGTTGTGAGCTGACCCTGAGAGATTATATACAGTTCATGCAGGAGGTGGGGAAGGAAGAAACACCCACAGGATGGTGCAGTATAGATGGTGATCATTTTCAAGTGTTGTTGGGTTAAACTGCAATTCAGACCATAATAGTGACAGTGTAAAATACACCAGGAGTGATCCCAGATGACACTGGCTTAATATGGCTCTTACCAGCTCAGCCAGGGCAGGCTGGAGCTCAGAGCAGAGACCAGACAAGTCTTTACAGTCTTGACCATGGGGAGATTCCTTTTGGGCTCACCTGACAGAGTTGTTCACTGCAGGCCACAACAATCTCAGTTCAAGACTTGACTGCAGGAAAGTGTAGGATGTACACACACAGCAAGTCCAGCTGCTGGATAGGAGACTCTACTATCAATAGTAGAGTTTGCTTTGGTGTCTGGGCACCAAACAGCAGACAGTCCCAGAAAACTGTGTATGTAAAACTATGCCAACTCCCTTTCTTCTTTAGGGAATGCCATGCTGCTCTGAGCCTGTCCGCAAAAAGACCCTTCCCTTAGTAGCCCTCTTGAGGCATAATATTTATATTTAGAATACTTCTGTGTGCTTCCATTTATGTAATGCTGAAGCAGATCTCCATGTCTTGCAGGCGAAAGGGATGTGAAGTGGAACTGATTTGCCTGAGTAATAAATCTCCAATGTTCAGGGATGGAATTGTACAAGCAGTGCTGCTTCCGTAGAAGAATGTTAAATGTTCCTCCCAGGCACCACAGAGTGGATTTTTTTTTTTTTTTGAGGCTCAGACTGACGACAGGATTGGCCTTTGTACAACTGCCATTTGGTATTCTTTTCTGAAGGCTTTTCTCTTCTTTTTAATTGAAATACCCTTCCCTATCCTCTTTTAATTAAATTCAATGAATAATCCGTAATTTCCTTCCCCATCTTTCCTCTTTTTGATGCAGAAAAGCCTGTTTTGGTAACAGTGGGAGGAATGGTAAACAAATGCTCAATTTTTATCAACTGGAACTAGAACAAATATCAAAATAGAAACATAGGAATTGCCACTTCTGACCAGAGCATGGTCCATCCAGTTTAGTATCCTGTCTATGGTAGTGACCTGCCACAGATTACCTTGTGAATGGTAGACAACCCCCACAAAAGTCAGCTGAGCAATAATATGTTCTGGGAGAAGTTTCTTCCTAACCCTGGACAGCTAGAGGTGGTTTATGACCTGAAACATGAGGATTGCTGCTCCGTATACATTTTAATCTTAGTTAGCCAATGATATTCTTATGATTCACGTACAGGGATAAGGGTTGTCTAGAAAAGATGTTCACAAAAGAGGACTGAGATGTTCACACAGGAGTACTAATTCCCTGATCATTGTCATAAGTCATAGAGCTTAAAGCCAGAAGGGACCATTTAGTTTGACCTTCTGCAAATCATATGACACACAACACCACCCAGACACCCGCACACTAAACCCAACAACCAAAATTAGACCAAAGTCTAATGGGATACTGAGTCTTTTGCATCCCTAGCTCATGGTTTAATTTCAGCTCCAGCTGCTAGTTTCCAAAGTTGTTACCAATTGATGACTGTTTGAGGTCTCATCTAAAGTCAGTTTGATAGATCTCAGTGCATTACGGCAGTGCCCTTTTCTCAATGCATTACTTGTTAGATGTCTACAGAACAAGAATTAATATAAGTTGCATTGTCTCCGTTTTTCCTGCCTCAGCAGACTCAAAGACTCGATGAGCCATACAAAGTGAAGACCTTCTCATACCTAGAAAGGAGCCCATCAGATCAGGGGTTAGCCCTGTAGCCTGGACAGAAGGATGGAAGCTTGCACTACACCACTTAAACTGTACCCATTCTGTGGGTAAACAGAAGGCTTCACTCTGTAGACAAGAACTAAAACAACAATACAGGTGAAGATTTTCAGAAGTAATAGTTATTTTGGATGCCTCAATTTTTGGGTGTCCAACTAGACACAAAGGGGCCTGATTTTCATAAAGTGCTGAGCACCCAACCTCTGAATTCTCTCTCTCTCACACACACACACACACACCCCCTTTGTTAACTTACAGTTATGGTTACCGAAGTGAATTCCTTATCAATGTCAATTGTTAAGAGAGAGAACTCCCTCCACATCAGCTTTGACCTGTATGCCTTACCACCCAAATAACATATTTGTACATACTTATACTACTCAACACACTTTGCTTCACAACACAATCTCTTTCCATCTCAGAGATAACCAGTAACAATGCATGTGTCCAGTTCCTCACAGTCACACACATGCATGATCCAAACTCTGATCTCATATGGAAAAACATTTACAGACAAATGTGTAGTTGTGCAGTCTACACGGTGTTATTTCTAGGTTAGAAAAATATGAGCTTGGTGCTAAATTTGTGTTGCCTCCAGGGCCTAGAGTAGTGGAGCAGTATATGCTGGGCACAGCTAGTGAGTCAGTGAGGGACTGTCAGAGAGTGGAAGTAGCTGGTGAAACTTAAGTCAACTGTTTGTTCCATTGACTCTTTGTTGTGGACAGGTTAGAGGAAATAAGGTGAATAACTATCAGGGAGCCAGCTGCAGCACTAGCAACATGCTGGGCATAGCTGATCCCGGCAGGGGCTGCCTGACTGATTGCACTTCCTGACTGGTGAAGGGGCAGAGTTTACTACACTACTTAAGCCAACAACAGCCAGAGGTCGCTGGCTGCTGCTCTTGGTCCTGCTTCCTGTGCCTGCTCCTGTCCAGACTGCTCTTGTGTATGCTTCAGTGCCTGCCCTTCTCCATCCTTAACACTTTTGGCTCTGACCCCTGGCTTTGCATCTCTGGCTCACCCACTGGTTCTGGTTCTCAGTTTCTGATCCTTGGCTCTGACCCTTGCCTTTGCTCTCAGTTAGGCCCCCTGGCATCCCATGGTGCTGATTCTTGATTTCAGCTCAGCTCTGCTCTAACCTCCAGGCCTGGCTACCCCTATGGCTCCGAGTGTTCAGTCCAACTGCCCACGTCCTGGTTGTGGCCCTGATAATAACTCATTCAGATTGAAGTTTAAAAGATAAAATGTGGCCTGTGCCTGAGGTGTTATGGGAATATGCACGTGAGATTTGGAATGTGTGGGGGCTATCATTCTTTATCTGGAGCAGTCTAGAAAAGTGTTCATCTCCAGGAACGCTTCAAAATGAGCTAATTTTTACATGTTTCCTCTGCAGATCCTCAACCACAAATACATTATTGAAGATTAAATCATCCCCCAAAGAGCAGGTTACATAAGACCATGATCATTAGCTAAAGTATGAAATAGGAAGAACTTTATTCTGCTTTAGGTGCGGATCTAAACCCCATCTTAACAAATGAGTGACCGGCACAACTTCATAATAGAATGTTGATTTCTTCAGATTTTCTATTTCTTGCTCTTCTTCAACATGAGAGGGACTTTAATGGAAGTAGGGACAGACATAGTTAAGTAGGGACAGACAGGAATAGTTAAGATATTTTCTTCACATCTCCTTCCCCGCCCCTCCCTCCTTTAAAAAAACACCCTTCAGTAACCTGTGATAAGACTCCCCCCTGACACACACACATTGCTGCCTGTGTCTTCTAGAATAGACTCTGCTGAGGATTAAAAGCATCAAAATTGTACCATCTTAACCATATCCAGAGCCCCTGATGCAAAAGGTTTGGGCAGACAATTCAATAGGATTCAGTCTGAAACATGTGAAGTCATTTTCAGTAGATCAATGACTCTTTTCATTGGAATTACATTCTTCCACCTAGGGTTGTAGTAGGGATCACAGGATAATTCTACTAGGTTTGAAGCCCCAGGTGAAGATACCATTTATTCTGTATTGAGCATCTTGATCTATTTGGATGATGCCAGATTTGACAGCAAACGTGACCAGTGTTGAATGGCTGGTGCTGTCTAATATTTTTCTTATCTAGATTTTATGGGGACTGGATCTCCTACTCCAGTGGTCAAAAAGAAAACTAAAGATCTCTTGGATTTGGTATTTCTCGGCCTTATATTGTTCAAGATGAGTCAGTTATGATGAAGATTTACCTCTAGAATTGGTACTTTTGTTCTGATCTTCTGACCCACAAGCTGCTGTGCTGGACTTATGCTGCTGTAAGCAGAGTCAGGATGAGCTGTACCCTGACATCTGGGACCTCAAATATTTGCATAGGCACGCCTACCCCATCCCAGACTGCCGAGCTGTGGGACTGCTTTGTGACAGAAATGACTCAACCTCAGTTGGGTGGTACTTGCTAGACAAGGGACATGGTTCCAAAACCCAGTGAAGAGAGAGGTTGGGGACAGGTATTTGTGCTGGTGGTGCAGGCTCCTTGTGGAGCTAGAAGCACCAGTTGCACCCCTCCTCTCTCCACTGTGGAATGTCAGAGTTGATTTTTTTTATTCCCTTAAGACTCTAGATACAGGTTGCTGAGCTGAACTCACTTTGGGCTAATGGTGCACTAGCACTGGGCTCCCCTACTATGTGCTGAGATCACTAAGAGCTGAAATCACAAAAAGAGCTGAAATTACTGAGCTGGGAGCACTGAGTACTGTGCTAACTAGTGGGAGGAGCCTGAAGCTATACTGTGGAACAGAGCAGCTGGCGGAGTGGAGCAGTTTATGGGGATGGCTGGAGCGGACCACAGGACAGCTGGTGGAGTGGAGCGGCTGGCAGAGCGGAGTAGCTGTGGGCGTGTGGAGCAGCCCACAGAGCGAGAGCGGAGCCGAGCAGTTTGCAGGGACAACTGGAGCAGCTCACGAGGCAGCTGGTGGAGCGGAGCAGTTTGTGAGGACGGCCGGAGGAGCAGAGTGAGCAGCGGCTGGTAAGGCGGAGCAGTTCGTGGAGAAGGCGGAAGCAGAACCCACGGGAGAGGCAGGGCAGTTGGTCCTGGACCACGTAAGGTGCCCCTTTCACCCAGGCTGGGGGGAGGGACCTCTACAGATAGACTCTTGAATTCTGGGGTGACATTGACCAGAGACTTTTGGGTTGTTGGACTTTGGAGTGATTGGACTTAAGACCCTAAGGGGGAAAGGACATTGCCCAATGTACTTGGGGGGGTGGTGGTTATGGTTTGTGTTATAACTCTGTGGTGTTTCTCCAGTGGGATGCCACATTGATTCCTTCCTTTATTAAAAAGATTTCACTACACTCAGACTCTGTGCTTGCGAGAGAAGAAGTATTGCCTCCTAGAGGCACCCAAGAGGGTATGGTATGTAAGTGTCCCAGGTCACTGGGTGGGGGCTCGAGCTGGTTATGCCTTGTGTTATTAAAACGGAACCCCTGGATACTGAACCTGGCCCTTGTTGCTGCCAACTCAGAGGGGCGGAAGGGTTACACTGGTAACTGACATAAGAGTTACCCTATCACTCAGCAAAGCTAATAAAGGGTCCTTTTGTTGCAGAATTCTTTTTAGCAAAATCTACTGTCCTTTCTCTCTGTCAGTTCCTTCATGGGTGGTCAGGGCTGGAAGTAAAACATTTAAAATCAGAGCATCTCAAATGCTAGGAATTCTAAATTAGGAAACTATGGCCCATTGTCAGTAACTGTTTCCTCTGGCATGGTGAGGGTTTTACTCTTTGGTGGTTTGCTATGCTAGTGACATACAGAACTTTCACAAATTTAGAAAAATAATCAATAGCTCTTTTGTAGGGGCTTTTTCTAGAGTTGGTTGAAAACTGCCAGTTTTTTGAGAGAAAATTCCATTTTGTTCATCAAAAAATTCTTGGTTTTGGTTGAAAAACTAAACCTTGAGAAAAATTCAGTTTTCAGAACTTGAACATTGTTTTATCAAACCATTGAACATATTTTTATTTATTAAAGAGTTTTTAAAAATTCAGTTTTTCATCAAAGAATGAGGAATTTCAAATGAGACTATAATTCTGCTGAAACATTTTTGTTTAGAAGATGGTAGAACTGGTCAAAAGAATTCACTATCTGGGGAGAGGGGGTGGAGAATTACCTTTTTTCTACACCCAAGTCCAGTGCTATTTGTAACACTGGCCCTTTGAATGTTTTTTTAGAATCATGTTGTTCTGCAGGACTCACAGGATTTCACCTTGCATCTTATGCCCTGCTCTCTGCTGGGTTGCTACACTGACATTCACAATCTCTCCCAAAACAGCTTGATGCCCATCATCCATTGCTCTTTTCAACACACAAACTTGCACTAGTTCAGCAAAACTAGTGGAAACCCCTAAATGGACAATCTTATTTTGGTTTAGCTGAAACTTATTCATAATCAACTTAAATTCAGTCAAAATAAACCAAAATAAGAGAGCATCCACACAACTTTTTATACCAGTTTAACTAAATCAGTCTGAAAATCCCACCATAAGGCTTTGGCCTGGTCTGTACTTAAAACGTAGGTCAATTTACTGACATCGCTGTGAAGTGTGAAAAATCCATACCCCAGAACAATGTAGATATGTTGACCTAACCTCCAACCCCAGGCCATGTCTATGCTGCAGACACTGCAGCAACACAGCTATGCCACTGTAGTGCCATAGTGCAGACAATTTCTACATCCAGGGGAGGGGGCTTTCCATTATTATAGGTAATCCACTTCTGAGCGGCGGTAGCTAGGTTGATGGAAAAATTCTTCCATCAACCTAGCCATGTCTACTGTGGGGGTTAGGTTGGCTTAGCTACGGCTCTCAAAGGTGTAAATTTTTCACACCTCTGAGACCTGTAGCTATGTCGCCCTAACCTGTAAGTGTAGACCAGATGGCAACTAGGATAATGTAAAAATCTTTCCATTGACCTAGCTACTGTTGTTGGGATACACAAACCAATGAGCCCCTTGCCGTAGCTAGGCCGGTATAGTCTCCATAGTGTAGACATACCTTTTGTCATCCCTGTTAAAAGGTGTGCTTTGCATGGAGAAAGCTCTCTTGGTGTAAAAGTCCAGTGGAGACAGTGGAGACCTTGAGGTAGCTAGCTGAGGTCAACTTTATACCCCATCCCTGGTATTTGTCTTGACTAGCTACCTTGAGGTAAAATTTCCCTGTGCCTTTCTCCAGTAGGATTTCATATTGAGAGCTAGTTCTATGTAAAATTCACTTTTTTTTTTAATAGTGAAAACAACCCAAGTTTAACCAGTGCAACTCTGCCCATCCTCTCCACTGTCTCATCCTTAAGGGATTGGGATACAATTGTCATCAGTAACCAGACCCTCAGCTGCAAACAGCTGGCTTTTCATACCACAGAATTCACAAGCCAGGAATGCTATACACACAGGGCCGGTGCAACCATTTAGGCCAACTAGGCGGTTGACTAGGGCGCCAAGATTTGGGGGCGCCAAAAAGCGGCGCCCCCCCCCCATTTTTTTAAATGGTTGCAGCCACTGCTGCTGGAGGGGCTGAGCTGCCGGTGGCAGCAGCTGCCTGTGGCAGCAGCTGCCTGCAGCCAGCAGCCCAAGGTGTCCCCCAGGTCAGGGAGCCGCCGCCGTGACCCGGCAGCCCAGGGCACTCCCCCCGCCCCCTGGGGTCAGGGAGCCGCGGCTCCGGTGGACCTGCTGCAGGCATGCCTGCGGCAGCTCCGCCACAGCCGCGAGACCCGCGCGCGGGGCGGCGAAATGTCCCGTGCCTAGGGCTCCAGAAACCCTAGCGCCGGTCCTGTATACACAGTATGTAATTGGGCCAACCTTTTCTTCTCTTTATTATGTGTTTTGCAACAAACTAAATTCTGTGGTATGGGCCTTGATTTCCATATCTCATTAGAGGCAATTGTGGGAAACCTGGAGCATCATAGGGTAATTAAAATACACAGTTAGTACAATATCCCTCATGCTAATTATTTGTCTATTAAATTGCATTTCTTTTACTTTGCCTTTAAATTTACAGAGTACAAACAGATTCTTGTACTGACAACGTATAACGACATTGCTGAAGCTGTCAGGGTGTAAACTGGAGAGTTTAGATGTATGCATGGGGCAGTTGGGCCTTTTAGTATATGAGGATGGGGGGGGGACAGTTGGGATTGTGGGACAAACTCATTAGCTAGATGTTTCTGGTAAAATGAGAGGCAGTGAAATAATTAACAATGACAACATTTAATTTGTTTTCAGGTTTCAAGTTAACCTCCCTTTGTCACTGGGATAAATGGAGTGGGTTATACCTCTCAGCTCTGTTTTTTTGTTTCTTTGTTTGTTTTTTCATCAAACTGACATCACTGAGTCAGAGTTTAAGACCAGAAGGGACCACCAGCTCACCTTGTCAGACTTCCTATACATCACAGGCCACTCAACACTACCCAGCTGCAACCACACCAAGCCCATCTACCAGAATTAGACCAAAGCATTACAGCCCTCAGACGAGATTAAACTAGTGTGTGCCACAGGCAGAGAACAGGGGGGACCAAGGTGTACCAATGCCCAAGGATTCTGCAATGGCAGGGAATTGATTAAATGAGATACATTCAGATGATCCTGCAAGGAACCCCTATTCCATGCTTCAGTTTATACTTAATACACATTTTGATGGTTATCTTCACAACCAAAGAATGCAGAGATGTCATTTGTTTTAAATGGAAAATATAGATTCTAGGTCAAAGTTCTAGCAAGTTCTATAGCTGCGGAATCACAGAATACATGCAGCTCTGAGTATTATTTACTGAGTGCTGTACAGCTCGTAGAAGGAGACACGGAGCCTGGACAATCCAAATTAAGCAGATGGTACTGTTCAGATGTATAATACATCAGGAAACCATATGATAAAGTTTCAATCTCAAAACCATGCACATCTTGAAAAATAAAATTTATGCTTCAGCATATTATTGTTGAAATTCTTCTGGGCAGAAGTGTGATAAAGAGAGATCTGAATGGAGTGAGGGAAGCCATTTGGTGCACGAGAAGTGGAAGATGGCTTTAAGCATTAGGGCAACACAAAGACAAAGTGTGGGAGAAGGATACAGAAGAAGCATTAGGAAGTGAAAGGACTCTGCCCAAGTGTGAAAGGACTCTGCCCAGGAATGAAAGGAAGGGCAGGGAGGAAGCGGTAGGAATATATGAATACTAAGGCCTGGTCTACACTACAGAGTTAGGTTGACAAATGTCAACCTAACTCTGTAAGCATCTGCACTAAAATGTGGCTTTCACTGATGTAACTCACCTGCTATCCCGATATAATAACTCCTCCTCCATGAGAGGCATAAAGACAATGTCAATGTAGTTAGGTCGACGCAGTGTCAGGGGAGAGACTGTGTCACTTACATTAATTGTTGCTGCCTTTCAGAAGCCATCCCGCAATGTCCCACACTGACAGTTAAATCAGTGCAAACGCTCCTGGCGAGGATGTGCACCACTGACACAAGAAGCATAGTGTGGACATGCAAAAGTGATTTAATTACTGTGGTGGCTGTATGTCGATGTAACTTAGGCTGACATAATTTTGTAGTGTAGAGTTAGCCATAGATATAGAGGAGTGGAGCTGTACAGAGTCCCGAGGATGAATGAGACCCAGAAGCATGAATGTATGGGGAAAAGAAATCAGCAAATGGATTCATATAAGGGTATGACATGCTCTGAGCAGAGAAAGCTGATTTTTAGAGCAATGTTTTGCATAGGCTAGAGGGAAGTGAAATGAGAAATAGAGAGGTCAAAGAGGATCAGATTGTAACAACTATGACAAGAGATCATCAAGGCACATGAGACAATGACTTTGGTTCACCAGTATATGAACATCTTTGACTTCTCCTTGACTGGATCTCACCTGAGGTCACATTTCCTCTGAAGGAAGGCTCTGTCAACTGCACATCTGGGACTGATTTCCCTAGGGGCTAGCGGCTGTTTGCTATGCTGTTATATGGGATGCATCTGTGAGAGGCCCGGGATCCATTCTCATGTAGTGGAGCATCGTAGGGGTCATGGACTATGCAATGGGGGAAGAACTATCATTGAAAATCTCTGTTCATAAGGAGCTTAATGATGGTCAGGTTACAGGGAGAAAATCCACCATTATATAAAGGCTGGAGATGAGTGAGTGGGTTTCTCCTTTGTTTGTTTAATGGGCTGCTGTTGTCTTTTTCTCTTTATAAGACATAGGAAAGAAACACACAGGCAGAGGGCAGTCCAAATAATGGTGTTTACTGAACGTGCATAATGTGCAGAACCTCGTTACAAACACATCCTGCTGCTCTGGCAGGGTTCTGGCAGCTTCTGAAACAAAGATGACAGTGAGGGCCACTAGAAGACTCACAAATTATTTAAAGTATCAGAGGGGTAGTTGTGTTAGTCTGGATCTATAAAAGCAGCAGAGTCCTGTGGCACGTTCTAGACTAACAGACATATTGGAGCATGAGCTTTTGTGGGTGAATGGCATCCGACGAAGTGGGTATTCACTCATGAAAGCTCATGCTCCAATACATCTGTTAGTCTATAAGGTGCCACAGGACTCTTTGCTGCTTTTACAAATTATTTAAAGGTATACTACCCCATTCCTGCACACTACAGCTGCCCATCAAAATCCACTTATTGTGTCTTGTTTTTAACTTCAATGGGCTTTGGGGGAATCAGGCCCAGATTGTTTTAACTCCTGCTGCCTTTTGTTGGCCAGAATCATTAAAAGCGTGTGAATAGTTCTCTGAAAACATCTGCTCAGTGTGCAGGAGCAGTCAAAAAATTAAACAGAATGTTAGGAACCATTATGAAAGGAATAACTAATAAGACACAAAATATCATAATGCCTCTATATAAATCTATGATATGCCCACACATTGAATACTACATGCTGTTCTGGTTGCCCCCATCTTAAAAAAGATGTATTAGAATTGGAAAAAGTACAGAGAAAGGCAACAAAAATGATTAGCAATACAGAAGAGCTTCCATTTCACGAGAGATTAAACAGACCGGGACTGTCCAGCTCAGAAAAGAGATGACTAAGGGGGATATGATAAAGGTCTATAAAATCATGACTGGTGTGAAGAAAGTGAAGAAGGAAGTGTTATTTACCCCTTCACCTAACACAAGAACCAGAGGTCACCCAATGAATTAATAGGCAGCAGGTTTAAAACAAACATAAGGAAGTACTTCTTCATACAGCACACAGTCAGCCTGTAGAACTCATTGCCAAGGGATACAATGAAGGCCAAAAGTATAATTGGGCTCAAAAAAGAATTAGACAATCTCATGGAGGATAGGTCCATCAATGGATGCTAGCCAAGATGAACAGGGATGCAAGCCCATGCTCTGGGTGTCCATAAGCCTCTGTCTGCCAGAAACTGGGATTGGAAAACAGGGGAATGGATCACTTGATAATTGCCCTGTTCTGTTCATTCCCCCTAAAGCATCTGGCACAGGTCATTGTCAGAAGACAGGAAACTAGGCTAGATGGACCTTTGATCTGATCCAGTATGGCCGCTCTTATGTTCACCTTGCAATTAAACAGATGTTTGAACTTTTTAAAAAAACTCTTTCACTTCCTTATCTAGAACCACCACTGCTCCAGCACAGACAAACATCCGAGCATCAGGATGAAGCGGAAAAGATGGATCTGAGTGCTGCTTTAAAGGAAGAATGAATGACTAACTGGACATCAGAATCAGAAAGAGGGAAGCAATATATGCTACAAAGTAGTGAATCTGGGAGACAGAGAAGATAGTGGAATTATCAATGGAGAAAGAGAAGGGAAGAGCGAGGAAGTAAGATAAGGAGCTCAGTTTGTAGCATGTTGAGTTTGAGCTGCCTGCAGGTTATCCAGGATGAGATACTGGAAGTACAGCTGGAGACATGGGAATGAACAGTTGAGGAAAGTTGTGGATGGAGCGAGATCCAATGGGCTTGGATGCCGTTGCCATTGTGCATCAGTAGTGGGGGATGTTCTAATCCAGTGACTCTCAATCTTTCCAGACTACTATACCACTTGCAGGAGGTTGATTTGTCTTGCGTACCTGCAAGTTTCACTTCACTTTAAAACTACTTGCTTACAAAATCAGACATAAAAATACAAAATTCTCACAGCCCGCTAATACTTAAAAATTGGTTACTTTCTCATTTTTACCATATAATAATACAATAAATCACTTGGAATATAAATATTGTATACAGAGCAGTATAAACAAATCATTGCCTGTATGAAATTTTAGTTTATACTGACTTTGCTAGTGCTTTTTATGTAGCCTGTTGTAAAATTAGGCAAATCTCTAGATGAGTTGATGCATCAACTGGAAGACCTCTGTGTACCCGCAGGGGTACATGTACTCCGGTTGAGAACCACTGTTCTAATCAACTTTAATTTCCATGGCAAGGCTTACAAGTCACCCACAACTGCACTCACATATGCTTCTCTTTCTTCCTGAGCAACAAGAGGACCTGGATCGTGTACAGGCTTTGATTAGGCACAGCATACTGTCTAGTATGTATAAATCTTATTCAACATATGAGCCTTTTCTGTTTTCTAAGAGGCACCTTATTCTTTGTTAGTTGTCCCAGGGATTTGTGGTCTGTCATTAGCTTGAAATGAATAAAGACCTGCTAATATTATGTAAAGCTCTTTCACTCCCGCATAGTCAGACATTGCTTACCTATTTCGATGTTGCTGGTCAGTTTTGCACCATGACTTGGACTTTCACTAGCCCACACTGCTTTGCAAGCAGCCCTGCATGATAAAGTGTTAGATCAGAAAACGGACCAGACCTTTAGTTGGTGTAAATCAACATAGTAACAATTAAGTCAGTAGAAATCCCTTGTCGTAACTTAATTTAGATTGTCCAGTTTTCTAATTCCCTCTGTGGACTACACAGTGCTAAGCACTCTAAAGTCAATGGAGTTACACTGATTTACACTAACTGAGGATCTGGCCCACTGCAGTTCAAGAAGTTATTTGTATGAAATCCCAAATATGTCACGTCTCAAAGTGCTTTATGGAGGTGGGTAAAGACTATTATTGTAAGGATGGGGAAATGACTTTTCCAGGGCCACATAGTAAGTGGAGGGCAGTGCTGTGACTGGAACCCAGGATTTCTGAATCCCTAGTACATAATTCCTTATCTGTTCCCTTTAGTGGTACCAAAGATACAATGATCCATTTGTTTGCCAAAGGCCCTTTCTGTATCTTCTGCACTTTCCTGCTGGCTTCAGCCCTCTTTGGTAAAAGCAGGCATGTTCAGGCACTATGTCCTCAGCTAACACTTTAAGTGGGATGCTGTAATTGTCCTTCCTTACCTTGGTGAAGGCAAATTATTTGTGAATGATTTCAGATTCACTTCCTCTTCCTCTAGTCAGGTCCTCCCTCTTGAGCTATTCTACTTCTATAATGGATGCTGTGCGCAAGGCTGAACTTCTGGGTACTTCCCTACTCTTATAGTCTTCTTCTTTACCTTAAATTCTTCAGCACTGCTCCTCTCCAAAGCTCTTTACAAGTGTTCATTCCTCATTTAGACCTTCTTGTCTCATGAAGAAGCCCTCCCCAGGTTTTTCACCTTTATTCCCCCGTTCTCTCAAAGGCATCATGTTGTGGTGACTTTCCTGTAGGCACAGAGAACTTGACCCAGCTCCCTCCAGAAATCAGAAGTGATGCTCCTTTGCTATCTGGGTGGGTGACATTTGTGGCGGGTAGGGTAGGGATTTCAGTTGGAGGGAAGAAGGAAAGCTTTATCCATTGGCAATGCAAGGAATTCCCTTCCCATGGGGCTCTGAGTCCCAGAGGGATCCTAAAATTCAAAATACATATATTATTTCTATCGTTGTAGCAGTGCCAGGCACTGTATACACCTAATAAGAGACAGTCTCTTCCCACTGAGAGTTCACAGTCTAAACAGACATGACAAAGAACAGGTGGAAGCGGAAAGACAGGCATGGAGAGATCACATAATATGTTAATGGCAGAGCCAGGAATAGAATGGAGGTGTCCTAAGTCAAAGTCCATTGGTCCACACTGCCTGTAAAAGAAGGTTACAAGGATAATTTCTGAATTCTCCAAATATACCCAGATCAGTGACCATTGTATCTGGCTTTAGCTTGTGTATATCTAATTCTGTAGACATTCTCATAAACATAGACAGTTATTACCTTCTCCCTACATTTTCACATACTCTTACACAATTTAAACACAAGATGCTAGAACAATCCCTTTCACATGCACACATCACTCTTTCTTTGCTGGAAATCAGTCTCTGGCGTTTGGAGCATTTCCGCCTCACTCCATGTGATTCTGATTTCACTAATTAAAGCTAATCTGATAAAGGAAGGAACTGCAGAGCCGAATAAGAGCAAAAAGGCAAGTGAGCAAGGGTCACTTTAAAAGATACAGAGAGAGAGCTTTGTGCCCACAGACCCAGGCTGCTGCAGGGCACAAAGGGAAGCAGCGTGTTCAGTTGCTTCATCTGTTTGGTCCACAGGGTTCACACTGAACCCCTGGCCACCATGTCTGCCTGTCCTGACCTTCTTGCTGCCCTGCAGCAGAACCAACACTTGCAAGGTGGCATGTAATGAAAGACATCAGGAAAACACAGAGCACTTCTGCCTATTGATTGCCTTCAACCAGAACAAAATGCAACAGGGGCTGGCTGGTTTGGGGGATAAGTAATGGGTTACAGAGCTTCTCATCTCTAGGTCGTTAGTATGACCGTTGTCTGGATGTAGCAGTGATTGAACTTCATTGCCACATGATGGTGGTTGAGTGGGCTGTGTGTGAAATGAGTTATCAGAGTCTAGTGTAAGGTGTCCACATTACAAACAAAATGATCCCAGGCATGCAAGATGGTGGGGTGGGAGTAATGCAGGCTTCCCTCAAAGCTGCCTGTGCCGTACCTGTCTCAAGAATTAAGAGAAGGCTTCAGTCTCCAAGGCCATCAAGCCTTGAGTTCCCAAGCAACAAAATCCCTTGGAAGGTTTAACAATAGTCTTAAAAAGAAATTCCTGGACTGAAGCCAAGACAGAAGACAGAAGATGAGATCATGCTAATATAATGACTATTTTGCATCTACCACTTAAACATTTGTGTCCCACTCCTGCCATCTCATTCACCCTCGCAGCACTAGTGGCTGCAGCTAATTTCACTCCTGAAGCATCCCAGGATTTTCAAGTGCAGCAGATTTCTGATGGAAGAGATCTCGAAAGAGCAGCTACAGCTGACGCTGGGCGTGTGCACACACACAAACTCCCCAGAAGATGTCATGAATGGTTAATTGAAAACCTAGGAAATGTGGTGACCCGACCTTGATCTCTTGTAGTCTCTCTTACAGGTTTCAGGGTGCTGGAAACAATTTGGCTGAGAACGTTGCACTCAATTGATCTAAAGCCATTAGGAATCAGTGATTAGGCTAGTTCAGCTTCTGTCTGTGCTACGGGACAGCAAATAACCACAGGTGGTGAGGAGAATTGAACAGAACAACTAATGGCTCAGAACAAGTCAACAAAGATATTAGTAGAACCTCGAATGCTGAAGCAAAATATTCATATGTGATTAAAGATCCACCACACCTCTGCTTTCTTTAAGTGGCTGGTACATTCGTAGCTTTCAACAGTACCCTAGTACCCCATTCATGGTTAACTTGTTTAAATTAAACCCAAGCATGGATGGGATCAGCGAGCAGCCGTCTGTTTTATTAATGCTTTTACTTCAGATATCAGCCTTTCTCCCTCTTTGCTGGGCTCTGATCTCTCATGACAATTTGATTCACTTTACATTTCCTTTTATTGTTGGAGAAACATTTGGAAAACCTTAAAGTGTCTCAGTGGCTGGTTCTGAGACAGAGATGGTGATTATGTCTGTGCTTAACATCATCCATCAAAAGCAGGCATCCAACAGTCAGGCTGCCTGAAAAACTCATCACTGCTGAGAGGTTCATGGACCATAAAATGCTTCCTACCTGTGCATAGCCATGGGTCATTCATTTTTTCTTTATACCTTTACTGTAATATTCTCCAATGCCTTCCTTAGAGGGAAACACCCACCATTTTCCACAGTGCCTTGAAAGACTGCCTGGTGGAAAGCATCTTCTTGGCCCACGTATGTAAACTGTCAGCTGTATTTTCCAAGGTACATTTCAAAGGAGCTAAATTGCAGTGGTGACCTTCTTGGCAAAATAAGAGCTGTAGCACTGGCAGGAGGCTAATAGGCGATAAAAGCTGTAGGACTGGCAGGATGTGAGGGAGCCTGGCACCAGGAATGATCTACTGGAAGTGGGCAGAGTGGTTCTGAAAACAAGGAACATCTTCTTCCTCTCAGAACTATTTCCCATTTCTAGTGCTGAAGTCAAACCAGTGCTGTGTAAAAGTTTCAAAGTATTTTGATACTCGTTTCATTTCTGAGCTGCCAGGTCCTGGCTGGGACTGGGGTGACAAAATGCCACGAAGAAAACTGGGAGGTTTTTTATTTTTGCACTTCTAACTAGAACCAAAAGCAGAAGGGCTGGGAATCTCCTGGGTCAAAGCCTACTTTCGTGGGATTTCTGATCTGACTTTGCAGGTGGCCAAATTCATCCCTGGGGTTATTTCATTGACTTCAGATGGAGTCATGAGTGCTCAGCCCCTCTGAAAATCAGGTCTGTCTGATTTAGGCACCCGTATTTCAATACTTTGGCCTAAGTGACTGTCCCAGAGTGACAGACAGTGAAGTTCATCTCTCTGCAAAGGACCAGCACAAGGTCTATGAACCATTTAAGACCTCAAAATAGGGTGTTAGTGATGTATAGGTGTTAAACGGTGCATAGACCTTGTGCAGAAGTGAATTTCACCAGAGGAAACATTGTCAGAGCTGGGAGACAGGGGAAAGGAGGTTGGGGAGCCTGAGCTCCAGCCCAAGCTGCAGTGTCTCCACAGTTATTTTTAGCACAGAGCTCGGCTAACACAAGTCTGTGGACCTGGACTAGGAGGCTGGCTCCCAGAAGCAGAGTAGAGGCCATTTTTGTATAACAACTTTCATCCAAGGATCTCAAAGCAATTTACATACATGAAATAATTAAGCTTCACATATGCCCTTGAGGGAAGGCTGAGAATGAATAGGAAGCACAACCCACCAACTGCAACTGCCTGAGGGATAGAATGCAGTGGCCATTTAACAGTGCATAGCAAGGGTTGAGTTACTGATCACACTAGGATGCTCTGATCAAGATCTCTCATAGTCAAAGCTGCTTCTCTTCTGTTACATTTCTGTTGCTGTCAGCTGTCTCTTTGATTCCCCAAAAACTCAGACATTCCCAATTTGCCTCTATGGCAGCGAGTGGCCAATTCTGGCTGTGGAAATCAAAGGTTCTGTTTCCTCTCACATTGCAGAGGGCAGGTGCTCAGCATTTCAATGGAGAGGATGTTAGCTTTCTAATGAAATCTTATTTCAAGCTTGAAAAGGTGGAGGAACAGATCATATCCAGCTTCTGACTCCCTTTCCCCGGCAAGGGGCAAGATTCTGTGAGCCCTGGTCTATACTATGAATTTAGGTCGAATTTAGCAGCATTAGGTTGATTTAACCCTGCACCCATCCACACAACCAAACCTTTTTTGTTGACTTAAAGGGCTCTAAAAACTGATTTCTGTACTCCTCCCTGGCGAGGGGTTTAGTGCTAAAATCACTAAATTTAGTGCAAATTTGGGGTGGTATGGACACAATTCAATGGTATCAGCCTCTGGGAGCTATCCCAGAGTGCTCCACTGAGACCGCTCTGGACAGCGTTCTCAACTCAGATGCTTTGGCCAGGTAGGTAGGAAAAGCCCTGCAAACTTTTGAATTTCATTTCCTGTTTGGCCAGCGTGGTGAGCTGATCAGCACAGGTGATCATGCAGAGCTCATCAGCACAGGTGACCATGGAGTCCCAGAATCGCAAAAGAGCTCCAGCATGGACCAAACGGGAGGTACTGGATCTGAACACTCGCTGTATGGGAAGAAGAATCCGTGCAGTCAGAACTCTGTTCCAAAAGACAAAATGCCAGTATATTTGCCAAAATCTCCAAGAGCATGATGGACAGAGGCTACAACAGGGACACACAGTAGTGCCATTTGAAAGTTAAGGAGCTGAGGAAAGCCAGCAAAAAACAAAGGATGCAAATGGTCACTCTGGGTCAGAGCCCCATACATGTCGGTTCTATGATGAGCTGCATGCAGTTCTAGGGGTGGCCCCTACCACTACCCCACCACTGTCTGTGGACACATGCAAGGGGGGAGTCTCATGCAACAGGGATGAGGATTTTGTGGATGAGGAAGATGATGATGAGGAGGAGGTTGAGGATAGCGCACAGTAGGCAAGCGGAGAATCACTTCTCCCTGGCAGCCAGGAACTGTTCATCACTCTGAAACCAATACCCTCCCAACCCTCCCAGTGCAGGCCCCCGGACCATGAAGCCGAAGAAGGCACCTCTGGTGAGTGTACCTTTGTAAATATAATAAGGGGTTTAAAAGCAAGCGTGTTTAATGATTAATTTACCATACCAAGCCAGTAGCAAGTAGTCTGGAATCATTGCAGAACAAAACATTGCAGCGAATGGGCCTGGGCTTTGATGGCATTCAAGAAACATCCATTCTTTATCTCTCTGTGTTAGCCTCAGGAGAGTGATATCATTCATGGTCACCTGGTTGAAATATAGGAAATTTATTTAAGGGGACATTCAGAGGTGCCCGTTCCTGCTAGGCTGTTTGCCTTTGCCTGAAAAGAAATCATCTCTGCTGTTAGCCACGTGGGGGGAGGGGGGGGAAGGCCCGTTTATGCTGAGCTGTTCCCGTTTGACTGACAGAGATCTTCCCTGATACTAGCCACACGGGGGTTGGGGGGGCAGTGAAGTGATCATCCCAGAAAACTGGGGAGGGGTGGTTAGATTGTGCTGTACATTCACCCTAAAACTGCAGCCTCTCCTTTTAAATGGCCAGCTTAACGGGCTTTGCTTGGTATGGGAAAGGAGGGCCCTGCTGTTTGAAACCGTTCTCAGATATTATGAAGGCTGAAGAAGCCAAAACCCTTTGCCTTACCATGGCTGCTTGCAAGTCAAGTTCTGTTGCCTAGCCGATCATGTGTGATGTCTCACATCAAATTGACAGGCACTCGATATAAGAGGCAAAATGCGACCTTGTATGAAAAGCACATATGCTATGTAATGTGAATCACTTGATTCAGTGTGAAATAGTCTTCCCTTTGTTCTCTAAAATGTATCTTTTTAAATACTAATCTCCCTTTTTTTCCTTTCGCAGCTGCAAATGTTTCTACGCTCCCCCTATCATCTCCGTCCCAGAGGCTAGCGCAGATTAGAAGGCAAAAAAAAATGCACTTGTGACGACATGTTCTCAGAGCTCACGCAGTCCTCCTGCACTGAAAGAGCTCAGCAGAATGGTGGAGGCAAACAATGGCAGAATCCAAGAAAGTGTTAAATGAATGCTATGAGAGGAGGGAGGAGCACAGTGAGAGGAGGCAGGATGCAATGCTGAGGCTAATGGGGGAGCAAACTGACATATTCAGGTGTTTGGTGGAGCTGCAGGAAAGGCAGCAGGAGCACAGACTACCACTGCAGCCCCTGTATAACCGCCTGTTCTCCTCCCCAAGTTCCATATCTTCTGCACCCAGACACCCAAGAATGCAGGGAGAGGGGAGGCTAAGGGCACCCGGCCACTCCACCCCAAAGGATTGCCCAAGCAACAGAAGGCTGGCATTCAATAAGTTTTGAACTGTAGTGTGGCTTTGTCCTTCTCTCCTCCTCTCATCCACCACCCCACCTGCTGCTTCCCTCTTCACCCACCCCTCCCAGGCTACCTTGCGAGTTTCCCCCTATTTGTGTGAAGAATTAATAAAGAATGCATGATTTGGAAACAATAATGACTTTATTGCCTCTGAAATCAGTGATCGAAGGTGGGAGGTCAGTTGGCTTACAGGGAAGTAGAGTGAACCAAGGGGGTGGGTTTTCATCAAGGAGAAACAAACAGAATTGTCACACTGTAGCCTGGCCAATCATGAAACTGGTTTTCAAAGCTTCTCTGGGTGCTTAGTTGTGCTCTTCTAATTGCCCTGGTGTCTGGCTGCACGTAATCAGCCGCCAGACAATTTGCCTCATCCTCCCACCCTGCCATAAATGTCTCCCCCTTACTCTCACAGATACTGTGGAGCACACAGCAAGCAGCAATAACAATCAGAATATTGGTTTTGCTGAGATCTAACTTAGTCCGTAAACTGTGCCAGCAAGCTTTTAAATGTCCAAACGCACAGTCTACCACCATTCTGCACTTGCTCAGCCTATAGTTGAACTGCTCCTGACTACTGTCTAGGGTGCCTGTGTATGGCTTCATGAGCCATGGCATTAAAGTGTAGGCTGGGTTTGCTACTTGGATCACAGCATCCCCCATAGTGGATTTACTCTCTCCAAATTGATTCCCTACTGACCGGTAGCTGTCTGGCGTTGCAAGCTTCCACAGGATTATCGCCACTCGTTTGTGACCTGTGAGGGCTGCTCTCATCTTGGTATTCTTGCGCTTCAGGGCAGGGAAAAGCAAGTCACAAAGTTCTATGAAAATGCCATTACGTATGTAAAAGTTTAGCAGCCACTGGGAATGATCCCAGACCTGCAAAACTATGTGGCCCCACCAGTCTGTGTTTGTTTCTCGGGCCCAGAATCAGCGTTCCATGGCATGAATCTGCCCGATTACCACCATGATGTCCAAATTGCCAGGGCCTGTGCTTTGAGAGAAGTCTGTGTCCACGTCCTCATCACTATCATATTCGCGCTGTCGCCGCCTCCTCACCTGCTTTTGCAGGTTCTGCACATACTGCAGGATAATACATGAGGTGTTTACAATGCTCACAACAGCAGCAGTGAGCTGACCGGGCTTCATGCTTGCTGTAGTATGGTGTCTGCAGGAGAGCAGGAAAGCAGAGTTGCAGTGGAATTGGTGGATGACGACGGATACCACAAGAATATATATTTATACAGAACGACAAGAGGACCTGCAAGGTGGATTCATGGCACCAGGAGAGCTGGAGAGCAGAGCTGCAGTGGAAGCGGTGGAGGATCATGGTTAGCACCACGCACATTTCCCAAGGAACACACATACCCAGGAGCCCATGACAGACAACATAGAGAAATTCGCTATTGAGGCAAGAGCAGGAGAGCAGAGTTGCAGTGGAAGCGGTGTATGACAACGATTAGCTGTCCTACTGTACCATCTGCTGCCAGCAGCATCTAGGACACAACAGCAGTGGTGTTGGTGAGCTGAGCTGAGCCGGCTGCACACTTGCTGTGGTACAGTGTCTGCATGGAAAAAAAGCTCGAAACGATTGTCTGCTGTTGCTTTCACAGAGGGAGGGGTGACTGACGACATGTATCCAAAACCACCTGAGACAATGTTTTTGTCCCATCCGGCACTGGGAGCTTAACCCAGAATTCCAGTGGGCAGCAGAGATTGTGGGAACTGTGGGATAGCTACCCACACTGCACCACTCCGTAAGTCAATGTTAGCCACGGTAGTGAGGGCACACTCCACTGACTTAATGCACTTAGTGTGGACATACACAATCCACTGTATAAAATTGATTTCTAAAAATCAACTTCTATAAAATCGACCTAATTTCATAGTGTAGACATACCCTGAGTGTCTCCTGTTACATGCAGCACTGAAGGCATAGCCCAGAAGAAGGTGGGGCAAACATGGCTTTGTGCCACCTTCCTGCTTCCTGGATCCTGGGTAGTAGCAGGAAGGCTCTCACTTACAGCTCAGATCTCCTTTGGCCAGCTCTGCAGCCCCAGAATCCTTGTAACATTGAATACTACAAACATGATCCCAATCCTACTTCTGTTTTGGGGTCTGGGGGGATAGCATAAAGCCACATATGTCAGCCCTGCGCTCTAGGATGTTTTTCCTGGCCCATTGGATCCCCAAGAGGGGCTAGAGAGAGATCCAGAATCTGGCTCAAGATAGAGAACTGGCGTTCTTCCAGTCTGAATGCCCATAAGCTGTGGGTAATATCAGAAAAGAGGCTGCTGTCACAGGGAAGTGATAAAAACCCATGTGCTAGTTAGTACACAGCCCTTACAGGCCTGTGCAGCAGGTGAGCAATTATCACTTGCAGTCCAGCTTAATGTTTTACAGGGACCGGGAGCTGTTTCCAATTAACCCCAGAAGGCCATGGAAATGAACTCATTTTGTGTCACCTTGGCTTGTGAATGGGCTGTGAGGGACCGATGAAATGAATGCAATTGAGTACAGGTGCCATCTCCTCTCTGTGCTCACTCCTCCTCCTTGGCATCTGCTTCCAGAGAGGATTTTATTAATCACACAAATTACTGATGAGTAAGAATGATTAAATCATCAATCTAATGAAGAATAGACCCCAACAGTCTAGACTCCAGGGCATTGGCCAGTCTGGTTCTAAATGTCCCAAGTGATGGGACTTCTACCACTTCCTTTGGGAGACTATTTCACAATCTAATAAGGCTCCCCAGTGTTTAGCTTATAAAAGACTTTCTTTGTACCAAGCTGTGTCATATGCTTGTGTTGTACTTTTTATCAATTGGATTATTTGAATGCATGCTCTTAGATATTATGGGCCAATTTCAGGACTGTTTTAAAACCAGTACCAGTCCATCAGGCTCAATGGCATGTTGTTGCCACATGAAGTTCTCTTTGACTCAAAGGTCAATGCAGCACTTCTGGATCCCTCTCCCTGCTGCATACCACTTCAGTCTCTGTGGGCTGGAATGTAGCTGGGAGGCAGAATGTTCTTGTGGCTAAGGCACTATCTTGGGATGTAGTAGATCTGAGCTGTGTTCCAGGATCTGCCACAGAAGTCCTATGTCACCTTGGACAAATTACTTCACTTTCCCATGCTTCAGTTTCCTCCTCAGGGTTCTGGGCTAAATTCATTAATGATTGTACAGCATGATGAGATCCTGGGATAGGAAGCAGTAAACATCATTAAGAGGCCCTCTGCTTTTAAATAAGTAAATGTGAGGGTTAGCATGTGTGTTCCTTTTAACATCTCATTCTTGCTGAAAAGGACATGAGATATAATTCTAACACAATAGAAAATCCAGCTGAGCAGAGCTGAATGCTCACGCTGGGGACAATACTGACATAGCTACATCATCATAGCTATGCTAGAACATAGTGTGGATGAAGCCTAACCCGTGGAAGGGGGTTTTCTGTCAGTGTAGACACACCATCTCCCCGGACAATAGTAGCTAGCATCTGCACCAGGGATTAGATTGACATCACAGACTGGCATCACAGTCAGTCAGGGGCGTGGATTTGTCATATCCCTGGCCAATATAGCTATGTCACCTAAATCTTAAGTGTATACCAGGCCTAGAACTTTGGGACTATTTGTGTTTTGCATCTGAAGCAAAAGCAGTTAAGGGCCAAATTCAGCTCATGTTTAAATGGGTGCAACTCCCATTGATTTCAGTGAAGTCACACCTGCTTGCACCAGGGCTAAAGAGTGCTAAGAGACTTGAAGCCATATGAAAAAACAAAACAATTAATTTTAATAAGAACTTGCTAAGAACTGCATGCAGGGGCCAGAATCTTCTGAGCTTTCACAGAAACTGTACCCAACCGCTGCAGCAGGATACTGAGTGACAGTACAGTCAGTCAATGAGACTTGAGGTTGGAAGCATGACATAATTAGGACAAAAAGAACAGGAGTACTTGTGGCACCTTAGGGACTAACAAATTTAGTTTCTAAGGTGCCACAAGTACTCCTGTTCTTTTTGCGGATACAGACTAACACAGCTGCTACTCTGAAACCTATAATTAGGACAAATTCTCATTGGCTGATCAAAGCCTAAGCCATGACACACTGTTTCCAGCAGCTACTAAATGCTGCTATTTCTAAAGTATAATTATTTACTTATTTGTATTACAACAGCACCTAGGGGTCCCAATCAAGATCAAGTCCTCATTATGTTAAATGCTGCACATCCACGTGATAAGAGTTAGTCCCTGCTTCAAAAGGACATTTAAGTAGATAAACAGAGTATTATTATCCTCATTTTATAGGCACAGAGAGATTGAGTAATGTGCCCAAGACCACACAGGCAATCTGTGACAGAGGCAGGAACTGAACCCAGTCCAGTACTTTAACCACAAGATTATCTTCACACATAATGCAGGGTGATCATGCAGTCTACTGAAGGACATCAACTAGTATAAGTGTTTTGATTTATGCACAGTATAATGCACAGGACATAAGGCAATGGATCTACAATCAGAATCCTGCATTGTCTCACTGAGAAGTCATTCAGAATCAGACATATGCAAGGAGATTTAATTTTAATTTCTGAGAGCCTTGCATTATTTGATTGCCAAAGTGTCTGTGTGGACAGGACATGATAATAAAAAGCACAATTCTTCTAACTTTATTGCTTTAGGAATTGAGATGCTACAGCAATGTCATGCAACTCATGTTCTCTTCATTGCAGCAATTAAATTAGCTGCCACAACAACAAAATGGTGCTTTTGGAAAATACAACAGCTGGGAACTTCCAGCAAAGGCAGAAGAACCAGTGGGGATGGAGACTGCAAATCACAAGCTGTATTTCACTTACTTGAAGCCAAGTCTCCCAGAACTGAAGTCAAACAATTTTTATAGGAGGGTTAAGCCCCGGCCCAAACCCAAACTCCGTATCTGAACTGCCACAAATTTGGATCCAGATCTGAAATGTGTGGCTTGGGATCCTCTCTGCTTTATACATAAAGAAACCAAATTGTGCTTTTTTGTGGTTTGAAGGGAGTGACTAAGCATCATGTGGATTGACGAGGAAGCAGCAAATCAAAAATTCTTAGGTTCTACTTTGCAGTAGCCCAAAGCAATGCATCTTTCCCTGATGAAGGAAACTGCATGTTGTCCAGCACCTTCCACATCTGCCAGCCTTGGAAGTAACTTGAAAGCTGGTGTCAATCATTACAAGCAGAAGTTTGAAACCCCAAACCAGGAAGACAAATCTAGGTACATGCTTAAAAATAACAAATTACAAAGGAAGGAGCTCTAGATGGTTTTGGGGGCTGGAACTAGGATACACAACTTTTCACATCTAGGTCAACCCCAGTTCCAGTCTAACCAAGGTAGTGAGTGTGATTGACCCATGTCGCTATCCAATGGGTATTCAGTGCTCTGTGTTTAATGAATAGGTGGATCCCAGTCTACTTCCCAGGGGACAAGTGCCCAGAGTACAAAACCACTCCTACAACTGTTACTTATTTGGCCAGGGTGAACCATGGAGAATCCCCTCTCCTGCTGGTCAATGGAACAAATCCAAAAGAGAAATGGAGGTATTGAACAATGTACATGCCCTTGTCACATATGTGTACACAATCCCAAAGTCTTATCTTTATTGTTTTCATTCTTGCTTTTCTGCCAGGGCTTTCAAACAGGAGTAACTTTCATATCAAAGATACACCTTGTGCCAGTCCCCTGGCTTCCTGCTCATCTGCTGGAATTCTCCAGACAGGGTCATCCTTAAGTCTTCATTAGCTCATGCCATTCATTTGTTCCCTGTTTATCTGCATATTTCTGGAGAATGTGATCCATGTTTCAGAGCTTGATAGATTTTTTTCTGTATCAGGTAGATGAGTGAAAGAAAGAAGTCAGCCATTGACTCTCCTGGTCAATACCCACTCAATGAATAGCCACCAGAACCCATTTGGAAGGACTGTCTCATTGGGCATCTCTTGGACATGCATGGAGTTAATTTTAGCCAAGAAACAAGTGTCTTGTTTGAAAACTGCATGGAAGCAGAAGAGATCTCATTTCCCGCTCCCTCCTGAACAGATACAAAAGAGAGGAAAGATGTTTGGTGCTATAGATATCATGGCACTTCAGAAGTGGCCTAGTTCCAGCGAAGGAATTCTGTGGTGGCTTTCTCTTTTCATGACCGGAATCAAAGCTGTGCAACAATGGTTAGAACTGTCTGTGAGTTCTGCCGCCTTCCAAGGCGTGAAAGCAAAGCCTCTCTGGTTGATCTTTTTGTCTTATGGAAGGTAGGTACCCCTGCAGGCCCCAGTTTGGGAGTGGGCTGCAGAGAGCTGAGCTTCTGCAACTGGATAATATTCTCTTGATAGCCTGTGAGTCTCCTGGCTCCTTCTGCTAGATTACCAAGGTCCAATTTACCATTCACCTATCCTATGAAAAATAAGAGAGAGGCAATTTGGAGCCTTTCAAAGTGAATGTCTGTAGCTTTTAAGGAGCTAGTTTTATGAGAGATTGCTTCCAGGTGACTCCTGGCTGGCTCAAGATTTCACCGGACACAGAGCAAATCAATCTGCTGGGAGCTTGGGGGGAATGAGATTAAAGGGACAGTCCGCTTTCTCGCTGTCTCAGGGAAGTGTTGGTGCACAGACAAAATAGCTTGGTAGAAATCTGTGGAGTGACTTGAAGTGATTACCTCCCTGCTTATAAAAAAAGATATGATATATATATATGTGGACGGGCTAACGTTGGAAAGTCTGCTGGGAAAGCATCACTGTATCTGTCTATGGAACTGGGCTGCAGGAGATGGTGCATTAAAATGCAGATTAAAGGGATTTCCTGCTTGTTATTGCATGGTAACATGGCATTTTGCACACATAATTTACAATATTTAGGTAGGAAAGCACGCAGGATATGGCAGCCACATAATACCCTTCACCTACTCCAGCTCACAGATGACTATAGGGGAATAAAATATCTATATGCTATGTCTGAAAATAAGCAGAGATTTTTAATTGTGATGTAGCTGAGAAACCACTGGAAGGACATTCATTGATAATTACAGATGGGCATGATCTGAAAAGAATCAGATCCAAATTGGAATTTCCCCCAAATCAGAGGCTGTCTGGATCTGGAATTTTGGCTCAGTCCAATATAAAAGCTGCTGTGAAATTCAAGATCTAAACTTCCCCAGCATTCAGAGATGAGATCCAGGCTTTTTGTCCTGTCCATCAAATTCAGCAGACATGCAAATATACTTTCTACCCAGCCTCAGAGAATTTGCAACTGGCCACATGGCAAGTCCCGTGCTGATGCTGTGAAATTTTACTGTGAAATAACTATCTCCGTGATATTGTGCCAATATATCGCCAATGCTGACAGGGCTTCTTTGGAAGGCAGACTATAAATTGGGAATATTTCCACTGGAAGGTTTTCACATGGTTTCCAGCAAAATATCAGAGCTTGGAACTGACACTGATCCAACATACATTTTATCCTATGATAGGCTAAGTGGTTTGGATGGAATAAGAAGAACTGCTTCAAAAATAGAAAATATAATCCATACAATTTTGAAAGTTCTGAGAATTTCTTTCCCCAGGTTTGAAAAGGAACAATTTTTTTATTTCTTTGAAATTTTTCTCCATTTTTCAATTTTGTAAATTTTCCATCTCCCCTTTTTTCTCCCTCTTCCATTCCTTTTATTTTTTTCCTCCTCTTCTTCCCTGTTTTTTCTTTTTGCATTATGGAGATGTGACATGGAGGCAAGAAGAGGGACAAAAGACGGGGAAAATGAGAAAACAAAGAAAGAAATCTCTCCCCCCAAACTCATACATTTAAAATTCCTGTTTTGTCAAAAGTTCAGAAAATTACAAAAAAAAAACCAACCACACATTTTTCTCAAAAATTAGCAATGCAAATAAAAAAGGCCATTTTAATATTTTAAATAATAATTCAAAAATTTCAATCAGCTCTCGACACAAGGACCAGCCTGAACCTTTATCCAAAATCTGGACCTCTTTGCAGTCCTTCTCCCAACATGGAGATTTCATGCCAGCAAGGCTTATCATCCACCAAGAACCCAGAGAAGTATGACCAGACTTAAGGGGGAGAGGAGAACACACACCATTACAGATATCAACTGATTCTTTTAACTTACTTCATAGCACCTAAATTCTGGGTTGTATTAGAAATACCTGGAGAAGTAGATACCCAGGAGTTACCAACAGTGGAATCTGGTTCTTCAGTCTTCCCCTTCTTAAAAATGCTATGGTGTTCTCCAGTAATGATACACATTAAAATAGTGTCACTGCTGTGTTTGGGACACAACAAAATACTGTAGTATTTATTTAGAAGAGTCAGTTCCCTATGTTCTGGATTTGCTATCTTATCTGAATGTAAGGTTTTGTGGTCTAATAGTTTAATGTGCCAGGCACTCCCTCTCCTGTAAAGTGCTCACAATGTAATATAGTACTAACAACTGCAGCTTGGATCCAGACTAGATGTTCCATTTCTAACCCTTACATTTTCCAATGAAGCCACAGTATGTAAGATTCTAGTGGAGAGGAAGCAGTTGGTTTTTATGACACAGGTCTTGGGGAGCCAACATACTGGACAATGCTTGAACCTAAGCAAGCAATCAAGTCAATGACTGCCAGCTGCTATCACACTCCTGGCTGTGCAGAGTGGTGCTACAGTGCTGTGTAATGGCCTCAAATAGTTTTCAAGACAGGTCAATGGACCCACAAAGCTAAGTTTACAGGACTGCACCATGGAATTCAGGATGCTCCTTCACAGTTTAGGATGGGTGGTGACACTGAAATTAGGAGATGTTGGAGCTCTCACAAGAGAGCTTTCTCACAAGATTACCAGCCCGCATGTGCAGACTCAAAAGCAACTAAGATAAAGAGCCAAAGTGCTGGTGTCATGTCTCAGGTTACTGGGAGAAACCTTCAGTCAAAGCCCTGAGATACTCTAGTGAGGTATTTGGCTACAAATCTTACTGACTGTGTCTGAACTGCATAGCGTTTTCCCCAAGTCTCCCACCAGCATTACTCCCAAGTCTTCTCACCAACATGCTCTGGGCTCAGTATAAAACCTTGGATGAATTCTCTGGGACATTCTATTCTTTGGTTGTTTTTTTTAAAAGTCATGTTCATGAATTTGGAGAGGACTCCTGGGGATTTACATTTAGTATTTATCCAAACCAAGCCCAGACTCTGAACTGGTCACCACTTGTGATGGGGCTTTAGACTTCTGGAAACAAAAGAAGAACTCGACCCTCACTGGTCCAGTAGGTGCTCAATTATAATGGCCTCTTGGTTTTCTGTCTGTTTCATGTCAGAAGAAAAGTGGCAGGGATAAGGAACACATTGATAAGGTCCATTAGCCCAAGACATGCTGCATTATAGACATTATAACTTATAATGATGTCAGCTGTATATGTGATCACATGCTGCAGAGAGAAAAGTGGAAAACTGTTCTTCAAACGGGAGGATGTTCTACTGATTAAAGCACAGGTGGGGCCATCCCACATGAGGATAATAATACATTACTACCTCCCAGGGGGGATTTTGGTCTATGCAGGTCCTTATACCTACCTCCTCACCACAGTATCTTAGCACCTTCCAATAGTGCATGTGAGTAGGGACGTGAGACTTAATTCATTAGTGTTTGGAAAGTATTTTGATTTTCTTGGGAGGAAGGACCTGGAAAAGGACAAAGTGCTTTTACAAATATTAGCTGATAAATATGGAGGCGGGTGGTGTACTACCAGTAGTTGCCTTTTGGTCACACTCTAGCCTACAGGGCTGTTAGATATGTCACAGCTCATTCATTTCTATATTTCTCACCAGTCATGGGAGGATTATCACAAGACCTTGTAATTCAAGTTTGGGGTTAAAGTGGCCTTCTCCTCCTCCCTTCAAATCACTTAGAAATTCACTTCTTTTCACCCTTCCATTGCTGATTCTGCCCTGCCACTCTCAGTACCTGTTGTCATGGCTGACCTCCACCTGCCTGCATTTCGGCTCTTAAAATAGGTCTGTAAGCTGCTTGGGGCAGGAGCGTTGTACTCCCAGAACTGGTAAATTGTTACGTTCATCTATGACTCAGTGAAACAAAACCAAATAAACCAAGGCCAAAGAGCCTCACACTGGAGTCAGTGTCACTCTTGGGATGGTCAGGGATGGGGCATTCTGGAGTGATTCAAGTACCCCATCCTCTCCCTCTGCTTGCTTCCCCTATGTTATTTCTGCCCACCACATAGGCTGGAGAGTTGTCAGCATAAAGCCGTTTGACTCTGGGTTTTGCACTGTGACAGAGTGCAGGGGACCTACCTCACTATCAGCAGGTGGCAAATTAACTGCCTTGCTAACTTCAGGTGCTGGAGTTAGGAAGGGCTGTTTTGTTTTTCCATTATAGGCTCATTCCAAATGACTCATTAGGCCTTCTCAGGTGTTCAGAGTTAACCTAGGGAACTCAGTGAGAACAGCTTGCTACTACTCATGGGGTTGGGAGAGTATTTGAATGATGGAGTGGTTAAGGCAATACTTATAGGGCTGGATCATACCCTAAATTGTGTAGCAAAAGACTGGGCCCAGTCACTTGACATAATTCAGAGTACAAACAAGACCTCTGTTGCAAGACAGTGGTCAGAACTCACTGTCCTGGCTATAGTCACAAACTGAGCTCTTCCTTTTATTAAAGTTTCTGTGAAAGATAGAGATGAGCCAGAGCTCAAAGCCAGGATTGGAATGTCCTAACCTTGAAGACATTGAGATCTGGAGCCACGCTAGATAGTTAGGTTCTATCTCTAATGGAAAAACAAAACAAAAAACAAAAATCGTTTGTTGTTTATAACAAAAACAAAAAATTATCAATCTGAAAAGATTTTTAAAATTCCCATTAATATTTCATTGTTTCTGCTGTTGGTTTATTTTGTCCATTTCACTCTGTTTTGACAGTGAAACTCAACTGGTTAGGTTAACTTTGTTTCCTGTCAGTTTTGTCTCCTACTTCACATGCACGCACCCTGTGCTGTTGTGTTAGAGTACCAACACCATTAGAAGTTTGAATCCCAACCTGTTTTCACTGACATTAAAAACAAAAATAACAACAAAAATCATGGAAAAAATTCTTTTCTAAACCCCATTTTAAAACAAAGCCTCAATGTTGAGCCTAAGCTAAGCGGATGGTGTCTTTTTCAATTTGACTAAAAGTCTAAACAAAACTGGATAAAATATACTCATTATTTTCTACTCCATGCATCTAATGAAGTGGGTTCTAGCCCATGAAAGCTTATGCCCAAATAAATTTGTTAGTCTCTAAGCTGCCACAAGGACTCCACATTGTTTTTGCTGATACAGACTAACATGACTACCACTCTGAAACTTGTTGGAACTGGAAAACCCCACTGAAAAAAATATGTGATTTACTTATCTCAGAACAAGAGAGAATTTGAACTCTCCTTCAGGAGCACTGGGCGTGAAGAGAGGCAGACAAGGAGCAATATTCCTGCAAAAACTTTTGAAAATACAAAGTTGTCTGATCCTTTTAGTGGGTATTGCTGCAAGAAGACAAAGAAGGCGCCCTCCAAAAGCAGATTTTTAAAAGAGAGAACAACCCTCCTACACACACTCCCCACACTTGTCTAGAACCTAGTTTCATTTCAAAAAGGCATTTGTGTGCATAACTTGATTTAGTGCTGCAGCTTGAAGAAATCTCCAACATTATAGGGAAGACACAGAAATCGAGGGCTGTTCTAATAAACATATCTGTGACAGTTGATAAATAACAGATCACCATCTCCAGCTGTTTGCAAGCCCTGTCTGAACACCAGATAGTTTCTCACCTCTCTCAGAGGTTATAGATTTACAGCCATTTAGATTGCAGGCTCTTTGGAGTAGGGACTGTCATTTATTGTGTTTGTACAACACCTAGCCAATCAGCTGGTGGCCTTCAGGTGCTACCTCAATACAAATATCAAATAATAACAATAAATCTCCTTCATTTTGAAGGCGGGACACCATGTTAGCCCTAATATTACTTGTACTCTGCACAAATGTGGTGTACCTTCACTATCATGACTGAAAATTTTTTACGTGCAAAAGGAATAATAATGAAACTGAGGTTATAGAAAAAGTTCTTGGCACTAAAGGAAAGAGTCCCCCAGCATTTTAAAGTTTCCTGCTTGACCAATTTTGTTGTGTATGCTTTGTTTTGGGTTTTTTTCACAGAGTGCATCCCACATTTGAGCCTTGTAGAGGTCCAGTTTGAGAGATGTGTACTTCCCTTTCGTTCAGCCTCACGGAATTCAGCTCAAGATCTGAGAAATTAAATTGCTTCCTGCCAGATTCACCAATCCCCTTTAAAACCCTGAGTGGGGCTAAGTTTGTGTGTGCATGTTTGTATCTGAGAGGTTGAGTTTTTCTTGCTGGGGTTTAAAAGTTAGCCAGTACTGCCCATGCATAAAAATGTGTTTTCCCTCCCCGCATCCCCACCCCTCTTCTTAAAATGATTTAAATCAAAAGAAGGCCATCTCCCTCCCACTACATAAACTACAAAAAACTACAGAAAAGCATGAGGCCGATTTTGCTGTGTCACAAGCTGATCTTTCGCAGATGCTAAAAAGCTAGGAAGTGCAATTATGGGAAAATTGCACTAAGGCAAACAAGTACATGCCAAGTTCTGCCATTCTCCATTACCCACCTGAGGCCTTGATTGTGGCAGACAACGGCAACATCTGTATGCGCTTTGTCAGGAAAAAAAATCCCAAGAACAGCAATTGAATGGGAAGAAGGGAGGAGAGGGGGAGGCATCATGAAGCTCCCAGCAGGAGTGTGCACCAAAGAGCTGCTGCAGAATCATTGGAGTGCCCAGGAGATATTGCAGTGGCCTACTCAGGCTTTACCAAGGGTCCCCTTGTGCGGTGATAGGGTAACTTCAGCACATTGATATGCAAGTTTCAGTTCAGTTCAAAGTTGAAGTTGCTTCTTCAAGTCTTCCGTGAACTCTAAGCCTCTTGATTCTGCAACATTGGGCTGGAGTTCTCAGAAGAGCAGGCCTTGCAGCAATTTTGAAGATGTCAGATACTTCCAGCTCCCAGTTCGGCCAGAAGTAACCCAGGAATGTCTTTTGTCAGGGTACTTTGGCACATCTGTTTCCTACCCCAGTTAGATCCTGCAAGTCCTGAGGTACAAGGAAAGGACAAATAATCGAGGAAGGTGAGGGAAGCAGAAGAGCTATCCACATCCATTTGAACTTCCTGACTTACTAGCTCCACATTTCCCTGGTTTTATAGCCTTGAGTTAAAAGGAAGGTTTGCCTAGTGGTTAGGGTATGACCATGGGACTTGGAAGACTGAGTTTCAATTCCTTGATCTGACACAGATTTCATGTGTGACCAAATCACTTGGCCTCTCTGTGCCTCAGTTTCCCATATGTAGAATGGGGATAATAGCATCTCCCTACCTCATGGCAGTCCTGTGATGAGGTGACATTAAATATTGTGAAGCGGTCAGAGACTATGGCAATGGGGCTGCATAAGTACATTAGATAGAGAGATAAACTAACCAGCTCCCATGGGTGCATCTCTTCTATAATGCTGCACAGAGGATGTTGTGCTCCCAACTGAGTAATGAGGTTGAAGGAAGAGCAACATTTTTTCACATGGCTGTGCTAATTAGAGGAGGTTGATGTCTGGAGAACGATTTCATGAACATTTATTGACTGCCTGAAGTTGTTTTCATTTCCCAGGTTTCAAAATGGAGCCACTCCCCATTTTTTGAAACATTGGTCACAATATTTTTTTTTGCCGTTATTACTATGGAAATCTCTTGTTGATAGAAATTATGTTTTCTTGCAGAAAACAGAGCGAGTTGGTAAATTATTATTTTTTTAATAATGATTTCAATAAAAACTGAAGAAAAATATTGATAAAATGTGGAAGAAATGTCACAAACAGGAAAATTTCAAGATTGTCAACAATGTTTCATGACAAGATTTGTTTTTGAAAAGGGTCATTTGTCACTGAAAAAAACTTTTGGCAAGAAAAATTCTAAGCAGCTGTAGTACTGTGGAGGTTCCCTGGTTCTTCCTTATGTTCCCCTTTAGATTGTCCTCCAGTCCCATAACTCCACTGTTTGGTGTCCCGTCCTCTCCAGGCCCATGCAATGTACTATAATCTGATGGGGTCTAGCCAAATGGAAATCAGGCTGAGATCCTGCATGTGCCCACTGTCTTCATGAGCAGATGCTGCAGGTGCCTCATTGCCCAGCATAACGTATGCACATAGTTTGGTATGAAAATCTCCCAACCTGTCTTGAGCTCATCTTCACAGACACAGGCTGAAGTCTGACCAGCAACGTGTCCCTTTAAATTAATGTGATTCAAGTGGCTTGTGTGTGCCTTTATTTTAGAGATACAAGGCTCCCTCTACTGGTGCATGTGTGGAGAAAAAATGATCCACTGGATGATGCTCATCATGACGGATTGTCTCAGCATGACTCTGGTCTAAGGGCAGAAAGGGCTTGGTGATGGGCTCTGGCTCAGAGCGGCATAGTGGGGCTTGAAGCAATCATGGGGCTATGGTATTTTCTAGTGCTTAGATTTAGCTGAGCTGATCCTGCACTTGCCTGGAAAAGCTGTGGAGATAAGATCCTGTTTCCAGCCCTAGAACTGATTAATGTCTATTAATTCCTATGGAATGATTGTGTTTTCTTGCCCTTTTGAGGCATTTGACAACATCTACTAATGCCCATCCTGATTCCCTGCACGTAGCCCTAATGCCAAGCAGTAGATGGGTGCAAAATAAAGAACATACCGAGAAATATACCAGAGTCCCACACTCCACAAATAGCTCTTTGCTCATCATTTGCCCTGTGACTGGACTCCCTGAATGTCTAAGCAAGTGCCAGGTAAACATTCATGAGAAGGATTTTTCCTACTGCCTGCAAAGTGTTTGTGAGAAATAATAGCAGGAGGCTGAGGCGGCCCCCTCCCCTTTCCTGTGCCAAACCACGGGAGAATTATTTGTCTGGGATCCACCTTAAAAGAGCCGCTGACGCTTCATGGAAAACATTCTGTTTAGGGATAGTTTTGCTGATTGCTCAGATAGTTTCTGGATTGGTCTTCCCACTTCCCCTGTTTTTTATTATGAGACACATTGGCATGAAGACAGGATTTTCATTCCTTGAAAAGACCACCTGCTGCTGCATCTTCCCCATCTGATACCTGGGATTAGAATTGTTTGAAACCTCCAAAATGAAACCGAAAGCCATGCCAAACTCATATCCATTCTGGGGCTCTTTGCAGACTTCAGCTCGATTGAGCTGTCTATCTTAGGGTTTTATACTGCCACTCGTCACTGCAGTATCTCAGCTTCCACATAAAATCAATAGCAGTAACAAAGTCTCTAGTGTTCTTCATGGAACCTCTAGCACTTCCCTTTTTTCTCAGATTAACTTTATATTTTATCTGTTTGAGGGGAATTGAGCAAATTTTGGCTAAATCTGGACCAAGTTTGAGTGAATGTGGACTGAGTAAGGGCTGAGTTTTGAGTGACCCAGTTTCTTCTTCATTTACTGGGTAGGGATTTATGGGCTTGGGCAGAAACAAGAGCTGGGAGAATACTTCAAAAATAATCTGAAAACATCTGTTGGGAAACAAAACTGAATTCTCTTTGGCTTTGTGCTCCTTTAGTGCTGGCTTTTCATGATATTCTAGATTAGTTTTGCCTGCAAGCATGTTTGCAGAAGCAACAGATTTTAGAGACTACTTGAAGAAAGTGAGTTTTGAATTCATGAGCACAAGAATTCACCCTGGAAACATCCTGGTTAGAGTCACATTCCTTCAATTGGGAAAAAGAGAAACAGCACAATGTGATCGATGCATCCAATCACAATTAAATCATCCAGGTCAGATTTCAGACATCAAATACCTGCTCACAAATGAGCGAGAGATGGGAATTGTTCACTGAAAGCATGCAATGGATTGTTTCAAATAGTGATTACAGTCAGAACAATCAGAAGCTTCTCAAAGACAAGTCACCATCAAAAAGAGGTGGCACTTAGCAAATTATTTGCTCTGTTCTGGTGGAAACTCAGGAAAAATTGACAGTTCCATTTATTATCTTCATTTATTCTTTGAATGACCGTAACACCTAGAAACTCCAGCCATGGACCAGGAACCCACTGTGGGTAGACATTGTACAAACAGAACAAAAAGATGGTCCCTGCCCCATCCCTGCTTATAAAATTGAGTTTCACATTGACGTCTGGAACTCGTTCTTTCTTAAGGCGAAACCTGGGAGGAGGAATTGAGAACCACAAAAAGGTGCCCATACTCTGCAGACTGAGACTGCTTGCCCTCAGCTGCTCTCTCTGAGGAGGGCTGAAATGTCACTAACAGAGGAGTTAGAGACTGAAGCAGATGAAATCAGTAGCTAGGGCAGAGGTGCTCCCAAGAAATACAAGTCTTGCTGCCTTACAACCCACCCACCCTCCCCAGTAGTGCAAAGAGAAGGACATATCTGGCCTATGCGCAGAATAATTTCTGAGTGCAACATGTTTCAGGAGTTTCACTGCTCTTACAAAGGATGCACCAGGGTGGGTGGGTGAGTGTGTGGTGGTGGTGGTGGTGGAGATTCTCCAGACCAGTGGCTCTCAACCTTTCCAGACTACTGTACCACTTTCAGAAGACTGATTTGTCTTGTGTATCCTCAAATTTCACCTCACTTAAAAATTACCTGCTTACAAAATCAGACATAAAAATACAAAAGTCTCGCAGCACATTAGTACTGAAAAATTGGTTACTTTCTCATTTTTACCATATAATTATAAAATAAATCAATTGGAATATTAATATTTTACTTACATTTCAGTGTATCGTGTATAGAGCAATATAAACAAGTCATTGGCCATATGAAATTTTAGTTTGTACTGACTTTGCTAGAGCTTTTTACTTAGTCTGTTGTAAAAGTAGGGAAATATCTAGATGAGTTGATGTACCCCCTGGGAGACCTCTGTGCTTTTCAACCTCTGTGGTCCGCAGGCCCCTGGAGGTCCACAGATTATGTCTAAGATTTCCAAAGGGGTCCGTACTTCCAATTAAAAATTTTTAGGGTCTGCACATGAAAGAAGGTTGAAAACCACTGCTCTAGATTAATTCTTAGAAGCTGATGTTTGAAGCTAGGAATGAGCTCCAACAGCAGAGTCTGGCTGTGGATTTGGTTTTGGGTGCAGACTTCCCCTGAGTTCAGTGCCATTTAGGCCTGGAGTCCATTTGGCCCCACTAGTGCTGGAAATGTTAACTGATACAGTTCCCCTCTTCTAGCCAGCTTCAGGTCTTGATCAGTAGAGTTCTCATCTGGTAAAACCATGCACACTGGTATGAATTGCACAGAACAGACATCCTGCCCCACCCCCACTCCCTATTCCCCACCCCCATACACTTACCCTTGAGTGGAGGGAGGCGAGTATGAGGAGGTTGGAATAAAATAGAAGCAGACAGCTAGGGAAAAGGCCTGAGTGAGAGAAGAGAAGAGGGGGTAAAGGGAGAGGGAGAAAGGGAAGGTGACTAGAGAGGGGAAAAGAGAGAGCCATCCAAACTTGTGTGTTCTCCTTCCTTTTTTCCCTGCACTTTATCCCGTATCAGCTTCCCTTATATGAAAAGAGGCAGCTGTCCCTTTTCCTGTTTGTCAGAGCAGGTTACAGAATCTTCCCAGTCTGAGCCTAACCCATCAAAGACTTGGCCTTTGGCAGAGGAAACTAACCATGGCTTTCCTACGAGGCCTGGTGCTCTCCAACTGGATTGGAAGTGACATTGAATCTTTAGCAAAGAGGCTAGGAAACAAACAGCACATTGAGCACAGAGCTTAGTTTCTTCCCCCCTCCTGCTTGTGCAAACTGTCATCATGGATGCCCCCGGGGTGAGTGCAGACAGAAGACATCTGTACTTGGTAATTTCAGACTATGTTCTTATACAGCCCACCATTTATCATAAAAACAGCTACATTACTCATGATCACACTCAATATCCGTTTTGGGGGTCCCTTCTTCAGGGGAAGGCTCATGGTCTCCCAAACCACTGGGAAAGCTTATACACTGGGGTTATATGTGCTGCAGAAATCCACCTTGCTTTATCCCTATTTACATAGGTCCTAGCAGGGGTTGGGAGGTCGGGGGCAGGGGAAGAGGCTACATTTCCTGCTTTCATTTTAAGTGAGAACTTGAATCTTTTTTGTGGTTCACAGATTCACTTTTAGGGGGGAATCTTTTAATGGGAAATGCCAGATAGCCCAGATTCTCTGGTCTCTTACTAGCACCGGGGTTCTAATAACATCTTCAGTTTCTCTAGTGCCTTTCATCATAGGTGCCACAGGACTCTTTGCTGCTTTCATCATAGAGTGCTTTACAGACTCTAGGGTTGCCACAGAAAGGCAATCACGTCTGGGGTGGGATATGGCACTGCAAACACCACACTATGCCATCTTTATAAAGGTGGAAGCAATGATTATTACATTCAGTCAGAAACACAGAGGCATTTAGTGGGGCAGAATGGACTTATCTGAGTTGGGAAACCCAACTCTTCTGAAAAGTGTCACAAAACTTTAACAACAGTAAGTGGCCTGGGTCTCCTCTATAAGATGGCACCTCAAACATCCCAGCAGCTTTCTAGCATATCGCCGGGGGACCGGTTCTGTGACAACTCAGAGGGAAGAATACCATCTACCGAATCCTGGCACCACTCCCTGCATCACATAGGTTTTGGCTGAAGGTTTTCTAGCTGTATGCTGACCAGGCCCAAGATCTTCCACTGAGGAGAGCTGAAAAGGTCAGAGCTTGAAGTGGAATGGCTGCAGACAAAATGACTTGTATGTGTAAGGTGTGTACCCAGCACTGTATCAGCCAGGCCTCCCTCATTCATTCTTTCTCAGCTCTTTATTGCAGCCCCAAGTATGCTGTAGGGCAAATGGGTCAAGATTTGAGGGTCTCAGTTTATCCTGAGATTGAGAGACAGCAGCAGTTAACTTAACAGAGAGAGGAAAAGCAACCTTTTGCTATCAGTAATTGGGTCCTTTGGTCCAGAGCACCAATGAGGTTTGCTGGGCTACAATCTCCTTATCAGCTGCCCATTTGCTGAGCTGTTTCCCTGCAGAGCAGTTTCTGTGTTGCATGGAGCTATCTTGAGGAACCCCCTGCCCTGTAGACCACCTACAGCTTTTCAATGAGAGATAGACACACTGGTAACAAAGCTGAAGTGGGGAAAGGGGAGGGGAGAGAGGAGGGTAACGGGCTAACCACAGAAAATTGTCTGTTTTTAATGCTCCATTTATTCATTCCAAAAGAATGCAGGATAAACCTCTGATCTGATGTCGGCAATGCAGGACATTTTGGCATTTAATAACTGTCTGAAAACAGGATTCCTGCTGCAATAGGTGCAGGCAACAATATACATGCACAAAAGAAAAGAAACGCTTCATCTTTTTTTGTTACACTTGGCTATCGGGGAGCATGGCACCGGGCACACAGTAGTACAAAAATACTGGCCTGATTCTTAGTTAAACTGAGGCCACTCTGGCAGTTTCAAGAGGCCTCAAAGTGGGTGTTAATTTCATTTAGCACTACTTTAAGGCCCTCTTCATTGCCCAAGCAGAGTAATGCAGCTTTAGTGTAAACAAGGATCAGCTCTTATGTGTCTTATATGCTCTAATCATATCATCAGAGAGCCCACATGGACCCAGTTGCAGGACTGAGACATTCACCTTTAGAATGCACTTCTATAAAAACGTAGGCCCTGACCACCTGTGACTGTTAAAAATCCCATGGCACTTCCCACAACAGAAGGGGGTTCAGGCTTTTCATTCTAGCTACATTCCAATTTCCAGTTACATCTGGTCTCTCTAAACACCCCACCTGAAGTTCTGAGTTTCTTCTCCTCCCCTCCTGAGTCTGTTGTGTAGTAATGCTGTCCACTTCTGCAGCAAACAGAAGCTGCGTTCTGTCACAGAAGTGGCTGCAATGCAGAGGTTGTTAAAGTGACCCTTGAATACACTTGTTGTTGTTGTTATTATTAAAGATTTTGATGTCTATGGAAAGATAATAATAAGTTAGCCCTGTAAGGTGCTTTGGGACAAAAGATACCCTAGAACTGTGAAATTTATTTATTTATCAGTAATAGATATTGGTGCTTATTGCCGAGGAATTTGGATGCCATACAACTTTCAAACCAGTCACTTACAAAGCAGCAAAATACACTCCCCTGATTGTTGTGGTTTTTTTCTTCATTAATCTACCTATTATTGGGCAACATCCTAAATTCTTTGCTCAGATTTCCCTCTAACTAAACAAATCACACATGGATATCGACAAGACTTTGCCTGTTTAAGAACTGTGTGAAAACTGAGTAAAGACTTCGGGATTTAGCTGATTATTATCTCTGATAATAACACACAACCTGAAGGCATGTGTTCACCCCAAGATATTTTAGAGACTGCGTGCACGGGGAAAGCTGCAGTGGAGCCACTTCTGGAGAGGAATACAGGAATTATTCAGTGCCAGCAGCATTGCACAGCAGGCTATGGGAAGCAAGCAATTCAGCTGCTTTTACTTCCAAGTAAAATTAGGGTTAGGACACAGGGATTAACACCCCTTCTCTTGAAAAAAGTGCTATGGGATCTTTAATGAATACAATGAGATCAGAATCTCAAAAGAGAGTTCAGTTAAAGAACTGGATCACATGTTCCATACATTAATTTTCTTGTCCTTCAAGTTCGCTATCTGGTGGAGTTATGCTCCAATCCTGCAAGGGACTGAGCACTTTAGCCTTGATCGAAGCAAAGCATTTAAGCTCATGCTTATCTTTAAGCATGTGAGTAAACTTACTGAAGTCAATAGGACTATGCATGCTTTTAAGTGCTATGCTGGATCAGGGACTGGGGCCAGTGTGTGAGTCAGCACCTTACAGTATCGAGGTTTGTGTCTCAGCCTTAGTGGAGTTTGCTGATCTGATTTACTAAATTTAAAAAGCGGATCTATATTATTAAAAATGTGATACTCTGAAGACTGATCCTATACTCAAAGGAAAATAATAGAGGACATGTACTCACTGTTACTTGCGTGTAGATTAGAAATTGCACCAGGCAGGCCTATGTTTCACAAGACCCCCAAGGAAATTTAATTTGACTGTTCATAATTCCAGGGGGCTAATCATTTTCACGGTATGGAGCAGATCTTAACAGACAGCTCCTGTCAGCACCTCCCTATCATTCTTGACTGTGCTGGCCACCTCACCTCCTCTTCACAAGTGCATGGATTCTCTCCCTCCCACTGATGCTCATGTAACATCCTTGTGGCAACTACAGCCATTGCTCACATGGAAAAGTAACATTAAGAAAGTATTTACTGTATTTTTAGATGTTTTTAATGCAATTTCGCAGCTGGAAACAGGGAGGAGAGCCAGCACCATGTGACCAACCGCTCTCAATGGACCACTGGTAAATGCTTCACAGGCCACCGTTTAAGAACTGCTGGAATAAATAATTTCAGAGCCAGTCCTGGCTGTTAGGACATGTAAAAGTCACCTAAAAGTACCCTGCGCAAAGGAAGTTTCACTACTAGTGACAGAATCAAACAGGGAGGAGAAAAGTCACCTACTGCTAACCATAGGGATTTCAGGTATGGTGTATTCCCCATCCCCATTACCCATGTCTATCCAAGAAGAAAATAAGTCCTAGTTATTGGTGCAAATTCCCTTTTTAAAACCTGCACATTTTTGGTGTATTTTTTAAAAGTAACTTGGGGTTTAATCCTCACATAATAAGGGATTGTCATGCTATATTTAATATAGTTTCCAAGTCCTCATTCTTCCTTCTCTTGAGCATCACATTATCTTCAGTTCAAAGTTTCATCACGATCCTGCAGAGAATTTAATCTCTTTTCCTGATGACCTTACTGATAACCAGCAGTAACTTCAACCGGTTTCCATCTTTATTGAATGAGACTTGGGGAGCATCCAACATACTGAACAATAGAGATGGGCCTGAATTTTAATCGCAGACCTGAGCTTCTCCAGAATTTTGGGGCAACTTTGGATCTGAACTTTCTGATTCAGCCCTGCCTCCCTGATGTGCTGGAGCAGAACACTGGATTCAAACACCCCCAAACTATGTGGAAGTTCAGCTTTGAATCTGATTCTGGAGCAGAACATGTGTGACTCTGGCTCATCTTTGCTTCAAATGGTAACTTACATTTGTTGCCTTGCCCCATAAGAAGTAGACAATTGTGATGCGGTGTCAACCCCACACCAGGCCTGAAGGGGTTAAGGTGGCCAGGTGGGCCAATTAACTTCCTAGGCTGCACCTAGAAGAGAAGCCAGGGAGTAAGGACTAATTAGAGATGAGGCTCAACTGGGCAAGAACAGGAGGGCCCTGTATAAAACCCACTAGCAGAGTATAGAAGGGGCTGCAGAGAGAGGCAGGCATGCATGCGTCTTTGTCAGGCTGAGGGAAGGTAGCCCATGGATACAGCAGTAGGGTTTAAGACTGTGCAGACTTTGACCGCTTGATGTAGGGTCCCTTGGCTGGAACTCAGTGTTGAGGATGGGCCTGGATTCTCCTACAAGCTACTGGGAAATGCTAGTGAGAGGGAATACTGCTTGGGACAGTGGGTCTTCAGAGACTTCCAGAACACAACTCTCCCTCACCACATGAAAGGAGAAAACTACAGTGACCTGGCTGAAGGGCCATGAAATGGGAGCAGCTGAGTCCCAAGAGAGACACACAGAGAGAGTGAAGGGGCATCAGCCAGGCAGAGCTAATCTCCAGATATGGCCAGAAGGAGGTGCTTCAGCAGTGAGTAGAGCACCCCCTGACAACAATGGAGACTCTTTTTCCATCACTGATTCTGCAGAACCTGTTATGTCTCTGGGGATCTATTATGGCATCACAGGTTCCACCTGCTCCCGCTAGAGAGTCAGTCCTTGGAGCCTGGGGAGTCTGCTCTTTCCAGGTAATATAGAGAAATTAGCACATCCAGCTGGAAGCAAGAGAAGCCAAAGAAACAGTAGATAGAACTTCAAAAGGGAGATTTAATTCAACTATATTAATTACTTACTTAAATCTGAGTCACATTTGGATCTGTGTTTGAATTCTGAACAAACCACGAAGTTTGGGGGTGTTTGTGTCAAGGATTTGTTTTCTTTCATTATATAGAGACCATGCACAAAACTTGGCTTTGTATTCCAAGCTTTCGCCAGAGTTTAGTTCTGAGGGCTTGATTCAGGCCCATTTCTACATAATATAAACCTCCTGCTGAGGCATCCCAGTATTTCTCAGAGTCTGTTGGCTGTGCCATCTTGCTTTGCTTTCCACATATTCCCTGGGGCATTTGGTTTATGGATGGAAACCTACAAGCGTGTAGGAAGGAAACATTCCCTGTTGTATTGTCCCTTGGCATTCCCTTGAGTTTACCAATGGCCTCTCAGCCACAAAGCTTTTCTGATCTTCACGGATGGCATGGGCAGGAGAGCTGCTGTTTACTTCCCGAGAACTTGGGAACCAGCATGGACAGGGTCATTCCAAGATATGTTGTCCTAACCCCATGGGACAGTTTTACTGGCAAGCTGGCCAGGGGATAATGCGTAATTACACAGTTGTCAGTGCTAATCAAGTTTTTTCAAGGCCAATATGAGTGTTCATTACCAGATTACAGGTATATACAGTCCCACTTCTGGGACCCGTAGCTCCCTGCAAGTCATCAAACTGTCTTCAGTCAGAAATGGACCAGAGAAGTTTTTCCAGAGGCCTCCAGGGTCCTTTGCATCATATTCTGAACATTTAAACCATTTTTATTGCTCTTTATAAAGAAACCACAGTGGAGAGAGGCAAGAATGCTCAGGCCCCATGAGCTTCCTTGCCCTTGTGGTTATTTGCCCATGTTACCCCCTGTTGCTCCAACACATGGTAATACATACGTCAGCTAATTTTTTAAAGCTAGAATCATTTCTTTCCATTTGGGAAGCAATAGAAGCAAATGCATAATGATACCTTGACTCCCAGCATTTTGGTTTGGGCCCACCTGTAATTTATCTAGTGGGAACTGCAGAAGGAATGTCTTTGTTCATTTGCCTTATTTAAACATGCCCATCACAGCATCTTGGTATATGTGCAGTAAGTAAATAAAGAAAAAAATGCCATACCAGCAGAATGCAGCAGACTCTGTCCCCCACCCTCAGGTCAGAGCCTGACTTTATCCATTGTCCTTGCACCATACCCTAATGGGCCGCAAGCTGAGGCGTTGTCAGGGGAAGCGAATGTACTTAACGCTATGTGACCAGAACTGGAGAGAGTGAATACAGGACATAGTGAGAACACTGGAGGAAGACCAAAACTGCTGTTTGTGTTTTGTATCTGCACATTTAAAGGGATATTTTCAAGTAATTTAGACCCAAAATTTAGGAGGTTTTAGATACCTTGACACAGAATTTTATAAAACCTACTTTAAATCTACATTTTGTACATTTTTTTTAATTCAGTGAAAATAGTAAATCAGTTTGATATTTTTTACATTTTAAATCTCTCCCCTATTAACATTATAGGTAAGAATTTTTATATATATCTATTTTTGCTATCTTGCAGTGTCCCTTTTAATATTGCTTTTAAACTGAATCAGTTCCATTTATCCTAAACTGGGAACAGACTTATCCCAGTCACATTTTGAAAGCAAGGAAAAACACAATAGTATTTTTCCTGCCTATTTGTAGTGGGTCTAGAGCAGGGGTAGGCAACCTATGGCACGTGTGCCAAAGGTGGCACACGAGCTGATTTTCAGTGGCACTCACACTGCCTGGGTCCTGGCCACCGGTCCGTGGGGCTCTGCATTTTAATTTAATTTTAAATGAAGCTTCTTAAACATTTTAAAAACCTTATTTACTTTACATACAACAAGTTTAGTTATATATTATAGACGTATAGAAAGAGACCTTCTAAAAACATTAAAATGTATTTACTGGCACGCGAAACCTTAAATTAGAGTGAATAAATGAAGACTCAGCACACCACTTCTGAAAGGTTGCTGACCCCTGGTATAGAGAAACAAAACATATCATGTGATTACTGAATGCTCTAATACTAGAGAGGATTTCTGAGGGTTCTTGTGTATCTGGTCCATGTCCATCATTCTAATCATTGCATTAGAGAAACTTGTGCAGTGATTTAATTTGGATGAAAACATTGTCCTGACGCTTCTCTGAACTATTGGAAACTTTTGGTTCTGTCAGTTGGGCTGGAACTCTCATAGGAATGGGCTTTCTCTTGAGTTCCAGCATCTGCTTCCAGGTGGGCCAGCAATACCAGGAGAGGAGCCTTTCCCTTGAGACCTTGGTAATTCTTCTAACCCAAGATGCAGAGTTCACAGTCACATCCAGATGTGAATATCCCCAAAGTTCAGGGGTATTTGGATCCCTGGGGGAATGAGTTACTTCAGAGTCTGAGCCCATCTCTGCGTCTGGCTGGCATTAGGGACCCTATGTAAGGGATAGGTGCAGGGGGGGCAAGAGAGTGAAAAAGGGACCTAGTGATGGGGTTGGGTGGAGGGGGCTGAGTGAGGGGGTATAGGGACCCAACTGATAGCAGGGCTGGGTGCAGGGAGGCTGAGTGAGGGGACCAGGGAGAGGCAGGTTATAGTGTAGGCTAGGGGCTGCAGGCTTCAGTGCCAGGACCCTGAATCACTTACCCTGATTTTTCACTTGTTTAACTCTGGACATATTTTTTTTGCCAAAACTTTTTTTGACAAAAAATGCAGATTTGGCAACACCACAATATTTCACAAATTCATGTTGGTTTCACTGAATTGCTCATTTTTTTTAAAAAATCTGAAAATGTTTAAACATTTTGAAATTATATTCGGTTTAAATGACATTCTTCTGTAGAAATAGTCTTTAATTTAATTTTTAAAATAATTTATAATGGTCAAAATCAAAACAAAATGTTTCATTTCAGGTCAAACAAAATTTTTAGTTTGATCTGAAATGGTTTTTTAAAACATTTTGAGTCAGCAAAAATGCTGAAAATGTTCATTTTGAAGTCAAGCTGCAATGATTTTCCCCCTCCACCCTTGATTTTTTTGGTATTGCTGGTAAGCCAAAACTTCCATTATTCTCCCATGTCTAATCAGAATTGGGCTCAGGAAGTGCAGATTCCAACTGTAAGCAGACCAGATCTTGTGTTATTTCATACCTGAATAAATGACATCTTGAGACAGCCAAGAAAAAAGAAACATCAGTTCAAACACTGAGATATGGGGGTTCCTCCAGAACCTGCTTGCCCACCTACAGCTTAGACTACCTCAGTACTCCCTTCAGTAACATGATGTTCAATACAATGTTCACCGATGGAAGGATCTCTGGCTGAACCCTAAAGGTATAGGAATCTCTCTAGGTCTGTAAGGCTGTTCCATATGATGGTGCCACTGGGAATTTTCCTTCCTTCTGATCATGTCCTGCCAAGTCAATACAGACAGATGGGACGCTGCTTGAGTGCAGGGACCAAGCAAGCAGGGGAGAAGCTGTGGGATGTATGCATTTGTGGTTAAGACATGGAGTGGGGAAAGCTGCTACATGCCAGCTACAGAGTGGCTTTATTTTTGAGAACAAACAGAACAAGTGAAAAGAGCTTGGCAGCGTTATTTTCCCCAGACACAAACAATGGAAAGTAGTGGAACCCCCTGGCCATTATTAAATGGAATTAAAAATAGCAGCAGACTCTGTGGTACATGGCATTCCACAGGCTTTCGGAATGCACAACTTCTTTCAGGGTCTGAGCTACTCAGTGGGTCCGGGCTGGGTACACAGACCTCTTCAGTGCCTAGTGGGATCTGTGGGATGGAGAGGAGAGGGGCTAGAGTCAGTTCGTTCTCAGGAGAAAAATCTTACCACAGAAAGTATGCAACATCAGGGGGGAAAAATGTTATTTAATATGGGCCCGTGAATATTGTGAAGAATGATAATAATATCACATAGCACTTGTATCATCCTCTGCAACTTTAACACACAGAGAAACCATTAACTCTCAACACCCCGGTGGCACCCTGGGCCTCAGGAATCTGTAATCATCTGTATGCCTCCATGATAAACGCAGCCAATTAGGCACAATGGTACAAGCTGGTACTGTGACTCCTGTGGTACCTTGGGCACCCCTGGAGTTTGCAATGGCCCTTGCACCCCATGAGTTGATGGGTAATGTGGAGTTGATAGCACCCTGTGCTCAGATCCTGCCATATCACTTCTCAGTCCCCTTTATAATACCAGCACATCATATTGGCAGCCCCTCCACTCCTCCCTCCCCCATACTTGCATAATACACAGTCCCCTCATTGTGGTCTTGGGATTGTACACCACACTCCCCACTGCTGTGTAACCCAGCTCCTGCTGCCGCATTGCACCCAACTATATCAGTCTTCCACCACTCAGCTCCTTTTCAACTTGAAATGCACCTTCCAGTCTCTTCCTCCTACCTGCACTTCCCAATCCCCTACCTCCTACTGCCTGGCCCTAGTTTTGGCCAATTCTATAATTAATTTCTCCAGTTCACAGATTCCATGGCCAGCTCCTTTTGGAGTGCGTAGGAGACATTAAGCCCAGCTCCCCACTCCTTTCCCACAGAGACTTCAGCGCAGGCACTGGGCAGTCTAACAACACTGTCATGTGACCGAACACCAAGATACCAAAGCCGACAGACTGTCTGTCATCTGGATCTACTTTGTCCAGGAAAACCACTTAGTTTACAAATATTTGTATTTAAATTCTTCTTTGCCCATTTAATTCAAGCCTGTGCTTCAAGAAATGAAACCTTCCTGTAAAGGAAAGAAAAACACAAAGCCAAGGCTGAGAGAATGCTTGCTCTTTAATGCCATATTTTCCACAATGGAAACAGTTCCTTCCCTCCATGTTTGACAGTAATCTGCAGTCCCAAAATAAACAGGACTCCTCTTAATTTTGCTTCAGGTTATTTCCCAGCTGTTAGAATTGAGCAGGAGAATGGATCCAACCATACAGGAATTAGAGGAGGTACATCCTAGGCTTTCAGTTCAGAATCAGTTTGGGAAACAAAGGGTTAAAAATCTTCTTTAGGTTATGAATGAAAACAAGCCCCACACCATAAAGCTGGCACCCATGCTCTATTGCCAGTCAATGGAAGACCAGGCCTAGCGAAGGAGGGAAAAAACTACTCAGCATAGAGGTGCAACAGGATACCTGTATACTGAGGCACAAGGCTGTAAGCAGAGATTGTTGCAGACCTGGCTGAAGTGCATTAGAAGTGTTGTATGAGGGGTCAGGACTGGACTAGCAAGGTATGCCTGGACAGAACTCTGTGGTGGGGGAAGACTGCCCAAGGCTTACCTATGCTATGCTTCATTTCAGACAGTTCTGTCAGTCTCCGATTTGGAAAAATGCCAAATCACCTCCAAATTTTTTTTATATAATTAAAATCAGGCTTTGAAGTTTAAAACGATATTTGCATCTGTAACAGGACAAATAGAGACAACTGCTCCATATTGTAAGAATACCCCTTCCTTCTATTCTGCACTGTATACTGTATGCAATCCTCACCAAAGGGTTACTGAGCAGCTCCTAGTAGGTACTAGTCAATAGGAGTTGTTCTGATAGTCTAATACCTCTTCCTTCTCATTGATTGGATAAGTGTGCTATCACTCCCTATCCTATAGGGGTTGGAGTTCTTTTGGAAACTCAAATAAGATTTCATCTTATTTATGTAGTTGAATAATCCATCATAATAAACACAATTTCCCTAATTCCCCTCTAGACTCTTAAACATTACATGACTCCAAACACAACACAAAGGACTAAACAAATATCACAAGATAAGGAGTGCTGTTTTTTGGCTACACCTTTGACCCCCAAGACTCAGTGGTTATGAACAATATCTTGTTTTGAATGTGAATACAAGGTTGGACATGTTCACACCTTTTTAGTTCTTCATGTACAACACGTACAGCCATTTTGTTCTCTGAACCATTGCAGCCTATTACAAAGGAGACACACACACACACACACACATACTATACTCTTGCAACAGTCGCCATCTTGGCTCATGCACCAGAAATTGAACTAGAGACCTCCGGAGAAAAAGCATGAGCTGCTACAGCGTGAAGGTCTAGTTGGGGGTTATAAAAGACATCTATCCTCTGTGTATCAGGCACAGAGGGGGATCGATAACACACAGTTCTCGGTGGGTTAAACTTGCTTATAGAGACTTTATTTTTGTTCCTTCTTGTTGCTGTTTTCTTAATATGAATTAAGTCATTTTAGCCTGAAAGTAAATGGTTGCACTTTTATGGAGAAACATAACACTTCCTGTCCTTTGCTCTGGTTTTTGCAGGCTGGAAATGAGATCTGCTTGGTGTAATGACCATCACTGCATATGATGCCACTTTTTTTCCTAGAGTGAACCAGCTCTGAGCCTGGTATTTGCCTGGGGTCAAACCTGGTTTTTACCAAACAAGCTGACGGGAGTCACAGCAGGCAGAAGGAAACAATCACTATGTCCCAGAGGAATCTTAAATGCATGGAGGCTCAGACGGGGGGGATCAGGTTTTGGGAATACTGCCTGGGAGAGCACTGGCAGGGGAGGGTTTTTTTTTCTGAATTACAGAGACATCTGCACCATGTGGCTGACAGATCAGAGACAACAGAGCTCCAGAAAAGAGCAAAAAGTCACTATGAAGCTGCAAAATAAGGAATAAAAACAAAAATATATGAAACCAGAGAAGGGTTTCCACATGCTGGGCACATGCAACAGGATACCTGTATATTGGAGCAGAGAGCTGTAAGAACAGGGATTGTTACAGGCCTAGACTGAGATATATAAGAAGTGTTGTATAAGGGGTCAGGGCTGGAGTAGCAAGGTATGCAGGGACAGAGCTCTGTGGTGGGCCCAAGGCTTGCCTATGCTATGCTTGATTTTAGATAGTTCTGTCAATCTCCTGTTTAGAGAATGCCACATCACCACAACTGCCTTCTCTGGGCATCGTGAGCCTGCTGGTACTCTGCAGATTCTGGGCTAGTCTTTGAATTCTGGAGCAGAACTGGACCCATTCAATTGTTACTGCATGTGTTAGAAAAGCAGCCCAGGTAGAATGTTTCCATTTCCTGAGTGTGTGAGGAGTAAGTCCCCGAAAGAATGGTATTGTGCCTTTAAGGAGGTGGAACTTTGTTAGTCCACCTAGCAAAAGGTACTAATTCAACTAAGAGCCCTGCTGGTGAGGCAAGAACCATTGGTAGCCATTGAGTGAGCTAGAATATGGGTGGGAGTCAAGGGAAACTGATTAGACGTTGGGAGGCTTTAATGTTTCAACCTTATGCAGGAAGCAGAAACCACAGAAGACAATTAGGGCCCGCTGGTCAAACTATGCATATATGCAACATCCCAGAGACCCACCATGTTTGTGAACCCCAATACAGAAGTAGGTAACTATTGCCACTTTTAACTGCCTCCTTCATTTGGGGAGACCTGCACTGGGATGCATTGTTATGCAGCTTTTACCACTGTTTACCACTAAACTACCAGCTTTTACCACTGTTTTCAGTTTGGTTTCATTACCAAGGGGAGAACCTGAAAAAGCCTGAATGCTTTGGTGATGGTTTATGTCAGAATCTGAGTTATAGAGAAGGGGAGGACCACCATGGGAGAACAGGTAGCAAAGAAGTTAGGTGTGGTTCCTGATCCTAAACTATGCATCCTTGGCAATAACAGATGAGAGCCTTGGGATTTATTTAGATTTTAAATGCTGAAGGGCTTCCTTCCAGGGGAACAGAATGTAGAAAGTCAAGATAAAAATCTCAATACTCTTTTTGTAGAATAAATTATAATGAGAATTGTGTGGATTATTCCTCCTTCCTCTCCAAAAAATTTAAACTTTTCAGCAAGAACATCAAAAACTGAAAATATTTTGAACAAAAACTTAAAAGGTTTGACTAGCAACAGCCACCATGGTGCTTCATGTTCCCAGTCTCCTCTATAAATTGTATTCCCTGGTGAGATTACAGTTCCCAGGATGCACCATTGTCTTCCCTCTTGGTGACGGGAGGCAGTGCTTTATGGGAGTTCTATGGCTGTAGTGCATCATGGGAGGTGAAGATTGACTGGGGAGTCAGGCTCATAGAAATGAATGGAGACTTGAAGCACCTGAACTAAAATTCACATGAGGAACCATGGTGGCATTTCCAAATCAAACTATTTCAGTTTTCAGTAGAAAACTAAACCCTTTTTTGTTTTAGGGTCATTTGGGTTTTGTATTTAAAATGAAAATTTTCCAGAAAGCAGACACTTTTTGCAAAAAAATTTGCTTTGTCAAAACCCCAATTTTCTATCTAAAACCACTGTAGATGGTTTACTTTGGACCTGCCCTAATTATAATGGCCTGTAGCACCTGACTTCCCCTTCACAGGGCCTTTGATGCTAATGCAGAACTAGTATAGGGAGGACTGGACCTGATAACAGCTGACTCTCATTAGGTTTGTTTCTTTCAGTAGGAGAGCAAGGCGCGCTGTAAGGTAGCACAGTGCAAGCAGCATGTGTGTGTCATAGCAGCACTACTGCAAGGGCTTAGTAACCATTCCCCCACTAATACAAGCAGCTTGACCCACTGTCTGGAGAGTGTGGGAAGAAGATGGATTCTTGGGTTAACGTAGAAGGAAGCCAGGCTGCTGGTGATAGTGCAGAGGCATTGATGGTATTCTCTGGAGGGGAAGGAAGAGGCATAAGGGAGAGAGGAAACCCTAGAGCCAAGTAACAGAATTAGTAGTATGGAGTTGTCCCTTTGTAACTAGAGTTTGGTCTGTGCCATAAAGCTGAGATGTGGATTTGGATGTACCCAAAAGCTGGGAGTGATCAGATCTCTGTGTGTGTTTCATGCTCCTCTCTCCCACAGAACCCTGATACCTACATTTCCTTACTGGAGCTAAGGAAAAGAAGCTTTTCAAACATTCCTGGGCTCAAGCCTTTCTGATTTTAATGACTCAGATCTGTGGAACAGAAGCAATAAATATGTGGGAGAAAAGGAGGGAAGCAAATTCCCTCTCAAAGGTACCAAAGTGTGTAACACCTCATAAAACAGTGGGAACTGGAGCTTGGAAAGTTATTGGAATCAGGACTTTCATCTCCTGTCAATAAAGCATTATCATCACCGAGCCCAATTTTTAACTCTTAATTCCAGATGTGCACATTGGAACACCATGCCTCTTCTCATGCAGGAACCTGCAACCAGCAGCAGGTCCTGGGGTGGATTGAAGGCAAACTAGAAAGTTCCTTGTGCTTGTGTCTAAATATGGGTCTGTAGGGAAAAACTGAGCTACCCACATTTAATTAATCCTTGCTATCACGGATTCTACTACAGCTAGGAAAGGCTGAGATCTAGTACTGCACCATCAATGAGCTTTAAGTGCTCAGCTGAAGTAACTGCGGTACTGATAAAGAGCAGTGGCTTCTCTGGGATCAATAGGACGTCTGAGAAAGGAGGGGCTGTTCAGTTACAACAGCAGCAGCTGGAGGGTTCTGAAGCCCACCCTCTTGGGATATCTGTCCTTATCTAAGAAAACAATTTGATTCTCCTCTTCCTCATTGCCTCCCCAGCTCCATCTGCCCCCCACTCCTAACATGCTGCATTTTGCAAGCATTAATGAATGAAAAAATGAGGCATGCTGGGGGCCAGTCTTTTCGAATGGGGTACCTTCTTTTAGATTCTTATACCCATCACCTCTGGAAATCAGCCACTTACTTGGATGCTTACACGTGGACTTAACTTTACACACCACATTGGAAAATATTATCCTAAGAGACTTACCACACAGAAAATCTCACAGCAGAGTGGGAATAGAACCTAGGTCTTCTGGCTCCCACTGGGGTGGGGTGGAGGATTAATCACATGACCAGCCTTTCTCCAGAGGGCATTATATTGACACTTGTATGTGTATCAACCTTGTTAGAAATGGCTTATTGGTTAAGTTCACTGGCTACAATAAAACCCTGCAATTTAGCCCTCTTCAGTCACAAAAGGTGACCACAAGCTGCTCTTTAGCACCCCCCTGACCACACTTTGGAAGCGATTCCACTAGATGTCACAATAAGGGCAGATTACACAATTGTGACAGGCCCAGAACTAGAGTCATGCAAGGAAGTTCTGGCTACCAGCGCACAAAAAATAAAATAAATATAGTGACTGAAGGGGCTGATGGCAAAGTAGCACTTCCGCTCCCCGCCCCAAAAAAATTTACTCTCCAGGAAAATAGGGAAAGAACAGGCAGCTCCATGTAGGCAGTGGCCAGTTCCGCCACCTCCCTCAAATCCCACTTCCTGAGTTTGGGGAGACTTTCCTGCAAGATCCAGCCAGATTCCAGTCTTGATAAATTCATTGGAAGTTAGAGTTTTGCCCCAGGGGAAGGTGGAGCTTGTCCAATCAGAAAGTGCAGAGATTCATTCTGAGTCAAACTTGTGACTCCTGGCAGAACTCATCGGGCAAGGTCCAATCACGGAACAAAAACACTGATTTTGCACAGATGCAATTCTAATGTCAGTATGCAAGAGGCAGCAAAGTGTCTGTAACCTTCATACCACAGTGATGACTGTGATATAAATACAGAGAAAGAGGGAGTCATGGAGATTCCCATCTTGTGTCTATAGGCACCTAACACACAAAACCCCAGTGATGCTGCTTGTGACAATATACCAGTGGAGAGAGGGCAAGGAAGAGCAGCAGGGAAAGGAGGAGAGGAAAGGGAAAGACAGAGAGTTTCCACCTGCAAGTAACAATAGCTCTTTATGGTCAAAGTGAAGGCAATAGAAATGCTTCACATTTTATAGCATGATTCGTTTTGTTGAGGCTTTGTTTTGTGCATTAAATTTTATGGCATTTTATGCGTGCTTCATAGTTTTGTAAAGCCCTGCATTAAACATTCAAGCACACATCGTGTTAACCTCCTCTGCATCTCGTAATGATACAACACACCCTAATTTTGTATAATATCCTTAATGCGAGACATCAGAAAACACTTTGCAGTGAAAGTCACTCATGGGATAACAGGAAAAAGGGAGGTTCTATCATGAAATGTAGAGAGGAGAGGGATGGGAAAAACAATTGAAAATCCCCTGTGCCCTGAATGGCCAGTCCTCATCACTGAAGCAGTTGTTACTAAGCTCCATGTTTACTTCTCACTGAAGTGCAACCCAATCATTTCCCCCTGGGTGGAGAGCATCCCTTTTGTGTGGCAACACTCAAACATTAAGGAAATACCCAGTACCCTCTGCTGTTTTGTTGCTCATTGTACATCACAACATATTCTGAGGATTGGGACTCCTGGGTTCTATTCCTAACTTGCTGTATGACCTTGGATAACTCATATAACCCCTCAGGGCTTCAGTCCCCCATCTGTAAACCAGAAACAATCTCCTTAGAGACCCTCTTAGAGTATAGAGTTCAGCTGTGGTGCTTTTGTGGATTGATCTTTGGACCTACTTGTCTGCAGTCTGGCCAAGTTCATTTCCATCTTGTTTCCATGCTTTGCTCTGGATTTGCTCACCCTGCAAGTGCCCAGGCCCCAGCATGCCAAGTGCGTGCTTGGGGCGGCATGCTGCAGGGGGCGCTCTGCTGGTTGCTGGGAGGGCGGCAGGTGGCTCTGGTGGACCTCCCGCAGGCGTCCCTGTGGAGGGTCCACTGGTCCCGCGGCTCCGGTGGAGAATCCACAGGTACCCCTGTGGGAGGTCCACCGGAGCCGCGGGATCAGTGGACCCTCTGCAGCCTCTTCTGCTGGAGATCCACTGGAGCCGCGGGACCGGCAAGCGGCAGAGCGCCTCCCATGGCGTGCTGCCGTGCTTGGGGCAGCGAAATGGCTAGAGCCGGCCCTGCCCAGTGCTCAGTGACATAGCAGTGTCACCATAACCAAAGACACAGCTTTCTTCCTTGTACAAGTAACTCTGAAGACTTTGTGGGTTCATGGCTTGTAACGTGTGCTGCTTCTCACTTCCTTGCTCCTCTCAAGCCATCTGTGTGTTTTGTATCCATCCTAAGAATAAATCTTTTGTTCCCATTGTCAAAGCAGAGGCCTAATGGCCTGCCTGAGCCAGACCCCAACCACCCCCAAGTAGGTACCGTTGCAAAGAGTGGCAAAAGTGTTGGAGGAAGAGAGACTGAGGATAGAGATGGGATTGGTGGAGAAAGCAACCTGGATCTTGAGCTTGAGGGAAGGAAAGAGTGAGGCAGGGAGAGGGACAGACAGGGCTTCCGTTTGCTGGTTGACAATTTATCATTGTTTTCTGTCTTCTCTTGGCATCACAAACCCTCTTTCTTCTCCTTTCATCTGTAGCAACTTCCATGTCTTCTCTGCAGTCCACTTCAGCTCTGCTATTCATCAGGGAAGCCTGCAGAGTCAGTGGGCCATAGTAAACTGACTCAAAATATGCTATATCATGAACTCCCAGCAGAAAGAGAGGGTGTCACCAGATGATACATTCCCCCAATGTGCCAGCTGTGTGAGGACACAATTAAAGATGTTATTGGGAGAGTCACTATCATCCTTTGGGAAGGGACTGGAGGCAAGTTGGATCTTCTGCCATGTCTGTTTCAGATCCTACCCCAGTCCCAGTGAGGTTATGAAGTGTGGTAGTCTGGAACATATGGATTAGAATGGAGTGAGACTCCACCTGCTGCAACATCTAATTTTGCTTCCTACCCAGTGCCTAGCCTGCAATGCAGCAGGCAAGAGATCGGCCTCCATCCAAGAATGTGCTGGCGTTATTACATATCCTGAGCAGAAGAGTATGACTCGGGATTCCTGGGTTCTATTCCTAATTCTGCCTCGCTCTCTGGGTTTGTGATCAGTTATTTTATGTCTTGGCTGTTCAGACTGTGAATTGGGGGTGATAATACTAATATGCCTTTTAGGGGGTACTGTGGGATTTAATGAATTCATGTTCGTAAAGCATCTTGAGATCTTTGAATGAAAAACATTGTAGATGTGTAAAGTATTAATTTTATTTATTAAGTATCATACTTTGGGGGAAGACAAATCTATAGAGGATGAGTTAGGGGAGTTGGAGAACAGACAGCTGTTATTCTCCCTGGGGGAATGGTTTCAATGCCTCACCATTAAATACAGCCATGAGAGTGTATAATCACGTGTCATGTGCACCATCATAAAACCAGGGTCTGGCTGCGGTGTAGTGTTGACATGATACTGATGAACCCAGCCAAGGCGGACAACTGCAGCAATGGAGTAAGGCAGGGCAGTGCACAAGGGGAGGGAATGGGAGGGTCTTTCAGCAGCCTATCAGACAGCAGAACCAATTGCAATGGCACCAGGTGGATCCCCTGGGAGCCAGTCTTACTGCCTGGGCTCCCAGATTTTGTTTGGATTCTATGGAAGGGAATTGGCTTCCTTCAAAGGATTCCCACCACCACTGCCCCTCAAACACACTGCACACTTTCAGCCAGAGTCAAGCCTTCCCTCCTTTTATCCCCTTAGATGCTCTAGGAATGAGATGGACTTTTCAAGTTGTGGGACAACACAATGAGGCAGGTCCCAAGCAAATCCTTAGACTTTAAAAGCAGCAAGGAAAAGCTGGACACACTGAGAGATGGTACTTCCTTGAGAAACATCTAATCCCCTTCAGATGAGAATCCTTAACCCTAGTCACCCCAGAGTCATGAATCACCCAATAAAAGCCTGACCCCTCTGCATGCCTTGCTGTCAGTTTAGCAATGGAGGGAAGGTTTTCTTTATGGCTTTCACTCAAGCATATTCCATCTGCTCAGTATTTCTGAGAAGGCGCATTTGTCAACATTTTTCTACCCCAGCCTCCATCTAGGACAGTCTGAGCTCCCACTACAGCAAGAAGATGAATACCAAGCTCTGGATGCCAGTGATGCTCTGTTACCAATATGAGGGACTCTGAATTCATTTAGTCCTCATGCTACAAGCTCAGGCACACCAGCTCCTCACATCAGCTGTTTGTTAAAGAAAACAGAATCGCTCTTCTGGCCCTTAGCAGGCTTCCCTGCAGAGCCAGACGGACAGAGAGGAGATTCTAACGGCGTGACATGGTACAGACCATAGCACCTCATGTGACAGGAAGGGATGTAAGCCAGATCTTGGGATCTGCAGTGTGTGGGGGGTTAGGGCACTTTCAGACCATATGACGAACCCATGGCACACCATGGGCCTGTATTTCCCTCTGATGTTTTTCATTAACTGCCTGGGGATCAAACAACAGTTCTTTGGGGAGAGAACCCTTCTTGTCTTAGTCCCCCTCACAGGTGGGCAAAGAGCCCAGGGCATTTCCTGTTTCTCCTACGCTTCCCGAAGCAACATAATTGTGCTCCCTGGCTTTGTCTGTAAGCTCTTCAAAGGCCAACAGACAGAAGCTTCTAACTGAGACCGGCTCAGCACAGCTCCGACTCACTCAGCTGAGAGATGCGCCTCACGAGAGACAAGCTCAACCCAGGGAGGAGATTCCCTTCAGGCTCACCTAGAAGAGCTGGAATTAACTGAGAGAGAATAAATACATTACTCCACAGGTTTTTTTATTAAACTGTATATCCACGGAGTACTGTAGAGATTCCCTACATCCAGCAGGGCTTTGATCTTACGAACACAAGGAGTAGAATGAAAGGAATGGTCTATTTTATGCACTTGTACCTAGCCAAGGATTCCACATTTTTTTAAAAAAAGTCATATTATTCATTTTCACTCTGTAACCAGTTCTTCAGTGGTGGTATCATTGTGAAACAACTAAAGGCCACTCATTTCTGATTTCTGTTGCCATGAGATGTGATACATACATTTGGAGAAGAAAAAAAATATGCAGAAATTTCTGCTGTGAAAAGTAGAAATGAGATCAGTTGTATTTTGAAGTTGTCAGTTAAAAGGTCTCTTGCCAACAAAATCTTTATCTAGTTCTCCCTCATTGTCTATCACAGCAAATTGCCTTAGAAATTGCCTTAAATAAAAGCCAAAATGAGACTTTTATAACTGCCTATGGTGTAGACTCATCCTGGTATCTAGATACTTTCTGTCTCATGCATCACCACCAGCAACAGTGGACTCTGAATCCAGCTGTGAGTTCTGAGGATGATTGGTGAGTGAAGCAGGATAGAATCCAGTTTGTTTTTCCTGCAGATATATTAGATTCTGCAAGCCCAACAGAGGTCTGTATTGACTGGTCCTTTACATAAACTATGTGGATGGGGATAGACATAAAGAATCAATCACAAATAGTTTGTTATATTTTGTATTATTAATTATTATTACCACAGTGCCCAGAGGCTCCAGTCAGACTTGGGTCCCTGTTGAATTAGATGATACAGATAGGGGCAGCCCCTGCCCTGAAAAACTTGGAGTTTTAAAGGCAAGCAACATACAAAGGGTGGAGAAAATCTGCTATATAGATTTTGTGTAGACATAGGCATTTGCTATACTTGGGGAAGATCTTCAAAAGCTCAGATAGCGGTAAGGTGCCTGTAACTGGGTGCTCACCACACTCCACTGGGTTCAGCCTCCTGGTCTTGCTCCCCAGTGAGTCAGGACCACTTCAAGCTGGTGCAACACGTATGCTCTTTATTTCTGTGTTTGGTCCCCACCCCACCAAGCACTAACTGTTTACAGATTATTTACAGGTTTGGCCTAGCCCAGGTCTCAGGCTCCTGGCTCCATGTAAGCCTATTCTCCCTTTCCAGTTTCCACCCTTCCCCCCTCTCCTTGGGCTCACTTCCTCCCAAGCATTTAGCCTCTGTTAAGGAGGCTGGCAGGTGAGGCCAGTTTCCAGGACAGTCCTAGCTAGTTACCCAGCCCCAGTCCATGTCATCTGATTGGGGCTGGAGCGGTAGGAGCTGCTTAAGGCTTCCCCTGCAGCACCTTGCTACAGTGCCCAACTCCTACTGACTTTCAGTGTGAGAAGGGTGCCTAACTGCCCTTTGTGCCTTTGAAAATCTCCCCTCCTTTAGTTTGCAATTGCATAAATAAATATTAGTGATCTGCAGCTCTGCCATTAAACCTTTGCGGATATCTATGAAGCATCTCAGCAGAAGTGGATCTTGAGGAGGAAAGGCAGTGTAGACTTTTCTGTGGCACTCATTACCCTAGTATGTAAGCACCTCACAGACATAAATGAATATAGCTTCACCACCGCCCAGGGTAAGTATTATCTCCATTTCATAGAGGTGTCAGAGAGAGAGGAAGTGACTTATCCAAGATCATGCAGTGAACCTATAGCAGAACCAAGAAGAGAGCCCAGATTCTTCTGAGTTTGACTCCTCTGACTTAGCCCTGAGACCATCCTTCCTCTTGCTTTAGAAACCCACTGTCAGGCAACAAATTATACAGAAAAAGAGCAAAAGAGAGTTTGAAATCTGCTTCCAATTATTCATATGCCTCATCAAAGGCTCTGCACTTTTACTTGTGGTGAGATTGACTCATCTCATCTGGACCCATCAGCCCTATCCCTTTCTTAATTTTTCCTCTTGTTATGGTCTTTTTTGATAAAGAGAATTGGCTGCTTGAACATCTCTAAAGCCAACCCATTCTCAAAAAAATATTTACATGCATAACCCCAGTGCACCTGGGACAAATCCATTCTGGGCCCAGAGCTGTCATCACAACCATATGCTTTGTGCTGTGTCTCTGAATGGATTTGTCCCAAGATGAATACAGTAATGCTTTAAAGTAGTGTATTTTTTAAATATTCTATCAGGAACATAAATCAGAAAGGAAGAGCATCTATGCTGGGCAGGTAGGATTCTAGGGTCACGTGAAAAGCAGCTGTGGGGAGCATTCTTCACGCCAAATCCATTGCTTTGGGATACAGCTACACAGGGCAGACTCAACAATATCTATGGCTCTAGATAAATTAGTAAATGCCTACCCCATCACCCTCACAGAGGGCCACCTTGGTACTATCCCTTCTTATTTTGCTGCCTTATGTGACCCAGTGTTTTGTGTATGGCAGACCCAGCATCTAAATTTTCCCAAGTTTCAAAATTTGGAAGGTGGGAGTTGGGCTCATTCTGCAAAGAAACAGCTGTGAAATCTGCATCTTAACTCTCCCAAAACTCTCCCAAACTGCATCTGCTCAGATCCTTATATTTGCTTCAGGCTCCTCTATGACCCAAGCTGGAGTTGTTTGTGCCAACAACTTATAGAGGCAACCATGTCCATTGTACACAGGTGCTTGGCCATCCCTGAGTAATGAAACACATCTTTATTGGCCGCAATTTTTGATTGAAGGCAAGGGGCAAAACTGCCCACAGTTTGCAGAAAATAAAAATGAAGCAAACCCAATGTGTAGGTAGTGAAAGCAGCTTTCCTGGGACAATAAAGACGTGTTTCATTAGGGAAGGTGGCCGACCATCTGTGCATATTTGACTTGTATCCTTCAGATCTGGGAAGTAACAAAGCTGATTTGACACTCACTTTTTTTTTTTTACCATAACTGCACTGGTATGTCTGGCTGTGTAAACCTGGCCAGAATTTTTGGAGTGAATGACACATGCCTCTTGCTCCTCTGGGCTTGGTCCTTCTGCGCAAAACTTAGGAATCCTCCGGTCTCCTTCCTCAGGGGGCAGAGATATTTAGCATGTGCTGTATCTGTTATATCTTGTACTGAGTGGCTATTTCCTGTGTGACTGGCAACATCAAACTTAGTTGGAATTACATAAGAGTGGCCACCAGGTTTGGTAAAATCCAATAGTGGCATTGTGCTCCCTATCCCAATTTTTGCTTTGTTCAACCTGATTTTCAGGCAAGTGTGAGGTGCTGTATTGACAAACCTGGAGACTGGTGTCCTCTGTTGATCCATGGAAGGCAAAATGTATGGAAAATGGCAACGAAGGCTCCTCCTCTACACGCCCCCAACTCCTATCGCTATTTCTCAGCCACTCTAGGTGTTCAAACTCAGTGTTCATTCAGTCCTTTGCTTCTCTGCTGAAACTGGCAGTCAGGCTGCCAATTGTGATGATTGCTTTTGTGATGTGGACAATGGTCGGCAAGGAACTGTGCTGAAAATAGTCATGTAACTCACAGAGGCCACTGAACAGCCCCCAGGACGATCATGCCTTTCAGACTCCCTCTTATTGTTGTTTACTCTTTGTTTCTAGAGTACACCGTGATTGTGCTCTGTGCTGCACAAAGGTACGGGACATGTGCTGAGAGAGCAGCATTAATGCCGACTCTCTCAGGGAGCACATTCCATGTGCAAGGGGCAGCACTGAAAAAAACATGGATATGAATGTGGGAGAAGTGGACAAACAGTGCATTGAGACTGGCATTCCTGGTGGAGTGGCAGGGATGGGGCAGGGTGCCATCAAAATATACAAAGATAAATGGGTAGCTAGGCTAGACTCACACTGATGACACAGAAGGATCCATTACCAACTCCCAGTTATCAAGGCCATACTACCACTCATTTCTTTGATGGCTATTCTGATGAAGATATGAATAGAAAGAGGTGTAAATCTTTGTGGTTGGCCTCTTCATGATGTGCATTTTCCTGTTCCTGACTTCCTGTTTAAGCTATCTATCTCTGCCTATCTATACATGCTCACTAGTGTGCTGGCTGAGCACCAGAGTGAGAAACTGCCACAGGCTAAAAAATAACCACCATCCACCATCCCCCAACATGGACAGGACATCAAGGTGAGTAGAAATTGGCTGGTAAACCCTGTGCACCAGCCTGATCCAAAGTCCATTGAAAAACTCCCACTGACATCAATAGGCTTTGGATCAGGCCCCAAGTGAAGCCACAGAAGCCACTGTGGGTAGAGGAACCGGACTAGTCCTAAGAGGCTGAGAGGGAAGAAAGGTATGGTTATTCTCAAGTAGCAGACATGCTGTGTTATAACAAATGAAGAGATAGGAGATTGGAACAACACAGACTTACACAGTAGGCTGCCATCTACAGCTCAGAAGAGATAGCAGAATTCTGGGACTCTCCTTTCCAAAGGTGATACTGAGGGCATGTCAACACTATGAAATTAGGTCAATTTTATAGAAGTCAATCTTCAGTAACAGATTTTATACAGTCGATTTTGCGTGTCCCCACTAAGCACATTAGGTCGGCAGAATGCATCCTCAATACTGTGGCTAGCATTGACTCACGGAGCGGTGCACTGTGAGTAGCTATCCCACAATCCCCGCTGCCCATTGGAATTCTGTGGTAAGCTCCTAATGCCTGATGGGGCAAAAATATTGTCGCGGGTGGTTTTGGGTACATGTCATCAGTCTCCCTTCCCTCCCACCCTCCTTGAAAGCAACAGCAAACAATCATTTTGCACCTTTTTTCCTGGGTTATCCATGCAGACGCCAGAGCCTGCTCAGCTGCACACTGCTTTTGTGAGCATTGTAAACACCTGGCGCATTATCCTGCAGTATGTGCAGAGCCTAGCTAGGAGCCACCAGCATGAGGAAAATTGTTAGGAGGACATGGACACAGATGTTTCTGAAAGCACAGAATGTGGCAATTGGGATATTATGGTGACATTGGGGCATGTTGATATAGTGGAATGCCAACTCTGGGCCCGGCAAATAAGCACAGACTGGTGGGACTGCATAGCATTGCAGGTATGAGATGATTCCCAGTGGCTGTGAAACTTCTGCATGCATAAGGCCACTTTCATGGAACTTTGTGAGTTGCTTTCCCCCTCCCTGAAGTGCAGGAATACCAAGATGAGACCTGCCATGACAGTTGAGAAGTGAGAGGTGATAGCCCTGTAGAAGCTTGCAATGCCTGACTGCTACCAGTCTCTCGGTAATCAATTTGGAGTGGGCAAATCTACCATGGGGGCTGCTGTGTTCCAAGTAGCAAGGGCAATCAGTACCCTTCTGCTAAGAAGGATAGTGACTCTTGGAAATGTGCAGGTCATAGTAAATGGCTTTGCTGCAATGGGGTTCCCTAATTGTGGTGGGGCAATAGACGGAATGCATATCCCTATCTTGACACCAGACCACCATGCCAAAGAGTACACCAGAAGAGCTACTTCTCAATGGTGTTGCAAGCACTGGTGGATCACAAGGGCAGTTTCACCAGCATCAACGTGGGATGGTTGGGAAAGGTGCATGACGCTCACATCTTTCGGAACTCCAGGCTGTTTGGAAAGTTGTAATAAGGGACTTTCTTCCCAGACCAAAAAATTACCATTAGGGATGTTGAAATGCCAATAGTTATCCTTGGGGACCTAGCCTACCCCTTGCTCCCATGGCTCATGAAGCCATACACAGACAGCATGGACAGCAGTAAGGAGTGGTTCAATATAGGCTGAGCAAGTGCAGAATGGTGGTAGAATGTACCTTCGGACATTTAAAAGGGCGCTGGCGTAGTTTGCTGAGTAGGTTAGACCTCAGTGAAAGCAACTTAGTCCCATTGTTATTGCTGCTTGCTGTATGCTCCATAATATCTGTGAGAGTAATGGGGAGACGTTTATGGTGGGATGGGAGGTCGAGGCAGATTGCCCGGCGCCCAGTTTTGAACAGCCAGAAACCAGGACAATTAGAAGAGCACACCGAGGCACACTGCACATCAGAAAGCCTTTGAAAAACAGTTTCATGAGTGACCAGGCTATGATGTGACAGTTATGTGTGTTTGTCCTTGATGCAAACCTGCCCCCTTTGGTGAATGTAGTTCCCTGTAAGCTAATCCCCCCTCCCCTCTTTGACCACAGCTGGCACAAGAAATAAAGTCCCTATTGTTCTGAATCCATTCATTTTTTATTTATTAAAAAATACTTGAGATCACTGACAATGCTGACTAATAAAAGGAAGCTGGGGTGTACACAGGGTTTAATAACGGGGTGGGGTGAGGGAGGAGGGAAGGACAAGGCCACATTGCTTATTGTAGCCACACTAAAAATCAAAGCTGTTTGAATGACAGCCTTCTGTTGCTTGGGTCATCCCCTGGAGTTGAGTGACAGGGTGCCTAGATCCTCTCCCTGTGTTCTTGGGCATCTGCGTGAGGAGGATATGGAACTTGGTGAGGAGGGCGGGCAGTTACACAATGGCTGCAGCAGTGGACTGTACTCTAGCTGCCTTTCCTGCAGCTCCACCAGATATCTGATCATGTCCGTTTGCTCCCCCATTAGCCTCAGCATCTCCTCCTGTGTGTTCTGATCACACTCACTGAATGCTTTCCTGGCCTCTGCCACCGAATGCCTCCATGTATTCAGCTGTGCCCTATCAGTGCGGGAGGACTGCATGAGCTGAGAAAACATGTCATCGCGAGTGCGTTTTTTTCACCTTCTAATCTGCGATAACCTCAGGGACGGAGTTGATGGGGGGAGTATAGAAGCATTTGCAGCTCCAGGGGGGAAAAAGGAGAGTAGACTTTTAAGGAGATACATTTTTGAGAACAAAAGGGAGTCTCTTTCACAGTGAAACAAGCAATTCACAGCAGGCAGCACGCGTGTTTTAGGTACAAGGTCGCATTTTGCCTTTTGTATTGAGCACTTGCCTGTATGGTGACACAGCACACATGGATGAGCAACAGAATTCAGTTTGCAGGCAGCCATGGTAAGTCAAAGCGTACATGGGGTTGGCTTCTTCCGCGCTCATAAAGTGGGAATGGTTTCAAACTGCAACACCCTTCTTTCCCATAGCAACCAATGCCAGTTGTGTTTGCCATTTAAAAGGAGGGGCTGCGTTTAAAAGGAGGTGCTGTGGTTGCCGTTTAAAAGGAAGGGCAGCACACCCCTCCCTCCATGTGGCTATTCTCCAGGATGATCCATTTTAGCCAAGTGCAAACAGCCAAGCATGCCTGGGGTCTAATGTGTTGGGGATCAGCAAACAGATGGGATTACGATTCCCTTACAAAAGTATCCCTGTTTGAACCAGGTGACCATGAATTATATCACTCTCCTGCGGCTGGCACAGAAAGATAAAGACCGAATGTTGCATGAATATGACCAAAACCCAGGACCATTCGCTACCATGCTCTGGGAGGCAATGATTACAGACCACTTGCTACTGGCTTGGTGTGGTAAAGTGTCCTACCATGGAGGACAAAATAAGCAGCCCTCCCCAGAAACCTTCTGCAAAGGCTTTCAGAGTACCTCCAGGAGAGCTTCATGGAGATGTCCATGGAGGATTCCCGCTCCATCCCCAGAAACATTAATAGACTTTTTCATTAGCTGTACTGGCTGTGAATGCATCCCAATTGCTCAGGGCAAATCAAACATTAAACACAATTTCTTTTAACCCCTGCAGTGTCATTACAAATGTGCACTCACCAGAGGTGCCTTCTCCGCATTCAGGGTCCAGAAACAATAGGCCCTGAGAGGGTATTGGCTCCGAGGTGATGAAAAGGTCCTGGCTGCTGGGGAGAACAGATTCTCTGCTTGCCTGTTGGGCATTCCAATTATTTTCTTACATTTTTAAATGAACATTTTATAATAGCAATAAGACACAAGAGAGGGAGGATGGTTTTGCTGAATAGATTCTGGTCTGTTGCCTAATAATACAAGTATTTCTACAATCACTGCCACACAATTCATACTGTATTACCTGATTAATTCTCTGGAGTGGTTCTCTTGGCTTCAGTACTGTGTATCACTCTTCTTTTCATTGACTTCAGCGGAGCTAAGCTGGTTACACCAGCTGAGGTTCTGGCCTGTACTTCAGGTATCTCTTCTTCCATCAGCCTTTAGGTAATATTATTTCCACTTTCTAGCTACAATGAGGAACCAAATCTCGTTCTTCGGGGCATGTTATAAATTGATCACCTTAGGGGTCAGTAAGGACTTTCCTTCCTTTGTTATTACTGCACAATTGAGCTGAAGCATTTTCTTTTGCCTTCCTCTGAAGCATGAGGTAGCTGAGAGTAGGTACTAAGCTGCATGGATCAATGGCCAGATCCAGTAAAGCGTGGGGTGGGACGTCAGTTTAGATGGCACAATAGCTTGAACAGTTTGGCAAAGTCCAGGCTATTGAAGAAAACTTGAAATTTAGAAACTCTTACTACCAGGACTCAAATGGATCTCTCTGTAGGCAGCATTCAGTGGGAAGTGCACTAGAACCTAGTATACACATACACTCCACTCCAACCTCCTCCCACCAGAAATACACAGCTCCCAAAACCAACACCATGACCGTTCAGGTCCCAAAATAAATACCTGCTTCTCTACAAAGGTACTCATCCACTTCCCCTTCCAGCACTCCCCTGTCATCAAACACAACCCCACACCCAGCCTCACACAAACTCACACAACCATTCAGCTTCCAATGCAAGCACATGCATTCCCTCCTCTGACAAAAGCCCCACTCACTCCCTGCTTCTACAACCCCTTAAATACCCAGTTTGCCTGCAAGACTCCCATTCCTTTATGCATTCCCATCTTTGTGCAGCAATGAGAGAAACATCCTCTGACAGGAGCCTGGCTAGGCCTCTCCTCCATCACTGGGACCTGGAGAACTACAGACAGCAAGGGCTGGGGTATAAATAAAAAAGTGGTCAAATCAGTGCTAGAAAAAATGACCTAAAAGGCAAAAGTCAAAGATAAATAAGAACAGTCCGTGTAAACTGTGTGCTCATCTTAAAAATAAACAGAGTGGCAGCAGAGCAGGGACTTGAAAGGGTTCCCCTCAGCAAAGATGAATGGTTTACTGAAGCTGCTCTGGGTTCTGTGCTAGGGGGTTCAGCATGAGTAATTGGGTGTTAGAAGCGCTTGCTCACAACAAGAGCCTGTGCACACCAGCTCCAGGGAGAGGGGATCGCTCAGGTTATTTATTGATTCATTTACTCATTAGCTTGGCATCACTGTAAACCTCCAGCTATAGCACATGGTGGCTTTGAACTGGCGCCCTAGGTGTCACAGACATTGTGACATGGAGTTTTGATGTGTGCCCCACAGCTCCCATAGGATTTCTGCTCTCCACTCTGTGCAGCTGAGCTGTCCGGTGGGGGATAAATCACCCTCTCCACCCAGAACAGCTCAGGGGGTTATGGGTATTATTTATCATTGTATAGTCCTCATCCAGACATCTGCAAGCTTACCGTCTCTCAACAGTCAGGGCAGGATTTCACTGTGCTGGGAAAGCTAAATGTGGGGAGCTGTGGCCTCATGGGCTTCCCCAGCATTGCTATATATCACAGGCAGTGTGTGAAACTGGAGACAGGCTGTGGGGACTGGACAGATATAGTATGGTCTGCTCGTGACAGACAAGACTTCCAGAGGACTGCTGACTTCATAAAGGCAGGTCTGTGGCGTGCTCTTCTTCTGCTCTGCAAGGGGGGAGGGCAAAAGGAATCATCATCATCCCCTGTGGCATCTGCCAGCACAGTTTGTCAAACTTATGCTCCTTTTCTCTCCTGAGCATGAGGGACTCATCCCCTGCTAGCACTCCTTGGCCTTGTCTATGCTGGGAAAATACATCCTGTTAGAAAACATGTCAGCTAACACAATGGTAACACAATGGTGGGGAGAGGGATAGCTCGGTGATTTGAGCCTACGAAACCCAGGATTGTGCGCTCAATCCTTGAGAGGGCCATTTAGGGGAAAATCAGTACTTAGTCCTAGTGAAGGCAGGGGGCTGGACTCAATGACCCTTCAGGGTCCCTTCCAGTTCCATGAGATAGGTATAGCTCCATGTATTATTAACTCTGATTTTGCCCTTACTGTGAACAAGGACAGACACATTTAAAAATGTTTGCTCATGGTTAAGTCAGGAAGAATGTTTAACCATGAGCAGCTAACATATTTTTAAACATAACTTGTTTGTCTACACTAGATGCTAGATTGTATTTAACATCATGTTAGTTAAAACTTGTCAGTTAACCCATTTTCTAACCAGGGGTGGCTCTAGACATTTCGCAGCCCCAAGCACAGCGGCATGCAGTAGGGAGCGCTCTGCTGGTCGCCAGTCCCGTGGCTTTGGTGGACCTCCTGCAGGTGTGCCTGCGGAGGGTCCTCTGGTCCCACGGCTCCACCAAAGCCGTGGGACCAGCGGACCCTCCGCAGGCATGCCGCAGAAGGCTGCCTGCCTGCCGCTTTCCCAGTGACCGGCAGAGCGCCCCCCGCGGCATGCTGCCCCAAGCACGCGCTTGGCATGCTGTGGCCTGGAGCTGCCCCTGTTTCTAACAGAAACACAGTATGGATTAAACACACTGTCCCTCATAACACCTCAGGGTCTTCTTCAAGAAATCCTGATACTGCATCAGCACGTGGTGGTGCATCAGGGTGCTGTATTAGCAGAATATAAGCTTGCTGCATCCACATGCTATTGTGCTGTAACACAATACATTGACATGGTGTCAGAATGCCATTGCACCGCGTGAAATGTCACTGTCTTGCAACCTGATAACATTTGTAATAGAATCTCAAAAGGATTTTGAGATCTATGAGCTGCTTATGGAATGCAGAACCACCCTAAGAAACTCTGGGCTATCCCAGGCTTCTGGTTCATCTTGCCTGTAGGTAACAGTGTAGCAACAAGTATAGTACAATATTCTTCTCAAGTCTGCCCTGGGATGTCAATCTGCTTGGCTTTCTCTCTCATTGTAACATGTGGGACTTGGTGAAGTTACAATGACTTGACATAGGGTATCAGTTGGTATGCCAGCGGTGGGAGGTGGCGGGGGGAGGGGTAGCCTAATAGTAATGAGGGGCACCCTATAAAAATGGACACAGATAGATACTGTTTGCACTGTTGTAGCCATGTAGGCCCCAGGATGTTAGAGAGACAAGGGGGGTGAGGTAATGTCTTTTATTGGACCAACTTCTGTAGGTGCGAGAGACAAGCTTTCCAGCTACACAGATCTCTTCTTCAGGACCAGATCAGAGACCTTCAGGTACTAAAGAAGAACTCTGTGTAGCTCGAAAGCTTGTCTCTCTCACCAACAGAAGTTGGTCCAATAAAAGATATGATTTCGCTCACCTTGTCCTTAGCTGGATAGACAGAGCTTGGATACCGAGGTGATGAGTACAATACAGACAGAATAGGAACTTGCTGATAAAAGAAACACAATAGCTTTTCAGTTCCTCCTCTCAGACAAACCATCTAATCAGATAAAAGCCTTAGTAAACTGATAGGCCTTGCAATGTGCACTGAAAGCCAAGAGACTCTGTGGGATCAAGCTTTGGGCCAGGAAGAAAGATCAGTAGTCGAGAGCTCTTCATTGAGAAAGACCCTGCCCTCTGTAAGAAAATTTAGGGGATGCCAGCAACAGCACCTCAGATGACAATTGGGACAGAGGATTAAGAGAGAATTGGTCTCTGAGATAGCCAGAACCTAAATCATATAGGGTTTGACAGAACAAAACCAAACACTCAAATTGCATCTAGAGGCAAATTAGAAGCCAGTGCAGAACTAGAGCAGAGGTGTAATAATCTTTAGGTGAGACACTACTAAGGAAGTCATTTCTAAATTGTCTTCAGGGAATGCATTGCACTGATCCAGGTTAGAGGGGACAAAGGGCTGGCTGTAGTGAGGTCTGGGTCTGAGAGAAACATTTGCAGTCTCCCAGGCAGATGGAAATGAAAACAAATGCCCTTGGCTAACTGTGCCACCAGGACCCATCTGAAGCCTCCAAACTGCAAATCTTATTGACAAATCCCAAGCAAACCTACTCAGTGGAAAACCTTCATCATTAATCTGCTACAGCTGCCCCCTCCCACCCAGTATCACCACTACATTGTTTGGACACAGCTAGGAGTACAATGTTCTCTTACTATTCCTTTGACTATCAGCCCCAGCAAGCTTCTCAGACTAATCTCTCTATAGCATCAGGGGCAGCTTTGCAAGCTCAGGCTATTGGTGAAGCTTATATTTTAGCCCAAAGCCTGCACTAGTTCCTGCTCAGCCTCCTTATTCTGTCTTTGCTCACTCAGGCAGCAACTTCGTTTATCAAGGCTGGTTCATCGCATTGTCCATGGTACTCTCTTTCAGTCCATACCAATGTCATGTGCCGGACTTCAGACTCCCAGGGTGTTGGGGAGAGAGGCAGCTGTCTGGCATGAGAGGAGACTCTTATTAAAGCACAATATTTATATATTATCATGGGCCAAAAACTAAATATCTCTGACATGCCCTGGGTATTCGCCTCAGCTCCCTTCTCCTTGTGGTCTCTCACACACAGATAGACAGGATCAGCAGCCTTGTAAGACCATGACCAGCTTTTGAAAAGTCTGCTGCATTCCACCCTGATCTCTAGTCATGAATATGCAGTAATTTTCAGCTCTTCTACATACCCTGTGCTCCTTCCTGCTCCACCTTGAGCCATCCACACAAAGTGCATTTTAAAATGTCCAGGTAACCTGACTCCTGACAAAGGCGAAGGGCCCCTGAAAGGCCTCCAGAAATGGAATATTCCAGCTGAAAAACTCAAGTGCACCTCTGCAATGCAGAATGACAGACACATTAAAGGCATCTATTTCAGCTCCTTGGAGCCAGATGCCTCCTCCTTCCTGTGCTGGGCAGAGAGCCGGCTCAGCATGGAGTTTCTCTCCCATTTCCTAAGGATGTCAGTCAAAAGCAGGCTCTTGGAAGTTCAAGCGTGGCCAAAAGGAAGCAGATTTCAAAACACACCTCTCCCCCCTTCCTTGGCCTTTTGTTTCCAGTTTTCCCCCTCCTCCCATCAAAGAAAGAAACAAGAAAAGATTTTGGAGTCACCAAGCCATGATCTATCATTCTTTCAGAAGAGTTTTTCTTAATATTAATCAACACAAGCCTCCTCCCCTGAGGGAGCAGTGATCTTGGCCGGCTACAGCAGATTTCTGAAGGGTCTAAGGCAGAATTCCCTTTTTTCTCACTAAGAGCATAGATGACTGTAGAGACAGCTGCCAGGTTTTCTGGGATGCTCAGAAGATAAATGAAAGTAGCGCCCTATTGCACAGTACTCTGAATGTGCAGAACACACAGAAACTGTGTCATCCCCACAAACCAAGCAGTTTGTTTGTCCAAAGAATTAAAAATATAGGGCCAGATTCTCTGCTTCACTGAATTTATGTTTAGTGGAGGGGGCGTGGGACCATAAGGGAACTGATAATGTCTCCCTTATTCTCTGCCTGGTCTCTGGCCATGGAATAGATTAGAGCAGCTTAAAGGCTACTTTACATGGCCAGCTACCAAGAATCCCCTTGGGGCTGTCTGCCAGCAGGATCACAATATGCTCTGGTCACTCCTCCTCTTTAACCCTTCCTGGCCCCACTCTGCTCTTCTCCACCCCTTACAACTATCCAGTGCCAGGAGGATGGCTATGCCAGCTATACACCTGCTGGAGACAGCTCTACACTGGGAGATGTTGCAGGTCTCTGCTCCTTCTGTGCTGCCTCAATGGTACAAAGGGAATAGAGTGAGGCAGAAAATCTTCCCCATCCTTCAGCCTCTCCTCCATCACATAAACCCAACTCTGGTGCAATTCTCTGGTGAAGAGCCAGAGAATGTCCTGAATGGCAGCAGCTCAGGGTAAGACTCTCTAGCTCCTAGAGTTCACTTGGGCAACTTGTTGAAATACAGTTAGACAACAGCTCAGGACCCTGCATTGCGAGAAGCACATACAGTATCTTACTGTTCTTCCTTACTCCCTTGGTTTCTGTTCAGTCAATTACACTCGAGGTAAATCACACCTCAAGCAATCTTGTTCAAGTGTTCAAGCAATCTTTAGAAGAGGTCTGTTCTTCCCTCCTCCCACAATTGATCTTAGGCCTAGTCCTGTCTTTAGGCAGGGTTGAACGCATCTTCCCAGGCTGAGCAAACAAGTTCATGATGCAGCTTTGTTACCACGTCCTGCCCCTGTATCTCAAAGATGCTCTTCTTGTCTCCCAAGGGACTCATGCCAGGTGAACTGTCTTCACAAACCTTGGCATTCTCTTCTCTGCCCACAATATTCCTTTTGCTCATCTACCATTGGCCTCCTCTCTGTCCCCCACACTCTCTTTCTACTATTAGCTAGTTACTTAGAGCTGGGTATCATGAGTAAACTGAAAGCACACAAGCCAATGTCTCCTCCCCAATCTATCTACCCAAGAGCAGGGACTAGATGGAATCTTGCAGAACCTTACATGAGGGAGTCCTTGGGCAGAAGAGTAATTGGCCCAATCTACCCCCCTGGGATCTCTCCAAGAGATAAAAGCAAAGCCACTGAAGGGCAGTCCTGTCTACTCCACTGTCTCCATTAGGTTTTGCAGGCAATACCACCTCCTGATCAATAACACTGATGGCAACTAATAGATCTAATAACTTCAGGATGATCATCTGATTTTTATCCATGACCAGAAGATAATCAATCAGTTCTGTCTCTATGCCATAATTGGGTCTGTGCTTGGATTGACAAGGGTCAAGGAGAACTAAGGAAGCTGGATACTCTGTGAATTCTCAAGTGAAAACCCTCTCAATAATCTTAACCAGCAAAAGTCTTCTCCTTTCCAGATCCTGCTTTCCAGAATAGACTCACTTTACTGCATTTACTCTACATCTTATTTTAAAGGTTATCTGAAAATATACTTTGTCTCCTTTGTCTACACCCCTTAATTTCCCTCTCCCACTGTTATTATTTTGCTATTTAATGCTGCATACTATTTAGGGACACAGTTTGCATGAAAGATTTTTCCCAAACAAAAAGCTCAGTCCTGCAAACCCATCTTTCACTCTTAGTTGTTTTCAAGTAATCAGATTGACTTCATTAGTAACAGAGTGCAAGATCAGGCTCTAAAGTAGTATGTGGCTGTACTGCCCTGCACTGGTGTTCTGACACTACAGTGATAAATGTGGGATAAATAGATTGGGCGGAAGACTCATCCATCTTCAGTTCCGCCTTTTCTTCTGATGTGACCCCAGAGGCTCCTACAAGATGGCTAGTCATGTGCAAAAACAGATATTTGTGAGTTTGTTCTAAAATTCAATTGTAGTTTTCCAATAGCAAATGAATTCCACAAGTTATCATCATTGACAAATGCAAATACGGGGACAGAAAACCAGCCCTGAGGCATCATTGGCTCATTCTACCTCCAAGCATTAGGACCACACAGGATACAGATACAAAAACTAGTGATGGGAGAATTTTGATTTGGTCCATCACAAAATTCAGGTGCTTCTCTGAGTCTTATTTAGTCAAAGTATTAGAAACTCTTGAGTCTGCAACGTTGCCCTTGGAATCTTTCTAGAACTGACTTTGCAGCATGACTGCCAGTATTTCGTTTCTGCAGTTGAGCCAGAAATACCAGGAGCCTAATTTTTTCTAGAGGGGCTCTTCTGTTTCTGCTGATCCCTCATAAAATGGGTAATGGCAAGATAAAAATAAACTAAAAACCCTGCAACTCATTCTAGAGGTTAAATAGAGATGGGACATGCAATATTTAATAAAAATAGAGGGGATTCTATAGTCTGGCTGCAGGACTACAACAGACCCTGTGGTTCTCTGTGGTCCAAGTCTGAATTATTTTTACTGTTTGCATCGTGGTAGTAATAGCTCCATTCAGCTATTGCGTGTGGCGCTGTACACACATAAAATAACAAAAAGATAGCCCCTGGCCCAAGAAGCTTACACATTGAATATATTAGATCTAGGCCACTTCATTCTTTGGGCTCAAATCCTGACCTGAACTCCACAAACTCTTCTGCTTAGGCTCATCTCAAAAAAGAAGGAAGAAAAGAAATAAAGGGAAGAGAATAATAGAGCACTATGTCTTTAAGAAGGAGGAATGCTAGGATGCAGGAATGCAGCTGCTGCCAGCAATTCCAACATGCTCCTTATTATAGCAGGATAGATGGGTTGACAGTCTCTTCCCATTTCTGTGGTTAGCTGGCTACAGGCATGCAGTCATTACTTTATATTAATGTGAGATGTGAACATTGTTTTGCTGGTTATAATTATTCTTTGAGTGATACAATCTTAAAAATTACAGCTTTGGAGAATCTCTTTTTCTGTAGTTCTCCCCAGGAGCCCCTGCCTGGGTCAGTCCCAATAACATGATTTTCCAAGGGACTTGGGAGTTTATTTATTAATGTATATATTTTTGAATTCTAAACCCTGTCACTTTGACATTCTGCAGCCATGCTGCCTGGCTGCCATATTGAGTGCAGGGGAGCACCAGCACCAGGCCTTGACTAAGAAAAGAGGCCCAAGCCGGGTTCAGAAGGGAGCCAGTGGCACTGGTTTGGGCTGAGCTTCTCCATCATTCTGCTGCAGAACTCAGGCAAAGAGTGGAAATCTTTTAGGTGAGTCCTTTTAGAAGAGGACTAAATAGGCTGGAGCTGGGATACCTCCTCTTCAAATGTGTCTGCTGATGAGATGCCTTGGTACTACCTAAGGAGAAAATGGAGTCCTTTGCATGAGACCTGCCATGAGAACAGGCACTGCAATATACCCCACAGACAGAGAAAGCTTTACTTCCTGCAAACACTAAGGCTTCCATGGGCCCATGCACCAAACCCTGGAATCCTCTCTTCTATACCATTCTTATGGAGTGGAGAGAAAACACTTCTGAAACAATTGCTTAAGCAGCAATGAAAAGGACCGGCCTGTATTTATCTCCAGATGAGACAGCAGCAGTGCAAACTTTTCCCTTCCCCCCAATACACTGACTGCTTCTTCCCACGAAAGTGCCTCACTCCGGCTCTGAAAGCTCTAGTGATTAGAGAAGATCAGGCACATTTAATCTTTGGCCACTCTGCTGAGTCTGCCAACTAAGAGGCCACACTTGGTAGAAGCAGTTGCGGTGATGGGTTCTGTGTTGGAAATACTAAGAGCTGGACAGAGAGCTATCAGCAAGTTTGCAGATGACACTAAACTGGGAGGAGTGGTAGATACGCTGGAGGAGTGGTAGATATGCTGGAGGGTAGGGATAGGATACAGAGGGGCCTAGAGAAATTAGAGGATTGGGCAAGAAAGAAATCTGATGAGGTTCAACAAGAACAAGTGCAGAGTCCTGCACTTCAGACAGAAGAATCCCATGCACTGCTACAGACTAGGGACTGAATGGCTAGGCAGCAGTTGTGCAGAAAAGGACCTAGGGGTTATAGTGGATGAGAAGCTGGATATGAGTCAACAGTGGGCCCTTGTTGCCAAGAAGGCTAGCGGTATTTTGGGCAGTATAAGTAGGGGAATTGCCAGAAGATTGAGGGATGTGATTGTTCCCCTCTATTCAACATTGGTGATGCCTCATCTGGAGTACTGTATCCAGTTTTGGGCCCCACACTACAAGAAGGATGTGGAAAAATTGGAAAGAGTCCAGCAGCACAACAAAAATGATTAGGGGACTGGAGCACATGACTTATGAGGAGAGGCTGAGGGAACTGGGATTGTTTAGTCTGCAGAAGAAAAGAATGAAGGCGGATTTGATAGTTGCTTTCAACTACCTGAAAGGGGATTCCAAAGAGGATGGATCTAGACTGTTCTCAGTGGTACCAGATGACAGAACAAGGATTAATGGTCTCAAGTTGCAGTGGGGGAAGTTTAGGTTGGATAGTAGGAACATCTTTTTCACTAGGATGGTGGTGAAGCACTGGAATGGGTTACCTAGGGAGATGGTGGAATCTCCTTCGTAGTGATTTTTAAGGCCTGGCCTGACAAAGCCCTGGCTGGGATGATTTAGTTGGGGATTGGTCCTGCTCTGAGCAAGGGGTTGGACTAGATGACCTCCTGAGGTCCCTTCCAACCCTGATATTCTATGATTTTATGATTCTGTTGACTCATTTCACACATGCCACCAAACAACTATCAAGAGGAATGACATTTGGTTATTATCAGCATGCAGCTGGATTTTAACTAGATGTGAAAGGCTCCCTGTCCATCACCACTCTCCTTAGCTTCCCAGGAGGTATTTGAAACAAGCTGCTAGGGTGGCATGAAAATTGGAGGTGCTGTATAGTTAATTTTTCTCCCTTATTTTCCCCCTTTCCTACCCCATTTCTTCTTTGTTTTGTAGGAGCCTTGTGCCCCAAAGGGTGAGGAGAAGGGGAAGGAATGTGTCCACTCCCATCTGGTAGTGGCGAAGGGAGAAAGCCCTGTCCTACCAAGGGAGCAGCCATGTGCTCTCAAAATGCCTCCACTTTAAAAGCCCTAGAGTTAATGCTTACCTGATGTTGCATACATTGGAGCTGCACATGTGACACCCACATTTATGGCAGCGGAATCCCCAGCCGTCATTTTACTACACAAATCATAAGTCAGCGAGACCTCCAGTGCGTCGCCTTGGAGCTCTGGCTCTAAGCCCCCACCCCCACCCGATTTGTACCATAATCTGAATATTTAACAGTTCACCACATAGCATAGCCAAGCCATAAATCCCTCACTGGGAGCAGTGATGGGAATGCTTACTTGGCGTGCTGCGGTGCCAGCTTGAAGCAGTTCTGCTGCCCTAGGCAATTGGAAACTGTCCTCCCCCCTATTCCCAGTCATGTAGCCACTAACAAACTCATCAGACAGGGGATACTGTCTGCCTCTACTCTTTAGCAATAAGCCATTCTGTCCCATACACAATGATGCAATCAACCACAGGACACAGCTATCCTGTATCTATATTTCAGTTGCATTGTAAACACTGTACAGCAGCCGTACTTAATTATTAACAGGTAACAACTACTCCTGACTCATGATAGGGCTTGAAACCCAGGTGGGAAAATACAGCCTTATTGTTGACTCTCCTCTGGTGATATGCCTGATAAACAACCTCTATGTGATACCATAGGAGAGATTAGTGGGGAGACACAGGCTAACACCCTTAGCAACCCGCACTGGACCAGCATGTGAAAAGCCTAGGTGAACCTTAAGAATGAGGGACAGGAGCAGCACTGGGGATACCATTGCCTTACAGTGGGATGGAAATGGCTGAGATGGATGGATGGACAGGAGCAGTGTGTAGTGGCCTTCACACTGAAGTGGAGATGAGACTGACTAGACAATGGCTGAGAATAGCTGAGCTGGGTGGAATTGGAATGACACATTCATGCAGATTACTTGATAATTGCACAGAGCTGGTATTATTCATTAGCACATGAGTTGCCCACTGGTTAGCAGATAGATAATCAGACCTGGCACTTAGTTCACAATTGGCCAAATTATGCCTTTAATGACCCTTATATATATATCCAGTCACTCCATCAATTTCAGTGGAATGATTCAGGAGGGGACGTTTTCAATGGAATGAGAGCACAATTCGGCCCACTGCACTTAGCCTGTATCTCAATGGGGACACAAGTTGCTCTGTGATCAAAGAACTGATTCATTAAATAGTCACAGGGCCAAATTTTCCTCTCATTTTTCACTGGTAAAACCCTATCACTTCTTGTAAGTGGAATGTCCAAACATGTGTCCATTTTGTGGGCTTTGTTTTAAAATGTACAAATTGTATATTCATTACCCTTTTAAGAGCAGTTGGCTACAAGTCTTTCTTTGCTCTTCATTCACCATCCTCCTCCTCACAGCTTCTGTTCCATCTCACCGGTGCAGGGCAGAAGACTCTTTGTGGAGGCTCAAAGTATCCTTGTCCCTGGCTGAGCATAATCACCATGTGCCTGCACATGCAGAACATTCTTCATCCATCCTCCTGTCTAGCTGTGTTGCTGTCTGCCTTGCCAGCACACACTATCATCCATTGTTCTCCATTCCTTTGTGTATGTTTGTGTTCTGCATCCTCCCAGCTCCTTCCTTAGCCTGTGGCCACCTAAGCTGCAGCTGTGTGAAAAGCTTTCATCATATCCCCTCCTAGATGAGCTTTTACATCTCTTTGAAGTGCAACCTGCACTGAAGGGACACACCACTGGCTGACTGGAGTAATAAGAGTTTTTATCTCCTGTAAGCCTACCTGTTGTGTAGTACAAATTCACACTAGTCAGTACACAGTGACACAAGTGAGGCCTTTACCTGCAGCAGACTTTGGGTGGGCAATGATTCAAGAGTATGCAATGATGCATGCACCAGTGATGAATGGATGTGTGCAAGTGAAGATGCAATGAAGTGCAGCAATGCACGGATGTGAAGTGATGAACAGATGGGCAATCTCAGTGCTATATGTAATTCTAAGGTTAACTATAATTTAGCATGCGGTGGTCTAGAGAGTTTGGCCTCTAGGTCAGTTATAGTAGTGAGATTTTCATTAGGTTATGAGGCTGTCAGGATGCCCACAGGAAACAATTCAATATTTTTACTCTTATTAGCAATTTTATTAACAAGCCAAACAGGATCATACACACTGCAATATAGCAAAGGAGAGAGAGAATACAGAATGTATAGAACTTGCATTAGTCACATCATCCCATGCGGGAATCCCTGAAGTAGGGGAAATGACATCTAAGGTATCATCATCCTGGTGTCTCCCACATTAGGATGCTGGGAACTATTCTTTATACTGGATTATGCTAACACTCTGCATCTCTTCCATATTTATGAGGAGTTTAGCCCCTTTTCCTTGTCCGAACAACCACACACACACCACTTATGTTGAGGGTCCCCAATTTCTGTATGTTAATCAACCATTTACTTCATACTCATTAGTATTTACATTATGTGGTTGCTATAGCATTATTGCAGTTTAATACTTGTGACTTTCAGTTATACATATTCCTTGAAAATATCCTAAAATATCAGCAATCCATGTTTGTGGTTTCTTGCCCCCTGCCAGTCCACTGACTTCTTGCACTTGTTCATCACTATCTTCAAGAAAGGGAGTTCGGAGCCAGGGATAGTCCTCTGAAAACTCCAGCTCAGTGCACAGCAGTGGTCAAAAAGGCTAACAGAATGTTAGGGATTATTATGAAAAAGGTAGAAAGTAAGACAGAAAATATCATACTGCCACTATATACATCCATGGTGCGCCGCACCCACACCATGAATAGTGCTACCAGTTCTAGTTGTCCCATTTCAAAAAGGATATAGTGGAACTGGAAAAGGATCAGAGAAAGACAATAAAGATGATCTAGGGTATGGAATGGCTTCCATATGCGGAGACTGAAAAGATTAGGGCTGTTCATCTTAGACAAGAGACAATTAAGGGCGGATATGATAGAAGTCTATACAATCAAGAATGGTATGGAGAAAGTGAATACAGAAGTGTTATTTACCATTTCCCACAATACAAAAACCAGGGGTCACCCGATGAAATTAACAGGCAGCAGGTTTAATACAAACAAGAAGAAATACTTTTTCATGCAATGCATGGAAAACCTGTGGAACTCATTGGCAGGGGATGTTGTGATGGCTAAAAGTATAACTGGGTTAAAAAAGAACTAGATAATTTCATGGAGGACAGGTCCATCAATGGCTATTAGTCAAGGTGGTCAGGGATGTAACCCCATGCTTAGGGTGATCCTAAACCTCCGACTTCCAGAAACCAGGAGGGGAAGGCTCCAGAATTTCCCTCTTCTGTACATGCCCCCTGAAGCTCTGGTACTGGCCATTGTCAGAAACAGAGTACTGAGCTAGATAGACCATTGGTCTGATCTAGCATGGCAGCTCTGATGTTCTTATCCTTAATTTTGCAATGTAAGGTAATTTCTCTGCCAATCACTTCTGTTAAGATAGCCCTTGATTACTTATGCTAACCTAACTGTAGGCCTGCTGGTTGTTTCCTTGTTTTACAGCATCAGTCAATACTCACTCATTACCTAGATACACTACAGAAGGTACATGCAGAGAAGCATTCATTTGCACTGGTGCACACTTGTGCAGTTACTCTCAGGATGTGCAGTGCCACAGAAATGAGCAGTGCCATGGGGTATGTCTGCACAGCGGCTTGGAAGTGTGATTTCCAGCACAGGTAGACAGACGCACATTAGCTGTGCTAAAGCTCCCACCTGAAAACAGCACTGTGGCTGCATGGGCAGCAGCTCCCCGTAGCCACCCGAGTGCAAGCACACCCAACCTCTGGGTACATACTCAGATAGCTAGCTCAAGCTGCTGCTTGTGGCACAGTGGCCACACTGCTATTTTTAGACACTACCTCAAGCCGAGTTAGCACATGTATGTCTACCCAAACTGGGAATTACACCTCCCAGCTGCTGTGTAGACATATACTCACAGTTATGTGTGGAGATGTGCAGCAAAGCATCGATGCTAGGTACTAGTCTTTTGTTGTTCTTTTTAGTACACCCTAATTTCCCATCCTTACTCAGGTCTGTCAAAGGCAGCAGGTGAAACAAGCAGCTTCCAACACTAATGGGAAAGTAAGAGCTGAGCTGGGTGTTCCCCACAGAAAACTGTGAAAGGCATTTTGACTTCGTGGCATCCCTTTTGCTCCTTCATTTTATGCCCTCAAGACACACACACACGCACAAATGTAACTCCCTGCTATGTGAGCACAGTCAGGTAGTTACACATCCACACAGCATCATCTGTGGCAGAGCACAACTGCAGGGGCTACTATATCTCTGTCTAGATACTTATATGGTCCCCATCCCTGTAGTACTGGTGTACCTCAAAATCTTTAATATATTCACATTCATAACGTGCCAGTGAGGTAGGGAAGTGCTGTTATCCCCATTTTACAGATGGGAGCTGAGGGGCTGAGAAGCTAAGTAACTTGTCCAAGGTCACACAGGAAGTCTGTTATAGAATGGGGAACTGACTCTGGATCTCCTGAGCCTCAGGCCAGCACTCTAGCCGCTGGATGAACCTTCATGTCTCCACCTACAAGACAAGACTGTTCAAAATGAAGCCCTAAGTGTGGTGGTCCCCCACTCCCAACAAAGGTTGGGTGGAAGTTGGAAGCTCTGCATGCCAGAGGTGGTTGAACCGAACTTCCCATGTCTTTTTCAGTTTCCATGAACAAACCTGGAAATTGAGCAATTGGCCAGCAACCTGGACCATGTTTAAGGCAGGATATGACCGGATATTATGGGTCATTTCACTGGCCTCTCAGTCAATGACAGAAATTGTTTGCTCCCAGCACACTCACTGGCTTCCAGAGTTAATGAAGACACCAGTTCTGTGGATTAAGGCCTTAGATGATATTACCACCAATTGCCCTCTGCTATGAAAGGGGTGTTTTTCTCAGATCCTGATGCCTATTAAGTGTGTGTGAGAGAGAGATTGAGAGAAATCAATTCAATTGTCCCAGCTGAAAAGCTCTCCAAAGTCTGGTCCTCCAAATCTTGTCAGGTGGCCATCGCAGGGTGGTTCTATTGCAACACACTAGGTGACTCAGCCACTTGGCACATTCACTTAGTCCAATTAGCTGCTGTGGAGATGATTATATCTTTATGGCTAAACAGAGTCTGTCCGTAGCTTGAGGCACTTTGTAAACTGGACAGAATAATAATTTAAAACACTCCAAACCAGAAAGTCATTGCCCAGCATATCAAACTCCTTCTGCCAGGAAAGTTAGCAAATTCAGAAGGACCGGGGATGAGGGGAGTGTGAACTGGAGTCACAGGCCATCTTTACACTGCATACTGTGGTTGATGCGAGTTACATTACCATAAAACCGTTGCAGTTAGTATATTGCTTGTACCATGTATACTTGTCTCCTTAAACCGGCACTGCATGTACTCACCGGGAGTGAGCTATGGGTGGGTATCTCAGTGTGCCACCCGCCACTGTCCAGCGCCCTGTCTTTTTTGAAGTTTTGGCAATGTATGGTAGGGGCAGAAATGAGTCGCATAAGGGTAACTGGCAGCAAAGGGTCATCTTCCCAGTGTGCAACTGTCTCCATACCAAAATGTCATCTAGATCTCATGAACTCACATGGCCCTCCTTACTGTCCTCCATCTCTGACAGAAGCATGGAGCTTGCACAGCTCTGCGCTATTGTCATAAGTGTTGCAGGCACAGGACACATGATCTTCGGGTATTTGCAGAGCTGTAAGAAGAACTGAATGTGCAGGGAGCATGGTGACTTCTTGGAGAAACAATCTGGGACATCATGAGAACCAATTCAAGGTTGTTGGTGGCATTCACAGAGCAGCTGCAGATGTTGGAGCGCTGTTTCTGGGCTGGAGAAATGAGCACTGATTAGTGGGATCACATCATAATGCAGGTTTGGGATGAAAAGCAGTGACTGCAGAACTTTCAGATGCGCAAGGCCACATTCCTGGTTCCATGTGCCAAACTCACCCTACTGGAATGTATTTGCGTAAGTACTTTGTAACTAGCACTTCTTAGGAAATGTGGATTTCTGCAATATCAGCCCTGTTCTTGCCAAATTCTGTAAGCTGGTCCTGCCTCATACCCAGCAGCAACTCCAGGCACCAACACTCCAAGTGCGTGCCTGGGGCGGCAAGCCATGGGGGGCACCCTGCCAGTCCCTGCGAAGACAGCAGTCAGGCAGCCTTCGGCGGCGCGCCTGTGGAAGGTCCGCCGGCCCTGCGGATTTAGCGGCAATTTGGCGGCAGGTACACCAAAGCCGCGGGACCGTTGGACTTCCCACAGGCAAGCTGCTGAATCCGTGGGACCAGGGACCTCCCGCAGGCGCATTGCTGAAGGCTGCCTGACTGCTGTGCTTGGGGCGGCAAAAAAGCTAGAGCCGACCCTGCTTATATCAGACCTCTAATATAAGGACTTATGTCTCAAGCTCTCTTCCTACTACACAAGGAAAGATTTAACTATCAGCTCAGCAGGTGCAGAATGACAGTTGAATGCCCTTGTGGCATCTTGAAGGGATGCTGGCATTGTTTACTCCCAAATTAGATCTCAGTGAAAAAAACAGCCCTATGGTTATAGTTGCCTGCTGTGTCCTGCATAAGATCTGTGAAGCATAGGGGGGAAAGTTGTCACTGGGATGGAGGGCAGGGGTGGAGCAGCTGTCTGCTGAATCTGAACTGCTAGATACAAGGGTTATTATAAGAGCTCAGTACACAGGTATACATCACAGGGAGGCCTTGAAAGAGCTTTTTAACAAAGAGCCATAGTAATGTGTGTGATTTGCTCTGCTCTACTTGGCCCTGCTGTTTTGGGGCCTGTTGGGAATTGTGTGGTGCTTGGTGTACATCTATGAACAGAACAGTGTCAATGCACTTATTAATTTTGCAGTGCTTGGTGCTCATTTATGATTATTACACTGTTAGTCACTGATCCTGTGAGTTGTGTCACATTACAGTAACAAGTATTTGAGTACTTTCAGAACTGCTAGATTCTGCAGCATATGTTGTGAACTAATAAAAGAGGAATTATGTTCCAAATAATAGAATTTTATTCAGTAACAAAATCAGTGCAAAGAGAAATCTGTGCAAATTAAAAGTAAATACATTAAAAATTTTATAAATTAACAGAACAGAACTTAATAAAGGGAAAGAACATTCATGTCCATCTTACCTACATATACAGCAACTTCGGCTTTCACAGGTCAGCATATATGAAGAAGTGGTTATCTTTAATGTCCCCAGGGTGGAGTGGAAGGCATAGGGATGCAGTCCCTGATGCCACATGGGATATTGAAGCGAGGTTAGAGTGGTGATGCAATGGAGTTCCTCATGGACTGCAGAGGGAGGCGAGCCTGGGATAGTTGAACCTGTAGGCCCCCAAGAGTTGGGAGCATCCCAACTGGGAGTCCCAGTTCCTGCTGGGACTCCTGGGCCTTTCTCCCCTCCTCTTTTTCCTTCTCCAGGCTATCTGCAACGTTCATCATCCAGGCCCTGTGCTGATGGTCTGATGCAGCACTGGGTTGCAGGATCTCATTGAACATGTCATTCGTCATTCTCTTCTTTCTCCTTCTTATCTGACTCAGGCATTCTGTGGGTGTAGAGGGGGACCCCCTCAAGGCCACAATGGCAGCAGCTGCAGATAAAACACACAGAGGTACCATTGTCAGTCTACTCACAATGGAAAGCAAAACTTAAGATTCAGAACTCCCTTCCCTTGCTCCCCATAACTTTTAAGCAAGACTTGCTCATTGACACTTCTGCTTGGGAGAACTCATGCGTGGCACCACTCAGAGCACCAGCCCTGGTGAGTGTGGGCTGCTTGGCTGAGGGAAATGAGGAGAGAAGTTGCTTGGTTGCATAAAACTATGAGTGTAGGGCAATGGCACTGAGTACTAACACCATTTTCTGCAGGCAGTGGTGGTGTAGCTGATATCTCACTCCTGAGGGTAACAAAGGCACAGAGAACACAACTGCTCCTGGGGGTGTCCCAAAGCTGCCTGGGCCCCTATGCTGCTAGTCTGTGTAATGCAATGATACCTGCCGAAGTAATCACTGACTGGTGTGTGAAAGTGTCCTACTGCAGAGGAAGAAATAAGGCTGCCATCCCTAGAAACCTCCAGGAGAGCATTGCAGAGTACCTCCATGACAGTTTCTTTAAGATCTCTCAGAAGGATTCAAAGGACATCCCTGTTTACATAAACAAATTGCTCCACATGCCCCCACCCCCAGCCTAACTACAGGGGAATGAAAAGCAGAGGGCATCTCTACTTCTCTTCATCGTACTGCTGCCTCTTCAGTAAACTAATGAAAAGTTGATAGCTGTGTCCTGTTAAATTGATGATGCCATCAGTACATCATTGTAATAAAAAATACAATTTACACACTTGCCTGGAGTTCCTTCCCCTGCTTCAGGCTTACCCATGCTCAAATGCTGGGACTGACTGGACTGCAGTGGAGTCTCAAAGAGGTCCTGGCCAGGGGCGGCTCCAGGCCCCAGCACGCTAAGCGCGTGCTTGGGGCAGCATGACGTGGGGAGCACTCTGCCAGTCACCGGGAGGGAGGCAGACAGGCAGCCTTTGGCGGCATGCCTGTGGAGGGTCCACTGGTCCCGTGGCTCCACTGAAGCTGTGGGACCAGCGGACCCTCCTCAGGCATGCCTGCGGGAGGTCCACCGGAGCCACGGGACCGGCGACCGGCAGAGCGCCCCCTGCGGCATGACGCTGAGCTTGGGGTGGCAAAATGTCTAGAGTTGCCCCTGGTCCTGTCTCATAGCATAGCTGGATCCCCCCTAGTTCCCTGTCCCCCACCCTCCCACTCTTCCTCCTCCACCTCCTTCTTGTCCTCACTGTTCACACAAGGGGCTTGTGGCTTGCACTTCTTGGAGATATCCATGGTGGTCTGTGGGGTGGTGGTGGGGTCTCTGCCAAGTACAATGTGCAGCTCTTTGTAAAAGCTGATATAATATGCCTGATTCAGTTCCTTCATTTTCCCACAGTACTATTGCTGAGCCCTGTTGTACCCCTTCTCCTGCATCCCGCGAGCAATCTGCCCATGGTTGTACATATTTCTTCAGCTGGTCTATAGCTGCAGCTGCACATCTCTTTCTCCCCCTAGGCCCAGGGGATCCAATATCTCCTGTCGACTCCAAGCCGGAGTGTGTCTAGAATGTGTAGCCAGCATGGCCAGCTGAGCACTTCCACACAACAATGGAGATTCACTAGGTGTCCTCGGCAAGCCAGACAATCAAGAAAAGGCATTTCAAAACTTTGCGGGGCTTTAAAGGGAGGGGGGGACTTCTGGTCTCTGTGACCCCTGGGCAGTGAAGGGCACAATTGTGACCAAAGCAGTTAGTGTTGGACATTGTGGGACAGCTGCTGGAGAACTGTCAGGGTCAACATAAGTAATACAATATCTACACTCGTGCTGAATCAACTTCATTACATTGGCCATGGCTCAACGCTGCTCAGGGAGGTGATGTTATTGTGTCTCTGTAAAGGGGCACTTACATCAGTGAGAGACAAATTTAAGCATAGACACATGCACAGCTAGGTCCACACAAAGTAGCTTGTGTCAACCTAACTCTGTAGTGTAGATCACAGCACAGAAAAAATTGACTGCACCAGAAGCAACTGACTCTTCCAGGAACAAAGATCGTCTTCTCATACCAGTGTCCCTAGGCATAAAGAAGCGGAGAGGGGGTGAGAAATATCAAAACCGTACACTACATCAGCAGAATTGACTCAGAGGAAAGGCTTGCTTTTCGAAGTTTTCCACAAGGCGTCAGCTGCTCTTTAACTGGAGTGGCGCTTGCAGGCGTCATCCCAGTTACTTTCCTACTGTGGGAACTGAGCCTTTTAAAACTGTTTTGACTGTAACTAAGGAATTAGGGAGATGGATGAAGCCAGCCGAAAGTGTGACAATCTCCTAAAGGCACACAGATGGTGAGCAGACTTCGCAAACTGATCCACTTTGAGTGATCACTTTCCTTAAGTGCATTTTGGACAGATTTCAACCCAGGGAAAGACCTGAGGGGACCTGTTACTTCTTCTCTAAGGTGAAAGAAAAAGAAAAAAAGGAATTGTTCTTCCTTAAAATATATATACACATGTAGTTATTTATTTATTTGCCCTTTGACATCAAGTGGAGCTTGTCTCTCAGAGAAATGTCATCCATAGCTTAGCCCATATGGAGATGGGATACAAATTCACTGCAAGCAGTAACCATGAAAAGATTTTCTCATTTCACCAGAAACCACATCTCCCATAGTTCCCAAACTGCTCAAGTGATGTATGGCTTGGTAATTGCCCTGAAAGATAAGGAAAGCCTTCTCTGTGGTTACATTTGATATGGGCCTGATATATGGGATCATTCAGAGCCAGCTCTGTGGAGGGTTTGCAGACATAGTGTGTAATATGCCTCTCCATGCTGCAATTCTCTGCTGGGATTCTCGGCTGGTGGAGGGAGGGATTCTAGGGTAGAGTGGTTGCAAATTGCTTTACCACATCTAACGTCCCTTTCATAGCAGTCTCAGTCAGTTCTGAACATGATGAGGAAAGTTAACAGGGGTTTATAATTGCTCCAGAGTCTCCTCTTCAGTACTGACATATCTGAAGGGTGTAAACATCAAGTAGGGAAAGAAATTTTAGGGTGGTCCCAGAGGGTAAATCTAGAGGATCCCAGGGGAGAGGAGGATGAGCAAGAGAAACATTGAGTTTGAATATAGAGAAAAGCTTCTGAATGGTGAGGACTGTGGACCCATCTCCCAAGGGGAGTGCTAGGAGAACATAAATGATCTGGAAAAAGGGGTAAACAGTGAGGTAGCAAAATTTGCAAATGATACAAAATTACTCAGCATAGTCAAGTCCAAAGCAGACTGCAAAGAGTTGCAAAGGGATCTCACAAAACTGGGTGACAAGGCAACAAATGGTTGATGAAATTCAATCTTGATAAATGCAAAGCAACGCCAATTAGAAAACAATTCCACCTATACATACAAGATGATGGGGTCTAAATTAGCTGTTACCACTCAAGAAAGAGATCTTGTAGGCATCATGGATAGTTCTCTGAAAACATCCTCTCAATGCGCAGCAGCAGTAAAAAAAAGCTAACGATGTTAGGAACCATTAGGAAAGGGATAGATGACAGAAAATATCAATACGTCTCTATATAAATACATGGTACATCTACACCTTGAATACTGCATGCAGTTATGGTCACCCCATCTCAAAACAGGTATATTAGAAATGGAAAAGGTACAGAGAAGGGCAACAAAAATGATTAGAGGTATGGAACAGCTTCCATATGAGGAGAGATTAATAAGACTGGGACTTTTCAGTTTGGAAAAGAGTTGACTTAGAGGGGATATGATAGAGGTCTGTAAAATCATGACTGGTGTGGAGAAAGTGAATAAGGAAGTGTTATTTACTCCTTCCCATAACATAACAACCAAGAGTCACCTGATTAAATCAATAGGCAGTGGGTTTAAAACAGAAGGAAGCATTTCTTCACATAACATGCAGTTAACCTGTGGAACTCATTGCCAGGGGATGTTTTGAAGGCCAAAACTATAATGGGGTTCAAAATAAGAACTAGATAAGTTCATGGAGGATAGGTCTATCAGTAGCTATTAGCTAAGATGGGCAAGGATGCTCTGAGTGTCCCTAGCCTCTGATTGCTAGAAGCTGGAAGTTGACAACAAGGGACGTATCACTCAATGCTTGCCTGTTCTGTTCATTCCCTCTGAAGCTCCTGGCTTTGCCCACTGTCGGAAGACAAGAGTCGGATGGCAGGTTTGTATAATTTTTGGTGGTGCCCAAAATAGGTCCAACCTCCCCGCCCCCATCCCCACCTGCCTTGTAAGCTGATATATATTTTTTTAAATAATGTAAAAATGGACTGGAAACAGTAAGCATTTAACAGTTCCCCTATATCACAATGTCACTATCATAAGAAAAATTTATTTAACTAAGAATATCAATTTTATTAATACTCTTTTGAATATGGAAACAACCAAGTACTTGTGGATCAATAACCCACAAAAGCAAGAAGCTCTGTCTAATTCTCTACTGTACTCTAACCACGTAAATCTTGATAGCCAAGATGGATGAAAACTCATTTTCTTATCTTTTAGATTTGCTGCATCTTTCTTTTGTATAACTTCAGTTTGCAAGGTGGGTGTAAAACTCAGGCCATCACTTGATAAATTACCCTTTTGTTCTTTTTCTCTAGGTAACTTTATTAAGAATTTACCCTTTGTTCATTATTGTTACACAAAATTAATGGAGTGGGGCTGAGGGGTTTGGAGTGTGGGACGGGGCTTAGGGCTGGAGCAGAAGGTTGGAGTGTGGGTGGATGAGGGCTCTGGCTGGGGGTGAGGGGTTTGGGGTTTGAGAGGGGCTCAGGCACAGGGCCGGAGTGCGGGGGTGAGGGCTGCGGGTGTGGCCTGGGATGAGGAGTTTGAGGTGTGGGAGGGGGCTCAGGGCTACAGTAGAGGGTTGGGGTATGAGGGAATGAGGGCTCTGGTTGGGGGTGCAGGATTTGGGGTGGAGCTGGAGATGCTGCTCTCTGAGGCTGAAGAGCAGGCAGACGTGGATTATTGACATGGCTGTGCAGAGCATTACTACTGGGGATGTATACTGATTTAACTGGATTTGTTGTTTTAACTATTATACAAATATTTCAGCCTAGTAACCAAGATGAAAGGAATCTAAAAGGGTAAATCTTCATTAATGTGCACAGGAAGGTAAATGCATAACTCCATTATTGGGGACATGGCCAGCCTGAAAGCCATATATTGTAAACTAGTATTTCTTTACCTATTTATGACTTTCTCACAGTCTGCGCATCTCTTATCTTGGACACTGAAAATCAGTTAAGGTGCTTCCAAGTTCTCAGTGCTGTAACGTTTGGGTTGCGAACACTTGATGGAAATTTGTCTTTGCTGTAAAACCAGTGTTTTCAATGGAATTTAAAAGAATAACGGGGGGACATTTTTCTGTGGGTCTTGAAGGTTTGTTTTTATAAAACTAATTTTTTAGCTAAAGTGAAGTTGTCACCTTACTAAGGGCTTGTTCACACTGGGGTTTCACACTGAGATACACTGTGCCAGCACAAGTCATGATTAACTGGGCATGGATTGTTTACACTAAGGGCTAGCACGAATGCAGCTATGTTGGGGTAAAATAACCCAGTGCAGACAAGGCCTACAAGTCAGACAGTCTAGCACTCACAGCAATGCATCCCTAAGAACCACTTATAAAGAACAAAAGAAAGAAATACCAACTCCTAAGCAAAAGAATGGAGCCAGGGATGACAGGTTCACAGTGCAGGACAGGGCTCAGGGCTGAGGCAGAGGGTTGGGGTTGTGGGGGTGAGGGCTCTGGCTGGGGGTGCAAGCTCTGGGGCGGGGCTGGGCTGGGGATGAGAAGTTCAAATTTTTGGGTGCAGCAGGCAGGCTGGGACAGAGAGGAGGACTCTCCCCAGCACTCTCCCTGCCGACAGCAGCGAACTCTGGAGGAGGGGCCCTTCCACTCCTTCCCTTCCCTTCCAGCACAACACTCACCCAAGGACCAGGCTGCTGCTCAGAAGGTCCAGACAGGATAAGCCCTCTCGGAGTCACCTGCTGGGGGGGAGGGGATGCTGCTGTGTCTCCTCCCTTGCTCCCTCTGCAGGCGCAGCAGTCAGCCTGCCTCGGGCGCTGCTCCCTGAGCCAGCAGTGGCTGGCTGAGGGAGCACAGCGCACAGCTTCAGAGGGCAGCTGCCCGCTGCCCAGAGTCCCAGGCAGCGACGCTTGGGGGAGGCACATGGGGGCAGCAGGTGGGGCAGTGGGACACTCTGGGAGAGGCACGCAGGGGGGGCGGGGGGGCTGGGAGAGAGACCCGGCCCCAAACATTGGTAGAGCCGAGTCCCCAGAGCCCTGAATTTGTTGGAGCCCAGACACCATGGGCCCTACAACTCGCCACCCCTGGACAAGACACTGTGCTAAATGGACCATTGGTCTGATCCAGTATGGCCATTCTTATGTTTGAGCCTCTGCAGTTTGATCAATTAAAACTACAATGGGCAAAGCCTTGGCTGATAGATTTCTGGGAACAATCCTGTACTGGGCCCTGGGAACTAGACAGAACCTAAAAGGGCTTTTCCATATCTGTGGTATAGTGAAAAGATAACTATCATGAGAGCTGCAGATAAAAATTCACAATGAATTATTTTCCAGATGCAGATAGACACTAGATTCGTATTGAGGATTCCGGGTAATGTAGTCCAACAAGCATTTCTTGTATTAACGCTACTATAATTAAAACTACCACTAGAGGGCAATCCCAGCTTTATGAGCACACACCACATTGCAGCCTCAAACATCCATGACATTCTACTACTGTATTTTATACAATACCACACAACAGACTAAAGGATATGAAACTGCACCAGATCTTTTAAAAACACTGCAACACATTGAAGTTAATTCATGCCATATATCTGTAATACCATAAACATTAATCTACTGTTCTGAAGCTATTTTAAAAGAAGCTAAATACAAATTTGGGCTAAAGCCCACTCACTGATTTCTGTGGAGTTTCACTGGGTAACAGAGCAGAACTTGCATGCACAACATCTGGTTGTCATAGATGAAATGCTGAGCTACATTCTCCATAGGGAAGGCTAGTGAATTCTTCTGGATAAGCTCTCAAAAAACAAGAGGTTATGGATAGATATTACTTGCCAGATTCTCAGCTAGCAGAAATTGCTGATTTACACCAGCTAAAAAGTCTGGCCTCCACATCTCTTGCTAGTCACAAGTAACCAGGATTCTGAGATGCCCTTTCGGAGAAGGAGTTTCTTCCTGGGGAACTTCCAGACATGTCAGATTTGAGCCATTAACTTGCTTGTCCAGCCCTTGTCTCTCGGGTATTTTCCTGCCACATTCATTAAACCTCAGAAATGTTTCTGGTAACACTGAGGCTTTGCTCTGAGAGATGGACATATCAGCTGAAGGTAAAATAGGAAAAGACCAAACATTTGAACAAAACTCAAACTTGAATCTCTTTATAGGTTTGATAAATCATTTTTTGCTTTGTCTCACTTTTGCTGCTGCTGTCCCCATGCTACTGGATCTGTCTGGGTCAGAAAGGGCCAAGATACCATGAATAAAAGCAGTTTTTTATGGTATCTGCAGTCAAGCTGGAAACGGGAACTGGAAGGTCCAGTTTTGTAGATCCACTAGGTTTGGATAGTTTCAGTTGGATAGTCTCCATGAACATCTGAGCTTTAGGGGCCTATCTGAACTAAACCTCTGAATGTTTGGCAGTTCCCTCATTGCTAATTGAAGAAATTATTGGATGATGGTGTTTGGCCTGAATTGTGCAGGAAGTCAGACTGGATGATCACAATGGTCCCTTCTGAAGCTTAAAAGTTCTCAGTCTATAATTGCTCCCTCCTCCACATCTCCATCTCTTCTTTAAGGTGCGGAAACTGACATCCCAATAGCTTCCACACAGAATGGGCATGAACCAAAAGTCTGGATCCAAGCTCCTTCAATTATGGGGAAATTTGAATCCAGATTCAGACTCTGCAGTTGGCTCCCATCTCTATAATGGTTTGAACCACAAACCTGGATCTGAACAGCCTAAACTTTGAGGATGTTTGGATCTGGATTAAGAGTTAGTGACTTTGAGCCATTTCTGTTTCTATCACAGTAGGATTTGGCACTTTAAAGATGGGATTTTGCTACATCAGGGCAGGACCCAGGATCCTGGGTTTGGGCTAAGAGAAGGAGGACTCAGTGGGTGGCAATGGGCATAGAGGGAGGTCTCTTCTTCAGACACAAATATTGGCATAATTCAAGGGTCTTTTCAGGCTTTCAGATTTTGTGAACAAGGTCGTGTCCCAGTATTGTGTTCTGATGCTATAGCAGTCCCAAACACAATAGAGCATTTATTTATAGGCAGGTTCTACAGCATTCATCACCATAATATTGCAGAAGTTTTCATGATGTTGAACAATACTGGATAACAACCCAGCAAAATTGGGTCTGTTCTATGAAAATTGGGGCCAAAGAAGGATACAACAAAGGATGTGCCGATCAAACTGCATTCTGTATTATGCAGTTTTTTTCTCTCTACTCTGAAAAGTGTAACAATAGCATCATGGGGATCCATAGTTATTGTCTCTCAAAGACCTCTGGGCAAGTTTGTTCAGTGCAAAATAATGGTTTTCCTACCAGTGAGCCCTTCAGACTCAGCCTGGGACCTGAGAAGGAAGTTGGGCTCTTTCTGGCTCGCACATCATCTCCTGGAATACAGATTCTGCCACTAGCATTTAGTTAACCAAACAATGCTGTTGCTGATGCAGAAGCCAGACTGAAATCCAGCTCCTTTTTCTGTAGCTGTGTTGGCTCAGCAGGATCAGTGGGGCTCTGAATACACGCATGGAGCAAATTTGCTATAGGGAGATGCCAGTTTCACACCTTCCCTTTTCTGACCATGACTGCCCTTTTAGGTTTGCTGCAGTGTGAAAGCCCCTCTTCACACAGCACAGTCCCTATCCAATCCTATCTAACCTGCAATAAGCTCTTAATTTACCTTAAAACCAAAGCTGCTGCCCCAATAAGGTTCAGCCACTTCTCAGTGGGACAGCCCTGATGAGATGACTTATCATGGGAGGTTTATAATCACATTAATTATTTTTCAGGTATGATTGCAAGGCGAAGTGGGGAGATAAAGCGAAGCAGGCAGGAGCCATTGTGAACTTGCTAACAGCATCTGAGAGCCACGTAGTGTTTTGTTCACCACCTGTGTCTGGAATCCAGCATCCTGAGATTTCAAGGCTATATAACTGGCTGTCAGGGGCCTGCTCCTGGGCCCGGGTCTTTGTTCTTGAATTTATTTGGAAACATCATTGGAACTGGAGTGAGGTGCTAGGAAGGAGCCTGAGGGGAAAGAATCCATTAGTGGAGAGCAGCACAAGGAACTCGGTGCTGGGTACCGTTTCCACTACCTCCCAGGGTTGGCCCAGGCAACACAGGCTTCCATTTGCAGAAAGGCCCACATCTAAGGAGATATGGAACTAGGGATCCCCTGAACATTCTTTGAACTTCAGGGGCATTGTGTCCAGCTGGCCCCGGGGGAGGGTGGAGGGAGGCAGTACTGGACAAACATGAATCAGGGCCCAGAAAATGACAAACAAGCATAAACTACACTGCTGTGCTACTTACATCCAGGCTTCAGACCAACCCTGTGTCAGCTCTGAGACTGCTGCAGAGACAGAGAGGAAGCAATGTGCACCTTCCAATTTCCAGGACCTCTAGGATCTCCCTCACTCTCAGAGCCACTATGGGCATTGCAGCAGTGGGGAATCAGGGCCTGATGCGACTTCTTCTGTGCCTGAGGTGACTTCTTCTGTCCCTGATCCACTACCTTCGTCTTCTGGCTCACACATGACGAAACCTTGGCCTGCCCCTTGCCTGCCCTAGATCAGCATCTGCAGTCATGGCTCCCAATGGGGAATCAGCAAAACTGACAAAAAGGGCCTAAAGAGTAGGGATATCCGCCACCATGAAGAACTGATGCATTAATCCTGGAGAGGGTTTGGCAGGATTAGCGGAGTGGTAATAAGACACCCTCCTCTCGCCTTTCCTATTGGTTGAGAGTCAGATATTTCCCCTGATAATGAAGAAAATGTTAAATTCTGAAGCAGAAGGAGGGTTTGAAGCCATCTCTGTATTCCAAACTCTGCCCAAGTGATCTCAGGGCAGTTTCTCTCCCAGAAAAGCCCTCCAGGGAGCTGGTCGAGAGGTTCTGAACTTACAAGAATGAACATAGACTTCTGAAAATGTTTCCCAAGTTAATTAAAAACAGTCCCAGGGTAGGATGGTGAGAGAGAAATTGAAATCAAACAATACAAAATCCAGCCCAAGTCTTTACCCCAGTCTTGGCTTCTCCCAGAGAACTCCTCAGCTCACTACCTAGGGCATGTTTCTCAAGAGAGCCTTTATATCTGGATGAGGCAAAAAGCCACTTGTAATTACCACTGAGTAAAACTTGTATCATTTTCCAGCAAGATCATCACCTCCTAACAGAGTGAGGTTTTCAGACAAATGCTGCCAGGCTGCTAGATCCCTGCAAAGCGATGGGAAAGCAAGCAGGTCCCAACACTGCTTCTTACACCACTACTAACCAAGTCAGCAGAATGCCAACATGTGGATTGTCATGAAGATGCACAAAGCGTTACTGTGTAATCAAGATGAAAGGGATATTTCTTTTTAAAAATGTAAATAAAGGAACGAAAAAGTAGTTGCCTGAGTTTATTAATAGAATTGATAATTGATTAATCAAATTGATTTAATGCAGTTGATACATAACAGCAGAGTGTGCTTATTTAACCTTCACATCATTCTTTATTTTGATTGGTTGCTTATGGACCGCCTTTTCTGGTGTCAAAAAGAGGATCATTGCTTTATTAGCAATCTGGCATCTGGTTATTTGTACCTGGATAATTACTATTTCCTTAAAGGGACACTGTCAGGATAAAAAATTACCATCTCAGCTATCAAATTCCTTCCCTGTGCCACTGATAACACCCACAATCATTAAAACCAAAAGATTTTTTCCATTTACTCTTACCATTGAAAATTTGTTTTCCACTTCACTCAGGTTGGAGAGTGAAGCAGGACTGGACAGTTTCACTTTCCCTCTCTATTCATTTTTGCTCTCTGAGTCTCATGGTATGTATTTAATCCCTGACACTGTAAGAAAGGTTTAACTATCCTTGCGAAAACCTGTTTTCAATGCAATTTGATAAAGCCGTGAAAATATCATAGCAAATTTTGAACTTGCCTTCTCTTTTTGTTCTTTTGACAAAGCCTGCATTTTGCCTTGATATTTTTTTACCATTCCCCTTTTGAAAAAGTGCTATTTTGTGAATCTGAGTTAGTCACTATTCATGTTTTACTCACATACTGTAAACTTTTAGACATACTAAGCACTTACTTTGGGATGAAGAAAATCAGACCTAGTTCTATGTAACTGAATGTGGTTAGAGCTGCATGAATGATGAAAAATGTTATATTTTAGTTAAACTGTTGCAAGAATCACATATATTTTCAGATGATTTTCCCAGCTCACTAAGTTGGGTCAATAACGAAAAAAATATTGGGAAAATACGGCAAAGCTATAAGCTTTTGGGGGCAGGAACTATTCTTATGTTTTTTTACAACATATTTATAGAGGGCTCAGCACAATGGGGCTCTGATCCCTAGCTGAGACTCCAAATCACTACTGCTGTGATACAATTAAGCATAATACTCAACAAATAGTACTCAGCCAGTCGTGCAATTCCATGGATCCAACCTAGTATCTGAGACTAAAGAGAGACACCCAGCGGGGAGAGAGGCACATGACAAATTGAAACGGTTTAACTGAGACTAAGGGACCAAATTTTCAGCCATCCTCTTACATTGCACTCAGGCATTTTGCATGTGGAAGTGAGTGTCTGAGTGACTAAATGGGGCAGTTAGACATTTGACTGCTCAGCTGGTGGGCCTCAAAATAGATCACAGTGAGAAAGGGCCAAAGGAGACAAAAGCAAAATGGGGACCCATCCATTCAGTGCTGCTGGGTTGTTCAATTTAAAATAGGCTGTTATGTGAGAGTGTGTTGCTGTTGTAAGAAGCATGCTGCTTATTCTACTTACCAACTGTTCCTTTAAGTCAATTGTTCAAGTGTTATATGAGTTTTTAAAAAGAAAACCATCCATCCCTCCTTCATCAGCTCGAGGGGGATTTTATGGCCCTTGGCAAACTCAAGGCTGAAGGCTCCTTTCAGTACAATATGAAGGATTACTAAGTGTGTATATTGCATATGATCCAAGTGCAGAATTCTCCCTAGTCCCTGGCAGTTATGTGCATGGAATTAATGCAGCCTACGCAACAGAATCTGTCCCTAAGAGAGATTAGAGAGGAGAATTATCTCCTCAGCTGGGCAATGGTCACCTATCTTTCGCCGTCACTCACACAATCGCTTAACAATTTTGCATCCAGTTGCTTAGCTCTGAGTGGTAAATAGAGCTGTCCCTGGTGAATGTGGATTACACGCATGCAGAGAGTGCATCTGGTGCACAAACCACGATGGGGACATTTGGACATACACCATGTCTCTTGTACGTGTGCCGTGAAAGTGAGTCATGAGTAGGGTTGCGAACACTGTATTTCAAAAATAAGGCACTCTTTTCTTAGTACCCCACCCCATCCCTCCACCTGATATTATCATTAATAACAACAACAACAACAACAACAACAAGCAGTACTCACCTACATTGACCAGGGATATTTTTTGCTGCTTTTTGCAGCACTCAGCAACTACTGATCTTGTAGTACAGAGAAGAAAAAATAAGGAACGCCCCTTGTAATAAGGAACAGTTGGCAACTCTAGTTCATATGTGTGCCCCATAAGTATGGAGCACATGCACATATGGCAGATGACTCTATACATGATGGGATGGAGGTTCATGTTCATGTGCTCTGGAAGTGTCTCTAATATGCATGAGCAGTGTGTGAGCTTTGAGTATCTCGTGTCTCAGTTAAGGTTCATGTGCGTGTGAGCCATGAGTGTATTTCACAAGTGTGGATAATGACTGAGCTGTGAGTGTGTATCATAGTGCGGGTCCACATATCTGTTAGATGTGAGTATGCCTCACAAGCATGTGTTGTGTGTGTGAGCTGCAAGTATCTCTTATATATGTATTATGAGTAAGACTATGAGTTGGTCACAGCTTCTGTGATTTTATATGACTTCTGTGACTTCAGCCCCGGGTGGTGGGGGTCCAGCTGTCAGACCTGGATGCAGGGCTCAGGCTTCCAAGATATATTGTTTATTGCCCATGTTCTGTCTGTGACTTTTACTAAAAATAACTGTGACAAAATCATAGTCTTAGTTATGAGTGTGTCTCATTGTGTGCATGCCATGGATCAGCCAGGGAAGAAACACTGCTTTGGTGTCACAAAGGGCTCTGCCTAAAGCATGGAGGCCCATCATATTGGGTTTAGAAAATGAGTGAAAAAAAGTGGTTGGACCTTTAAGGTTTCAGCTGAGGTCACAGTCAACCCCCCTCCTACTTCCCAGTAAATCTGTTTTTGTTAGGTTCATCTCATCAGCTATCTCTCCCAGAGAGTACTAAAGTATCAGACCAATTCTATTAAGAAAATATGGAATGGAATGGCATTTACTAGGCACATCTGGCAGCTCAGTGACCTATTTAACATGGTGCTACATGGGCCCATACTGCCCATCTTAAATCAACCCATGGATGGGGCTGGTTGTATTGCACATCTCCTACACAGAAGGAAGCTCAACCACTTCTGCCTCCCTATTCCCTCACCTTAATCCTGAGGAGACCTCTCCAAGGCCTGTGTGGGGACAGGTGAAGACTATGTGGGCTGAGTGGAGAAGTGAGTAGGAGAGGGGTAGAGCCAGGCCAGGGAAGAAAGCACATCATCCCTTCTCCAGTCTCACAGAGGTCCCTAGGGCACCTATGGCCAGGGGTACTCCTTGATATCACAGCTCCAGTGAACCACCATGCAAATGACCCTGGCCTCACACAGATCCTTTCTGGAGACAGGTTCACAGCCTATTTCATACTGGGATGAGGGGCCTTCACCCAGATGGTGTGTGCTGGCTACACTAGGAATGAACTGACAGACAGATCTATACAAAGACTCATAGACTCATAGACTTTAAGGTCAGAAGGGACCATTATGATCATCTAGTCTGACCTCCTGCACAGTGCAGGCCACAGAATCTCATCCATCCACTTCAGTAACAAACCCCTAACCTTTGTCTGAGTTACTGAAGCCCTCATATTGAGGTTTGAAGATCTCAAGCTGCAGAGAATCCTCCAGCAAGTGACCCGTGCCCCATGGGATAAAAGGGAAGGCCCTTTCATGGATTGAGAACTGGTTAAAAAACAGGGACCAAAGGGTAGGAATTAATGGTAAATTCTCAGAATGGAGAGGGGTAACTAGTGGTGTTTCCCAAAGGTCAGTCCAAGGACCAATCCTATTCAATTTATTCATAAATGATCTGGACAAAGGGCTAAACAATGAGGTGGCAAAGTTTACAGATGATACTAAACTACTCAAGATAGTTAAGATCAAAGCAGATTGTGAAGAACTTCAAAAAGATCTCACAAAACTAAGTGATTGGGCAACAAAATGGCAAATGAAATTTAATGTGGATAAATGTAAAGTAATGCACGGAAAAAATAACCTCAATACAATATAGGGGGCTAATTTAGCTAACACGAGTCAGAAAAGATCTTGGTTATTGTGGACATTTCTCTGAAAATGTCCCACGCAGGGCGGCAGGAAGGCAGGTCAAAAAGCAAAGAGAGATGTTAGAATCAAAAAAGTGGTAGAGAATGAAACTGAGAAGGTAATTAATACCATCATATTAATACCAATGTATGCCCACACTTGAAAACTGTGTACAGAGATGTGATCTCCTCACTCAACAAAAGATATTCTAGCACTAGAAAGGTTCAGAAAAAGGGCAACTAATGATGAGGGATTGGAGAGGGTCCCCATACAAGGAAGATTAAAGAGGCTAGGCCTCTTCAGGTTGGGAAAAGAGGAGACCAAGTGGGGATATGATAGAGGTATATAAAATCATGAGTGACGTGGAAGAAAGTGGATAAGAAAATTTGTACTTATCCCATAATACAGGAGACTAAGGGGCCCAAATGAAATTAATAGGTGGCAGGTTTAAAAAAACAAATAAACAGGAAATTCTTCTTCACGCAGTGCACAGTTAAACTCTGTGAATCCCTTACCTGCAGGAGTTTGGAAGGCTGGGACTATACAATGTTAAAAGGGAACTGGATAAATTCCATGGTGGCTAAGTCATAAATGGCTATTTAGCCAGGATGGGTTGGAATGGTGTCCCTAGACTCCTGTTCGTCAGAATGGAGATCGGATGCAGGAGAGAGATCACTGATCATTGCCTGTTAGGTTCACTCCCTCTGGGGCACCTGGCATGGTCACTGTCGAAGACAGATACTGGGCTAGATGGAAGCCCCTTGTGGGTCCTGACCTGGATACGGCCGTTTTTGTTTCTATACTGCAGAAGAAGACGAAAAACCTCCAGGGCCTCTGCCAATCTGCCCTGGAGGAAAATTCCTTCCCGACCCCAAATATGGCAATTATGTGGGCAAGACCCACCAGCCAGCACCCAGGAAAGAATTCTCTGTAGTAACTCAGATCCCATCCCATCTAACATCCCATCACAGACCACTGGGCAACATATGACATGATGTAAGCATCACAAGGATCAAACACACACACAGAGATTTTGGCACAGCCTGGGAGCTCTGTACTACAAGGCCTGAATACCCTCATCTCCCATTGAAGCCAGTGGGAGTTGGTGGCACTCAGCAACTTTCAGGATTGAGCCCTAGCCTGGAGGCTGAATGGAAATTCATCAATAATAGCAGGTCATGGTTTGTTACTTTCTTTTGGAACCCTTGTCTATTAGAACAAATGAATGATCATTTCTCTAGGTTAGGGTGGAAGTTTCCAAGCTATTATCTCCTCTTTATGGGGGTGTGTTTACAAGTGTCTCATTTTAGGAACATAAATCATCCTCACTTCAACTAAATTAGTGTTAATGCAAATTCTCTTCTTCACTTCTGTGCAGCAGGAGGAGATTCAAGTGCATCCAAATGGCCCAACACTTATTCAAGCAAGATTTCTGCCCCAAAGATTCAGGAAAGTGTCCAGTTCATGGTGACCTGGAGCCACATTCTTGCCCACGACCTCAAGGTCAGGCCTCAAGTGAATGCCTAGCAAGCCAGTCATATCCCAAGTTTGCAAGCATCCTTTTTCTTGCTAGTGCTTACACCTTAAGGGAATGAGGTTATAATTGTTCATACTGCAAAGAGGTATGTACAATCATTCTGCAGTGACTGGAATGTCTCGGTGGATTTATACCTGGGTCATATAGAATTCCATCTGCATTTATTCCATGCCCGCTGAAGAGGAAGCAGATTTTTCTTATAAAACACTGAGTCTACAAGTGCATTCATCTTTGTTATAGGCAGTTATGAGGGGCCCATTCAATGTCCAAAACAAACTGTCAGCAAATGGGAAAGTCAGGAGTTGGGCTAATGCCCTGATGGAACAGCCTAGTGCTTGGATTGTCTATTGCAGGGATTCTCAAACTTCATTGCACCATGAGCCCCTTCTCACAACAAAAATTACTACATGACCCCAGGAGGAGGGACTGAAGCCTAAGCCCATCCGGGCCCCACCGCCCCGGCATAGGGGGGACCAAAGCCTGAGCCCCACTGCCCCTAGTGGGAGAGAGGGGGGCAAAGCCAAAGCCCAAGGCCTTCAGCCCCAGCCAGGGGGCCTGTAACCTGAGCCCTGCTGCCCAAGGCTGAAGCCCAAGGATTTCAGCTTCAGCCCCGGGCAACTGGACTTGGGCTTGTCCTTTGTCTAAGCCAGACTTGATGACCCCATTAGAAAGGGGTCGTGGCCCACAGTTTGAGAACCCCATGTCTATTGGAAATTTTAACTTGCATTTCTTGATTTAACCACATAGGGGCATATGGTTATTAAGAGAAATCATGCAAATCTCAGCTTGCTACAGGTACACTGTCCCTTAAAAACTCAAAAACACATGATGAAAATCCTGACCTGGGTTACTATTAACACTTTAATGTTTAAAGGGACACAATTAGGTTTAAAAATAATATACTTGTAATAAACATATTCCCTTTCCTATGTTATATATTAAAAATAATACATTAGAATATTAAAATAGAAGGCTTTTTAAAAATCTCATTAACTTTTCACAGTTTATGCAATTTTTTACATTTTTCTTTTTTTCTCAGCTTGGACAATGAAAACAGCCTATTCAGTTTCACTTTTGTTGCTAGTCACTTTCTTTTAAGCAATTCCACTTTCCAGTCCTTGTGAACTGATATAATGCTTTTTTTAATAAAATAAGATTAAAAAAGAGTTCATTTTAAAAAATGCTGTGAAAACATTTATATATTGACATTAAATCTTGTAAAATCTTTTTATTTTATCCTATATTATTAAACAAAATCTAAATGCAGGGTGTAAAGTACTGTGTTTCTTTAAACCTGAAACCAAACCAGCGCACAAACTTTCAGCTCAGCTTGTTAAGTTATTCCTTTGTACAAAAACAACTTTAAATCAATATTTTTAAAAGCTAAAAAAAGAAACATAAAAACATAAAATGGTTAAAATTTAAACACAGAAAAGTTAGGAAACCTTCGCTTAAAGGTGTCTGTGAATGTTATTTCTGAACAATTATAGATATTTAATAAAGGCACAGAATAATCAGCCTACCTAGGTTCCTATAACAATCCCCCTTCACTCCATCATCTGACCACTTCATTTAACCATATACATGTAAATACAGAAAGATTTTCTTTAGTGTAATAACAATAACATGCAGCTAGTCCATGCTCAAAGATTATTTGTTTCATATTCATGAAATGCACAAACATCAGAATGTAAACATCATAAATCCACACATAATTTTCTCTTTTTTTGTCTAAATTTCATTATTCCTAATCATAGAATCACAGAAGTGAAGAGCTGAAAGGGACCGCGAGCGTCATTGAATCTAGCCCCCTGCACTGAGGCAAGACCAAGTAAAGCTAGACCAGTGGTTCCCAACCTGTGGTCCCTGGACATCTGGGGGTCTGCAGACTATGTCTAAGATTTCTAAAGGTGTCATCACCCCCATTCAACATTTTTAGGGGTCTACTAATGAGAAAAGGTTGAGAACTACTGAGCTAGACCACCCACGTCAGGTGTTTGTCTAACCTGTTCTTTAAAACGTCCAGTGATGAGGATTCCACAACATCCCTGGGAAGCCTAGTCCAGAGTTTAACTATCCATATAGATAGAAAGTTTTTCCTAATATTTAATCTCAGTCTCTCTTGCTGCGGAGTAAGCAAATTATTTCTTCTTCTACCTTCAGTGGACACTGAGAACAATTAATCACCATCCTCTGTTATAACCACCCTTTACATAATTGAAGACTATTATAAGGTTCCCCCCTCAGTCTTCTTTTCTCAAGACTAAACATGCCCAGATTTTTAAACCTTTCCACATAAGCCAGGTTCTCTAAACCTTTTTACCTTTTAACTCTAGACTCACTCCAATTTGTTCACATCTTTCCTAAAGCCTGACAGAACTGGACACAGTATTCCAGATGAGGTCTTACTAGTGCTGAACAGAGCAGGACAATTTCCTCCCATATCTTACGTACAACACTCCTATTAATACACTCCAGAATGATATTAACCTTTCTTGCAACTGCATCCACACTATTGGCTCATATTTAGTTTGTGAGCCTCTATAACCCTCAAATAACCCTCTATAACCCAAGCAAGCCCAAATTAGCTTCTATTATATCTCATTGGTTACTCGGAAGTCCACAACACAGTTCCCTTAAAGTAACCCAGCCTCGGGCCTCCACCTAGTTTCCCAAGTCAGATATGATGAGGATTATTGAAAATCTTATTTCATCATATAAAAGAAAAGGTTCTACCAATCCCAAAGGATTGGACACATTACCTCTCAGGATAATGAGTATTCCAGATCTTACCCAAATACATGCTTATAGACAATTCTTATTAACTAAACTAATATTGATTAAAAAAAAGAAAGAGAGTGTATGGTTAAAAGATCAATATACATACAGACAGGACTTCAATTCTTGAGGTTCAGATTAATAGCAGAGATGGTGAGCTTTGTAGTTGCAAAGAGTTCTTTTAGAATTTAGTCCATAGGTTATAGTTCAGTGTCCAATATCATATTCAAGGTGAACTAGCTTAACTGGGATCTCAATCTTGTGACTCAAACTTCCCCAGATGAAGCTTAAGCAGATCTGAGATTAAAAGGATTGGGCACCAATCATCTTTTATACAATTCAGTCCTTCTTTGACAGGTTGGAGTCGCTTGGGGAACATTAGGCCCTCATTTCCTAAGCATCGTTATTAATTATTCACACAGATTAACATAAGGCAATTGCCTGTGCTTCCACCATTCGCAAATGATTTGCTATACATTTCAAAGAGAGATTAATACAGCAATATTCTATGTTTACAGTTCATTTAAATGCTAGGATGTTCTTTTGATCTCTGAATTAACAGAATACAGCATAGACAGGGACTGTTGATTACATTGTTGACCACTACCAATATATATGTAAATACACAAAAACACAAACACTATCTCCTCATATGTCCTTAAGGGTTGAATTTGAGTCATTCATCCTGCAGGATGCTTAACCCTTTCTGGTCATGTGTCACAGCAGTACTACTGCCTAGCCAATTATTCTCCATTTTGTAGCTGTGCATTTGATTTTTCCTTCCTCAGTGTAATAATTTGCACTTGTCTTTATTGAATTTAATCTTGTTGATTTTGGACCAATTCTCTAATATGTCAAGGTTGTTTTGAATTCTAATCCTGCCTTCCAAATGGCTTGCAACCCCTCCCAGCTTGGTATCATCCATTATTTTTATAAGCATATTTTCCATCCCATTATTGAAATCATTAATTAAAATAATGAAAAATACCAGAGCCTGGTCGTACCCCTGTGACAACCCACTAAATATGCCCTCCCAGTTTGTGAGGAAACCATTGATAACTACTCTGTGAGTACAGTCTTTCAACCAGTTGTGCACCCACCTTATTGTAATCTCATCTAGTCCAAATTTCCCTAGTTTGTCTATGAGACTGTCATGTCTGATTGTATCAAAAGCCTTACTAAAATCAAGATATATCACGTCTACTGCTTCCCCCATCTTCTAGGCCTGTAGCTCTGCCAAAGAAGGAAATTAGATTAGGCTGGAATGATTTGTTCTGGACAAATCCATGCTGCCTATTTCTTGTAACCCTATTATCCTCTAGGTGCTTGCAAACTGATTATTTAATAATTTGTCCTAGAAACTTTCCAGATATCTAAGTTAGACTGACTGGTCTATAATTCCCCAAGTCCTCTGTGTCCCTCTTTTTAATGATAGGTACTCTGTTTGCCCTTCTCCAGTCCTCTGGGATTTCACCTGTCCTCCATGAGTTCTTGAAGATAATTGCTAATGGTTCTGAGATTGCTCTAGCTAGTTTCTTAAGTAACCTAGGATGAATTCCATCGGGCCCTGCCAACTAGAATATATCTAAATTATCTAAATATTCTTTAACCTATGTTGGCTTGTGTTCCTTCCCCCTTGTTGTTAATATTAATTGTGTTAAGTATTGAGTCACAATTAACCTTTTTAGTGAAGACTGAAGCAAAATAGGCATTAATCACCTCAACATTCTTGTTGTTATCCATTATTAGCTCTCCTTCTTTACTAACTAGTGGACCTGCACTTTCCTTTGTCTTTCTCTTGTTCCTAATGTACTTATAGAACCTCTTTCCATCACATTTTATGTCCCTTGCTAGGGTGTAACTCATTTTGTGCCTTACCCTTTCCGATTTTGTCCCCACATGCTTGTGCTATTGTTCTGTAGTCTTCTTAGCAAGTCATAAATGTTTCCAATTTTTGTACGATTCCTTTTTGATTTTCAGGTAATTAAAGAGCTCCCGATGGAGCCATATTGGCCTCTTACTCTTATTCCTATCCTTTCTTTATATCAGGATTGTTTGCTGTGGTGCCTTTAATTTTGTCTCTGAGAAACTGCCAGCTTTCCTGAACTCCTTTATTCCTTAGATGTTCTTACCTACCAGTTCTCTGATTTTGTTAAAGTCTCTTTTTTTGAATGCCATTGTCCCTATTCTGTTGCTTTCACTCTTTCCTTACTCTAATGCCAATTAGTTCACTTACTGACAGATTCACTCCTGTAGTGACTCTGGCCCCAGTACAGGAATACATGGTCCATTAGATGGTCTAATTTTTAGATGGTTGGTCCAGTGATTAGGGTGCTTGACAGGGAATCAGGTCACCCAGGTTCAGTTCCTTGTTCTTCTATGTGTCACCTTAGGAAAGTCACTTAGTCTCTTTGTGCCTCATCTATAATATGAGAATAGTAGGGCTTCCCTATCTCACAGGGGTGATGTGATAGAAGTATACTAATGATTGTGAGGCACTCAGACACTACTATAATAGTTACCTTAGCTAAATAGAGGAACTGAAGAGAAGCTGTTTGGCCTCCCTATTCAAAGGCAGCCCAGGTATGCTGCCAACCCTGAGGGCTTGCACCACCACTTCAGAGACTCCTGTGGAGCTTTGTGGAAGTCTAGAGTAGTCTGGATGTAAGGCCCTGCCAGCCTACTCCCCATCCCAGAATAGTTCCTGCAAAGGCAGGGCAGAACTGTCAAAACTGGCTATGCTCAAGGCAGAGAGATCCCCTGTGCCAGCAACGTTCTGTGGGCATAAAAAGGCCATAGTGTAATAATGAATTGGGACTTCCAGAAATATTCATCCCCGAGGTCTGTATTGGTCTGGAAGCACTTCCTGCGTTTATTTTGGACATTCCATGACTTTGGACATTCCATGACTTGATTGGCCAAAGCAAAAATTAATTAGACCCGGAACAGTTGTTTTGTTTGAAAGTAAGATGACTCTAGGCAGTAATAGATTGCTTGGCTAAATGACCTATAGCTGGAATCTAATTCTCTCACTTATCTTTAAAATAGTTTTCAGTCTTTGGAGTTGTGTGCCATGAAACGATGGGTTTTTTCAGTTCTGTGTATTTCTTTAGGGCTTACTGTCTAATCACTAGCTGAGAATTTGGCCTATTGTGTGAGATGTTGTCTATACTTAAGCTTTCAATTTACCATCTGTGCATGTTTGTACTCTGCAGATCTACTCCTCTTCTGCAGACTTCAAATCCAGTTCTCAGACTTGCTGTTCAGTACACACAATTCTCATCAGCAGACTCTGATACAGTATCCAGTTCTCAAAAATATACCGACTTCTCAGAAAATTAAGTGATACATACTTAATCCTTTTCTACAGACTCATTGACTCGTATCCAAGTCACATGGATGCATAATCAGTTATTCATGTAATCACTGATGCATGCATACTTCCCAGAACCCTTGCTAGCATATATCCTGTTCTCAAAGCCACTGACACAAATTCACTCTGTCATTAGAGCTGCTGGTACATACCCAACCCATTTGCACTGAACATTGTAATGGCTTTTTATTTTAAGATCATTTTCTTTCAGAATAATCTTCTGTACTAGTGCTTAGGGATTTCAAGTTTCCGCCTTTGAAATAGGACAATTTCTGTAAAAGTCAGAAACATGTCACATTTTCAGTACCCTTGGGCTCAGGTCCACAGCTGGTGTAAAAACAGAGCATACTGTGTTTAAGGGCAAGGTTGGTAGGTCTTGGTCTCTCTCTCTCTCTCTCTCTCTCTCACCCTCCTCGCCCCACAAACACTATATTATATTTAAAGGCAAAGTGGGTCTCAATCTCTCCTCTCTCTCACACACAGGCTGAACAGCTCTGATTTATGGGATTTACAGCCCCTAAGGAGCAGGTGACTGATCATATGACTACATTAAGAACATGGCCCACTGGGAAAAGAGGCAGGAAATAAAAGGCAGGTCTTATTGCTCAGTTTAAGAGAAGATGAGTGATTGCTGTAGAGGAACTGCTAGGGTTGCCAACCCTCCAGGATTGTCCTGGAGTCTCCAGAAATTAATTAATCTTTAATTACAGTTTATGTCATGTAATGAAATCTCCAAGAATATGTCCAACCTAAATTGGCAATGCTAGGAACTGCTGTGGGTGTTAGGTCTCTTCTGGCAAGGGCCTGAGAAAAAAGCACAAGTGAGCCTATGGTTAGAAGCTAATGAGAAGGCCATGGACTTCCTGGATTTATTGAGGACCCCTTCAATAAAGACAGATGAAGGAACTATTCAGAGATTCTAGTGAGAGGCCTGTAGATAATTCTTGCAGCAGAGGGTCTATACTTAATCTTGAAACTAGTGAACAAGAAATCCTCACAGACCCTGATGAGGGCTATAGGAGCTGGAGGACTAGGTGTCTATAGGAGAGGTGTGCATGGGAGAGGGTTTCTAGTGCAAGGATGGGGATTTAATTTGTATATTAATAAACCATACCCTAGAACCACACCCTTTCATTTCAGAACGCTGTTTGTGTGGTGTGTGACACTTCAACGCATGGGAGGGATTTGAGATATGGCTGAGTACCTGACAAAGGACAGGATAAGATGATCCTGTAACAATTGGCACAGCTCTATCCAGGTCAAGAGCTCTGTGCCCACTTACACCAACTGAAGGTGTAGCCCAATTACTCCAAAGCATCTGAGCCAGTTTTCCTCAAACTTCTCCAATCAATTCTGGACAAAATCTAAGCATGGGAATCATTGGTCCAAAAGGAGGAGGGAGTTTGTATAAGGTTACAAGGGCCATAAATACAATTTAGAAGGGAAAAGATCATGGCTTCATAACAAGGATTTCAAAGGCATCTCCGTGGCTAGCCATTATCATCTGTCTCCCTCTTCTGGTACAGCTCAGAAATTGTATCTATTTTGGTTTAGGTCGGGGTAATCCATTATTTTCTGTCAAGGTTCAAATTTCTTGATCAAGGCATAGTCAAGGTCCAAACTCCAGAGAAAATTAATAATAATAATAATAAATTAAATAAAAAGATGTTGTGGTTCGTTCAAAATCATCTGGCAGTCCGGATTTGGCCCATAGTCTACCTATTGACTTAGATCACTCAGTTTGACAATTTTTTTTCAGTTTTTGTGAATCAGGTTCAATGCTGGTTTCAGGAAATCCCAGCAAGAAGGCAGGGTTTGATTTGGACATCCTCTGCATTGTCTTAGCTTCATCAGAAGACTCTCCTCTTTCCACCACAGGAGCCATAGCATCATAGAATAGTAGGACTGGAAGGGACCTTGAGAGGTCATCTAGTCCAGTCCCCTGTACTCATGGCAGGACTATGTAATAACTAGACCATCCCTGAAGAGGTATTTGTATAACCTGTTTTTAAAAACCTCCAATGATAGAGATTCCATGACCTCCCTACACAATTTATTCCAGTGCTTATCCACCCTAACAGTTAGGAAGCTTTTCCTAATGTCCAACCTTGCTGCAATTTATGTCCATAGCTTTTTGTCCGATCCTCAGAGGTTAACAAGAATAATTTTTTCCCTCCTCCTTGTAACAATCTTTGTTATATTGGAAAACTCATGTCCCCTCTCAGTCATCTCTTCTCCAGACTAAACTAACCCAATTTTTTCAATCTTCCCTCAGATGACATGTTTCTTAGACCTTTAATCATTTTTGTTGCTTTCCTCTGCACTTTCTTCAATCTGTCCACATCTTTTCTGAAATGTGGCACCCAGAACTGGACACTATATTCCAGTTGACGCCTTATCAGTGAGGAGTAGAGCAGAAGAATTACTTCTCGTGTCTTACTTACAACACTCCCGCTAATACATCCCAGAATGATGTTCGCTTTTTTTGCAACAGTGTTACACTGTTGATTCATATTTAGCTTGTTGACTCATATCCACTATGACCCCCAGATCCCTTTCCACAGTACTCCTTCCTAGGCAGTCATTTCCCATTTTGTGTGTGTGCAACTGATTATTCCATCCTAAGTGGAATACTTGGTGTTTGTCCTTAAAGAATTATATCCTATTTACTTCAGACCATTTCTCCAGTTTATCCAGATCATTTTGAATTTAATTTTATCCTCCAAAGCACTTGCTTTCCCTCCCAGCTTGGTATCATCCACAAACATTATAAGTGTATACTCTCTATGCCATTAATTAAATCATGATGAAGATATTGAACAGAACTGGATCCTGGACTGATCCCTGTGGGACCCCACTCAATATGCCCTTCCAGATTCACTGTGAACCACTGATAACTACTCTCTGGGAACAATTTTTCAACCAGTTATGCACTCACCTTACAGTAGCTCTATCTAGATTGTATTTCCCTAGTTTGTTTATGAGAAGGTCATGCAAGACAGGAATAAAAGCCTTACTAAAGTCAAGATATACCACATCTACTGCTTCTTCCCTAGCCATAAGCTTTGTTACCCTATCAAAAAAAGCTATTAGATTGGTTCAACGTAATTTGTTCTTGACAAATCCATGCTAACTGTTACTTATCATCTTCTAGGTGTTTGTAAATTGATTGCTTGATTATTTGCTCCATTATCTTTCTGGGTTCTGAAGTTAAGATGACTGGTCTGTAATTCCCTGGAGGTGTCCTTATTCCCCTTTTGATAGATTGGAGCTATATTTGCCCTCTTCCAGTTCTCTGAAATTTCTCCCATTTTCCATGAGCTTTCACAGGGACACCATCCCTGCCCGTCCTGCCTAATAGCCATTGATGGACCCATCCTCCATGAATTTATCTAGTTCTTTTTTTAATCTTCTTATAGTCTTGGCCTTCACAACATCCTCTGGAAAGGAGTTCCACAGGTTAACTGTGCATTGTGTGAAAAGGAACTTTCAGACTACTCATAGCTGTACCCAAAAAAGTTCTAGTTTCTCCAGGGACCTGTTTCCAGATGTGCAGAAACTAAGAAACAGCTCCTGGAGCAAGTCCTCTGTTACCTGCAGGCAGGGTCGGCTCTGGCTTTTTTGCTGCCCCAAGCAAAAAAAAAACAACTTGCGGTGCTGCCATAGCGGCAAAGCAGGAAAAAAATTCAAACAAACCTGCGGTGCAGCCCAGAGTGACAAAGCAAGGGAAAAAAAACCTGTGGGGCGGCTGGAACCAGGGTGCAGTGGGGCTCCCTGCGGTGCAGATGTCCCTCAGCTAGTGGGAGTGAGGGAGAGGGAGTGGGGGGAGAGAGAGAACAGGGGCATCCATAGCTTCAGAGGGGCACTCGCCATGTGGCCCCAACCACTGCGCCACCTGCCAGGAAGGCTCCACACCGCTCCGGTCGGCGGGGAGGGAAGGACGTGGGCTGCCGGGCTTGCTGCAGACGTGACACCGGCTGGAGCAGACGGAGTGTGCATCCTGCTCCCAGCAGGGCGCTCCCCTCCCCTGCACCGCCGCCCCCAACAGGGCAGCCAGAGTGGCAAAAAAAAATAAGCCGCCGTGCCGCCCTAGGTTTGGGCAGAATGCTGCCCCGTAGAATCTGCTGCCCCAAGCACGAGCCTGCTCAGCTGGTGCCTGGAGCCGGCCCTGCCTGCAGGACAACTGCAGCAAGGCAAGTGGCAGGGAAAGCTGCTTTCTCAGCATTCTGGTCTCTAGGGATGAGAATGCCGCACAGTCCCTGAGTTCCCCATTGAGGCTACCAGCCAGGGGGCCAACTGACAAACGTTATTTTTGTTTTGTGTGATATAGATATTTGTCAACTAAAATCTGAGTTGAGACTCCTCAACTCCTTTTATACAGGACACCAAACAGCATCTGTGACATTAGATGTGAGTTGTATCTAAGGCTTTGTCTACACTTACAGTTTTGCAGCGCTGGCAGTTACAGCTGTGGTCGTACAGCTGTGTACGGCCAGCGCTGCAGTGTGTCCACACTGACAGCGACCAGCGCTGCAGTGTGTCCACACTTGCACGTAGCCCCGGCGCCGCTAGAGAGCAGCGAGCAGGCCGTGTGCTTTGTTGCACCCGCAGGTGGGCATCACGTGTTGCCCAACCGCAAGTGCCAGTTTCGCCTGGTCCTGCAGCCAGCTGCCAGCAGAGCTGCGGCACTGCACACCCCAATGGCTCATACAGCCACCTCTGCCAAACCCTCGTGTCCCGGTCTCTAGCAACTCCCTGCCACACACCCCTGCTCAGCCTCGTGCTCCAGGGGTTAAAGCCACCAGCGCCCCCACAGCACTGCTGCCCTGCACCAGCTCGCACACTCTGCCCAGCCCGCACCCCCTGCCTGTTTCCAGTCAACCCCTGCTGCACCTCACTGCCTGAAGCCAAGCCCGCCCCACACCCCCTTGTCTCCAACCAGCCCCACACTCCCTTGCCCTGCCTGCAGCCAGAACCTACCTTCCAGTCAGCCCCTGCCCTGCCTGCCAGACCCCATGTCCACTGCTGCCCTGCCAGTTCCAAGGGCATTAACCCTGTAGGGAGCAGCTGGAACCAACACATGTGCACACCCCCAGGGAGTGGCCGGACCCACACATGTGAAACACAGTCATTAATAACCAACAACAGCTATATAGTGCAATGTATATAATTTTATTATTCAGTATAGTATGGAAAGTAAAATAATACGTCAAAGAAATGAGAGGCTTTTTTTTCCACTTTTTTTAAGTCATCCCTGCCGATCTGTGCTTTCTCTTGGTAGTCAATTCCTTTCTCTTGGCAAGCCTTCTCCTTATCTTGGCAGCCCGTTCCTTTTTCATGGTTTCCTTATCCCTCCAGTCTTGCAACTTTTTATTTCTGTGGAATACAGATTGATAACTGCTTTCACCATCTCTCTTAGTCTTCCTTGGTTTTTTTCTTAAGCTTTGCAGTCTTTCCAGAATCTTCATGCTGATGGAGCAGTATTCAAGGGTCACTTTAAAAAAAAAACACAGAGAGATAAACTGTTAATACAGAGCCTGCATTGTTTTAAGAGTTTTTGTAGCATCATTTACACATTCTGAGCATAGCACAGAGAGGCCGCAGCTGCAGATAGAATGGTGAGTTTCCCCACACGCGGCTCACAGTGGAAGGAGGGGCTGCCACGTGGTCACCTGGGAAGGGAGGGGTGGGGGTTGCTTCACGTGGAAGCCATGGGCTTCTGTTGACTTGTGGAAAGCAAGAGCAGCTACAGGGAAATCAATGGCTATTCCACATCTAGGCATGCTTGCAGGCAGCCATAGCCCCCCTGCTCCCAAAACATTTGCATCCTTATATAAAAGCTTTACCAGGAACAGGCTCCTCTGCTGGTTCCTCACTACCAAGTCCCAGCAGCTGTGACTGCTAGCTTCTTCCTGGCTGGAAAATAGCTCCTGCCTGCATGACTCCTGGAGTCTCCAAACACTCAGTAGCTTCCCTCTTGGGTTCCTCTACAACCTCCCCCTCCTCCAGGCGCTGAGCCCAGGGCTGGAGTGTTAAGTAGTGACCAGAGAGGCTGAAAAGGAATCTGGGATAAGTCCTAATAAA